>NC_092816.1:39980833-40332500 GCF_023375885.2 Dermacentor andersoni
ACCCGTCGCTACGCACACCTCATCGGCCAATCGAACAGCCCTGATTGTGTACACTGCCAGATGCCCGAAACACTGCAACAAGTACTGTGCGACTGCCCAGCATATATGCTGGAGCGAAGGACGTTAGACAGTTTCCTAGCCAGCGTTGGCAGACAACTACTGTCGGAGGAAGCTATCCTCGGCCCATGGCCTGACACTGCAATTTAAATGCGTGAAACAAAAGTATTGTTGAAGTTCCTGCAGGACACCAAGCTCGACGAGAGGCTCTAGCGAGGCAACTGTCTCATGTACATAAGCACTCACCACTTCTCTTATCATCAACAACCATCCCAATACTTTCACTCCCCTTCCCTCTTCCCCAGTGCAGAGTAGCAGACTAGAGCGCACTACCTCAGGTCGACCTCTCTGTCTTTCTTATCAATAAATTCTATTCATACTGTAATGATTTCCATTGCTTCGGCTATGTGTGGCATACACTGACTCAGGAATTGACCGAGTTTAATTTGACATTCGCATGCACGGATGGACCATGGCCATAACGGTACGATGGTTACTGCACGACTACGACTCAGCTACACCGACGGTATGGCGGTATGATGGTTTTATGACATAATGCCGATGGTATGACGATAGTATGGCGGGACGACAACTGACTGTGTGATGACAATGGTATGACGAGAATCGGATGAAGAAGCTGGATTGACGATGATGGAACGGCCACACTGCGACGGTATGACAACGAATACATGACAGTGACTGCGACAACTCAGTACCAACGATAGCGTGATAACGGTGCCATAACTATTGATTAATAGCATAATCACGATCGAATTGGAAAGAAATTGTTTCTATGGGATGAAGAAGGCGGTATGATAATACGATGACGCGTCTGAAAAGATGGCAACAGTACGGAAATAGCGTGACCATGCAGGACAGTAAATGACGATAATGGTGTGACGAAGGCGTGGTTCGAGTCAGACTACGGACCTGCAAAGATGACAATGCAACGGCCACGACGGTAACTCTGGGGGATGTCAATGAAGTCCAAGTATCAAATTCGGGGAATTTACATTGGTTAATATGAAGAACATAAGCAAAAGACAGGGCGCGCAAATGATGACAAAATTCCTGAAGCTGATTGATGACGAAATTTCTGAATTCCTCAAGAAAGGTGCAGCCATAAATTGACTGCAAAATTAAAGAATGCAAGCTTGACTCCATTAACACACACACTTATGTTTCTTCATGATTAGTGTTTTGTCATATTTTCGTTTAGAAATCCGCTTGATTAGTGCCGCTCCCCGCTGTATCGCTTGTCCGGTGTGAATACTCTGGACAAGGCAAGAAGGCGCTAGCTGACCTTGGGTCGGCATCATTTGATAACTCTTGGCTTTAAGAGGGCGGAGATAAGTCGTACAAATATTATTAGAGTCATTATTTTCACTACAATCTGTTCCAAGCCTTGTTTTTTTTTAAGGAATGCATTACTTTCGGTTTCACTTGTTAAAAGACTCATCTTGTTACTGGTTTTTCGCATTCAAGCAACTTCTATTTCACGACTGCGGCATCCCGAACGCGCAACCCAATGCTGCTTTTGTCCCACTTGTAAAAATCGGATGTTGATGTTCTTTCGAACCCAAGAGAAACCCACGAAACGCGACTTGAAGCTACAAAGTCTTGGGACTCTAGTTCTAAAAGTGTTATGACTCGTTCCGAATAGTTAGACCGTGTAGCAGGGACAATTGTTCACGATCAAGAAATATGATGCGGATCACTACCGATTGCGATCCAAGGTGTACGTGTGACAACGATATAAGATGCGAACACGACACCGATAAGAGCCCTTTTCCAAACTAGGAAAGCGCTCTGCAACGCGCTCGCATGTTGTAGCTCAAACTGAGCGCGATAGTACGTGCGGTCGACACGCGAAATCTAGCTTATAGTGCCCTTTAGTAGTAGCGCCAAGGATTTGTGCAGAATATATGTGTGTTGTTTTTCTGTGTATATTCTTCGCTTAGGCCAATTAAACTGAAGTGGTTCAAGCAGGTTGGAACCTTTATTTTCTCCATTTGGAGTTGAACTAAATCAAAACCATTCCCGGTAAACCGCAATGAACACTGAATGAATATGAGACCTTCTCTAACAATGTATACCGTTCTACAGGTGTTGCTGTGCGTAAAACACGACGATGTTTGCTTCAAGTACCGTCCTAGTTATAACCGGTTTGCGATTGTACCCTGATCACCAGTTACATGAGCAACCTATTACATAGATGGGCCAGTGCTGGGAGGCGAGGGGGTGCTCCTCTTTGCCGGTGGTTGGAGTTGTCCAGGTTGATCGTCACGTTGCGACATGGCGCGCCACTACGATGCGGTTAGTTGTGGTCAATTAAGCACAAAAGGTATTCGCAAGCCTTTTATGTAGCCGCGGAGCAGCTGTAGCGGCTAGAGCGTATATATTATACTACTCAACGCTTCAAGGTGTTGGCTTCGCACCCAGTTACATGCAGAGTGCTTAACAATTGGCATCAGGACCGGTTCCCAACGTTCTGCACCTACTGCCTGCTTACTCTTAGCGCGTATTAGGGATGTAAAGACTCCTTAGAGATACTGTCTAACAAACATACTGCTGGTTCAAGATTAGCGATCTGTCGGCAACAAGTGCGAGCCATACTTTGCCACTCATGTTTAAATGGCATAACGCTGCTTCGTTATTGACAATTTACGGAGGCGCACTCGGGAAGACGAGAGTTTCTGCACCCCTCTCTAATGGTAATAAAATAGGTTTCCTGCTTGATTCAGAAGGCCGTTGCAACGCACATTTGGAAATCTATGTGAAGTGATGTTTTCGCAAAGAGGTGATGAAGTGCTGTAAGTTTCACCATTTCATTTCAGCGTCATTGGCGTAAAGGAAACTGGTGCACCCATGTGCTCTCGCATACCTCTGCTAGGCAATAAACCGAGCGGCCCAATTTTTTTGCACATATCATAATAAGCCAACAAAGACACCAAAGACAACGCAAAGTAAATTTCTTGTACTTACTTATTGAAATAAAGAAATTATAAGTTGATGGCAAGTTGCGGCAAGCCATCACATCCGTGAACGGCACTGAAGAAGGCTGCCTGCAGGAAACCGCTGGCAGCCTCTATCTAACGCGGCAGCCAATGTAGCCCAGACGAAAACCCCTCCCCAAAATTGCCTGGCAAGTAATGCCCACGAGGGGCTATAAATTAGTGAGATTGGGGCTCGGCTGCCATTCTCCAAGCCGTTTACGCCGCAGTAGGCGCCAAAGAAGAAGTTCTGGAGAAAGAGCAGATCACAGAGCACGGCTTCAACAGTACTGTCAGCACGCCGCGCTTAGCTAGAGTACGAGCCTAGATATCAGGAGTCTCAGATATTATGGGCAGGATTACCTTATACTAACCTACGTACCAGCGCCGGAACCTCAAAGCGTGGGGCATTTTACCACGCGTGGTCAGGCGAAGCGTGTGCTCAGACAGAGCCAGGAAGAGGGGAAAAGATAAACGGAGAGAATAAAAATTATAGAGTGAGTTATTCACAGAGTCACTCGCATGCCCGGTGTGACAAGCGCTCGTACAGTCCCGTAGCTTTCAAGAGGTGCAGAAGGGATCTTGTGGCCTTTTCGCAAGCAAGAATGGACAGGCCGTGGTCCCAGGTTCTTTTTCTCCGAGAGCACTCTGTTATCCAATAGGCCTATTGCTATGTCGCGTGCGGTTCGGCGACGCCGAACCGCACGCGATATAGTAAAGTTGTTTCGCGTCGGGGGAGTGCACGTGGCAGGCCAAGTGGCAAGGTAGGGTCGAGAGAGTGTAAGCGTGAGTTGGTGAAACCCGTTGAATTCCATCGCAGTAGTGTGATTTGCCGAGCCAGTGATTGAAGTTTCCGCGCAGCATCCGTTCTCGAGAGTGCCATAGGTACCCGCTGATGCTTTTCATGAGGCAAGCGAGCGTCTTCATCTGCGCTGTCGTTGCCGACAATTCCACCGTGGCTCGGAAACCTTTTTGTGTAAGACCTTTTTGTGAATAGGAGCCTAGTTTACGACACTCTTGAAGCTCCAAGACTTGACAAATTTCAAGAATTTCATGAATTGACGAAAGGCGATGCGGCAAGCGCATATTTTCCAGCGTTACCACGGCTAACAAAATCGACTGGTCTCATTCACAGATTGTAAGGCGTAACGAGCAGCCCCACGTGGTCGCACTGCGAACGCTTCACTCTTTCTTTCTCTCTCTTTCTTTTCATCCCTTAACCTCCTTCCTCGTCCGCCGGACAGCAAATCGCACGCGCGTCTGGCTGAAGTCTCCATACCATTCCTGTGTGGCAAAAAAATCGAGAGTCGGAGAACATGATGCATGCTTTCATAGAAACACACGAGTGAGATGCGGTCGCAGTGGTGCCACGAAAGACGAACGGGGAAAACATGTAATATTCTTTTCTTTCGCGTGACTTTGCGACTTCTCGAAAAACGAAGCAGCACAAACAACAATTCGTCTCAACAAGAGGTAACAGGGACGACGTATCACATTTAGGTTACAATTGTTCACGAAAAATACGTTAACGATATGATACCCGTATATTGTTGGATACACTGTGCGTCGCCGAAAATGATGGGAGATCGAGGTTGAGCAGCCGGCGTTTAACAGCTTATGGCGCCGTTTCTTTAAAAATAAATAGCCCACTGTTCTGATGGCATGGCGAATGAACCTATGAGCACAGGTCATATGAGGCAGTGGCGCCATCTTGAGGCGCCTGCGCACGAGCATTGGAGTGGGGTGGACGCCATTGCTATAGCGTAGCATGGCTAACATACCTCTCGTTTAGTAAGTAGCCAATGGGAACGCAGCGTTCTGCAACAGACTGCAAAGTTAACAAGGAGGCATCAGAACCAGCGAGCACCAAGTAAAAGGAGATATTACGGATTGTGAAGATCTGCGAGCGAATATTTATCTGAACCTTGTAGGCGCACGATTTAAATTTTGTCACGCACCATAACTGCATAGTACTTATCAGCTGACAGCGTCGTCGAAATCAACAGAAGGCGGCTAAAAGCTTTTTCTTTTATTCAGCGGATATGGGAATACTCTTCTGATGTTTTGATATTTCTATCTTTAGTCTGCCCATTTCCCGCTACTGTGCTCGCAACAGCAACAGATTTCAGTTGCTAAACGTTCGCGCTAGCGCGGAATTAGGTATCTATAAATAACGCTGATAACAAACATATTAAGAAAAAGCTTCAGCTCGGGACCATCTCTAGCACGCCTCTTTTGAATACATAATAGATATTTTAGCAAAAAAACGAAGAAGGTTAACCAAATATCGACGCTGAAGAAGACGAGGTCGACGTACACGGTGGTTTGAACGATTCGATGATTAGATGTTCAATATGTATATCGCCCTTAATTCTGTCTCTTTTTCCCGTTAATTTTCATTCATATTTAACTTTATTCGCATCAAATTTCACACGCAATTACGTTGACCTTGTCTTCTTTAGCGCCGACACTTGATCGAGCGTTTCCATTTATCGCTCTTGAGGCCACGTGGGCCGATTCCGGAGAAAGTGAAGTTTACGGTGTAATGTGGTTAATGTTCGCGTTTATTGAGGATAATTACTCCCTAACATTACTTTTTACCTTCCTTTCGGCTAACTATCGCTTCTTGTGGGCAGCGATGAAAGCACCTTCCAGACAACGTTGTATCGCGCGCGCCCTGCTTATCCAAGTGAACTCGCTCCCTCTCCCCAAAGTGTGCCGCAGGGGGGCCTTGCCTCAACATCACCATATCTAAGGCGGTGCACCCTTTACAGGGTTGTAATGCATAGTGGCTAAATTTCAGCTGCATTGGCACTGATTACGCCCATAACATTAACTTTAGCTACCCTGCGATAAATTGTCGCTTCTTGTTTGGTTAAGAGCTATATCACGATACATATTTTGACTCGCTACAGCGCTCCGGAAGATCGAATAGGCCATTTTTTTTCTGGAAGTGGTTACAAAATACACAGATGCCAGATACGCCAAACCCATTCGAAGTCAGCTATAGCTGACTTCGAACGTAAAAAAGATTTCTTCAGTTTACGATCAATGTTGCAGGTAAAACGTTGCCGGACACTTTTCCGTTAAATAAAAAGCGGTGTTTCCGTAGAACAGACAGGCCGTAAAAATTATTTCCGTTAAATGGAAAACGGTGTTTCTGTAGAACGGACAGGCCGTAAAAATTATTTCCGTTAAATGGAAAACGGTGAGCTCCGTAGTTGTGATCACAGAATTGACTGTATTTTGCAAATATGAAAAACGGTGAGTTCCATAAAACGGAAATGCTGTAAATTGAGCCCCATTGTTGTGATTATAGTACATGACCGTACTTTGGTAATGAAGAAACAGGGATTTGAATGCTCGTGTTTTCAAGCCAAATTGTTTCGTTCATTGGAATAAGTTATTTTGGGCAATGAACCACCCAAGTCGTACATTAGAATGTGGATAACCTGCAACATCATTTAAGATATAGCTGGAAATGGGGCAGAAATCATAGCACACTGGAAATACACCACACAGAACGTGCTGTGTTTGCATGTTTCCTCCTAGTGTCATTGTTTTCTACAACGCTAATTCTTCGTGTCAGTGTTGTCATGTTGCACTTGGGTTCTACACCCGATATGTGCACAGCATACATACAGATTTGTGTTCGAGAAACAACAAGCCACTTGATTCTGAAAAAAACTGTGTTTATTCTGCTTTACTGAAGAAAGCAGGGTGTGAGACCGGGCTAGTTGGTATTCCATGCTGAAGTGACCAGCGCAAGAGTGAACGCGGGACATTAAAAAGGTGACAAGATCAGGTGCGAATTTCCAATTGGTGTTTATTACAAAAAGGCGTGTATACATACTCTTGTGCACTTTATCATAATCAGTTACAAGAGCGTACTAAAACCGCCCCAAGGCCTAAGGCGGCCTCCCACGTACAGACCCCAGGTATGCAAATTCTTTAATGTCAACGCTAGGGATAGTTTGCTAACGCAATTGCCTGATGCGATACCTGCCCCCTCAATGATGGGCCTAGTGCTTTCTTGTGCGATGCTTGCTATTGTTTCTGTTTTTTCAGAGTGCATGACATTTGCATTGGGAGTTGTGCATTTCAAGGAAACCCTCTCTCCCTTTTGTACTTTCGTATTATGTTCCTGTAGTCTCATATTTAGGCACCTTCCCGTTTGTCCCATGTAACGCTGCCCACAGAAAAGAGATGTGCTATTCACTACTCCCCCTGAGCATTTCGACAAAACCTTTTCTGTGAGCAATGTTGCATGAAATTGATTGTCTGCTGACAGGGCTGGCTTTGGCACATAACTGAGATAACTTGTTGTGTGCGGGAAAAACGACCAAAATTCCAGCCCTTTGGCCTATTTTCTTTAGTTTATGCAAGATAGCGTGAATGTATGGGATGACTGCTAGATTCCTGCGAACAGTATCACATAGGTGTAACTAAAGAAAATAGGCCAAAGGACTGCAGTCTTGGTCATTTCTTCCGCGCCCCGCAAGCTATATCTAAGTTATGTGCCAAAACCAGCCCTGTCAGCAGACAATCAAAATTATGCAACATTGTGCACAGAAAGGGTTTCATCAAATGCTCAAGAGGAATAGCGTATAGCATACCTCTTTCCTGCGGGCAGCGTTACGTGGGACAAATGGGAAGTTCCCTAAACTTGAGACTACAGGAACATAATCGGAAAGTACAAAAAGGGAAAGAAGGTTTCCTTGGAATCCATTGCTCCCAATGCAAATGTCATCGACTGTTTGAAAAAACAGAAATAATAGCAAGCAGTGTGAAAGAAAACACTAGACTCATCATTGAGGCAGCGGCTATTGCAGAATGCAACTGCGTTAGCAAGCCATCCCTATAGCACTGACTGTTAAAGCATTTGAATATCTGGGGTCTGTATGCGGGAAGTCGCCTTAGGCGTTGGTGCGCGCGTTTATTTGTGATGACCATGTTGACTTGCACGATTGTAACAGAATATGATCAAGTGTGCAAGAGTACATATACATACCTTTTTGTATTGAACACCGTTTGGAAGTTTACGCCTGTCATTGTCGCCTTTTTAGTGTCCCGTGTCCACTCTTGCGCAAGTCCTTTCCGCAAGACACTAGAAATTGGCTGACTAGAGGAAGGATTGGTTGAAACTTGGAATGACTGGCTGCTTGCAGAAGCCTTCAGCTTTGCCTGAAAAGAAAGAAACACCAATCAATTAAGGCTGTTGAATTATTTACCATGATTATCACTATTGTTACTCAGACAAACAATGATTTCGTATTCACAACTGTCACTACAAGTGCTCTTGTCAGAAGAAATGGTTCAGACTCAGCCGTGTTGGTATATAATCATTCGTAGCCTTATAGCATAAAAAGCTTCAGATAGGAAGGCCCTAAGTCAATTGATGGTTTGCTTGGAACAGCCAAAGATGTCACGTGCACATTATGACATTCGGAGATTACATCTCCCATATTTAGGTAGAGCTGCCATGGCCACATACTGCAGACCATAGCTTTCAACTTTCACTGCTCCATTGCTCCATTGAACTACCTTGCAGATTTTACTGTTTCCCAAAACAATGAAGCACTCTTGAAACAAGCGCAAACCATGCATGTTGTTTACTTCCGATGCTGAACAAGCAAGCCAAAGATATTTTCCAGCTGACACGCTGGTAGAATAGCAACAATAGAAAAAAAACCATGCTTGCACCACAACTGTGTCACAACAGCTGTCAGCCCCTTTCGGATATGGTTTGTTGTGTCATGGAAGAAGTATCAATGTGTAATATTCTTTTTACTCAAGCAGTGAAAATTAAAAGTTACAGTCGTGAATGCATCAACATACCCTTCCCATCTTCATAAAAAGTTATAATATTGCACTGTGTTCACCGAAAAATTCGCCCTTTTTGTAAAGAAGCCTGCAATTATGCCTGGACCCCATACATGGCTCTGACAGGCTGTTTATTCTGTCCGTTTCTTGACTTGCAATCCCATAACGAAACAAATAATGCAACATATTTTTCCAGATTGCATTGCTTCATGTGAATGCGCTTAATTCGGGAAATTTCTGAAATGAATCAAGCCTCTCCTAAAAAAATTTAAAGTAGAGTAATTCATTAACATGCCTAAACATAACCACTTTCCGTAGATTTTGAGAGCCAACGAGGACAGAACTATTCGCTCAAATTTCTACGACTCATGGCAACAGGATGGCCAAATTACGTGCTGTTAGTAAATGCAAAGAAAAAAGCTTTGGCCAATTTGTGCAATGTTTCGTTTCAAAATTTTTCTTCTTTATACCGTAGTGGGGATACTCTGTGGTAATTAGTTGGAATTAATGATATTGGCCTGCAGTCTGGTACAAAATATTTTTAAAGCCGCAGCGACAACACTATTTTCTTCGGATCTATCCAAAATGCAGATTCGGTAAAATCCAGGGAAAATGCTTCTAACTATACAGATCATTCTATATTGTTTTTTGCAGAGGCACCTTTTTTTTTTCTTGGAAAACTAAGGTTGATTTCATTGTCACTAGGCTCGGGCAGCAAAATAAATTTTTAAATCAAAATTAAAAGTGATCGCTAGGCATGTCCAGTTGAATTTATCTGAACATGCCCTACTGTCTGCAGTACACATGTTGCCACTTTAAAGGCCTGCAAGAAGGCACCAGTTATATGATCTAGGGCAAGAAGGCAATGAAGTATGTTACTTAAGGCAATTAGTCGCAGGAGTCCTGGATCAGTACAAGAAAATTTAAAGACTATAAATTGTTTAGAAGACTTAAGTCACACATTACTGAGTCACCATCTATAGCTTACCATTAGTCTTAAAAGTACCATCATTGCATTGTGCTAAAATTAACCTAAGAGACTGAAACCTGGCATGATAAAAATGGATCTTGAGAATGAAGGCTTGCTCAACAAGCAACGGAACGACAAAAAATGATATGCATGATAAATAAAAAGAAAGGCGCTGTTGAGGACGGTAAAAAACTAGGCACCATGATGAAATTTGTAAATATGCAAGCATAGGATGGAGTCAGTTGGCGCAAGCCATACATATTTACAGATTACTAGGGAAGGCCTTCGTCCCGCAGCGGACATGATGCATGTGAAAGCACTGCGCCCCTTCGATTATGCAGTCCCAGACTGTCCGCAAACCACCTGCGGCTTCTGGTCTGGCTTGCATTGACAGAAGGGCGCATCACAGTCATGTGATCCTGCTGCCTGGGACTGTCCGAGGTTTTGTTTGAAAGCACCGTCATTGGAAGTCGCTCTCCTGGCTGCTATTGTCTGCTATTAGCTACTTAAGTTATGGGGTTTTAGGTGCCAAATTCACTTTCTGATTACGAGGCAAGCCGTAGTGGAGGACTCCAGAAATTTCGACCACCTGGGGTTCGTTAACGTGCACCTAGATCTGAGTACATGGGTGTTTTCATATTTTGCCCCCATTGATATGCGGCCACCGTGGACGGGATTCAATCCCGTGACCTCATGCTTTTAGCTACTCGTAGATAGCGCCCTACCAGCAAATTCAGTAGCGTGGTCATTAAAATGGTGCAGTCTCAGAGGCCATGTCGCCGACACAACCATAAAGCTTGCATAATGGAATCGCAGCCTGAGCAGATTGAACATGCTAACAAAGCTCAGTTTACATCGGGCTCTCGCTCTTCGGGCCCCTTAACCGCTGTATTTAAGCCAGCTCATTCATTTCCTGTAAAATTTAAGCGTCATTGCCACACAAAAATAAGCAAAAACACAGTTGTGCCACATCACTGTTCACCCACAAAGCACAGGCCGATATCCTCAAAGCTCGTGAAACCGTCTACTAAAGGCCTGACGTGTGTCTAGGACAGAGCGCATCTACACTGTCTACTAATCCTGCACATCCAAAAGCAAAATTTTCAATTTGGGTAACAGAAGGGATCAGCACACATGTAAACAGCAATCGGTGAAGCTCTGATTATACAGGTTGTCCCACGTAACTTGGGCCAAACAATAAAAATGTGCAAATGTGACGTATACCGACAGAACCAAGGTAATGTTGTTTGCCATCACTTGGAGATACTCAGATATTTTTTCATTCCACGAAAATAAATGTTTCATCTTCGTTAATTAATCAACTTTTCAAATATTATAATTAGATTAGAAGTGTTCATGAGAAAATTGTAGAGCAACATGAAAAGCTCCCCATACAGCTTTCTGTTGTTCGAGACATGCTGCGTAGAAGTGTTTTTTCGAGAAAGAAGCCCGCGAATACACGCAAAGTGCTGCGAATGGACAGTCCCGCAACAATTTAGTGTGTATTTGCAGGCTTCTTTCACGCTAGGAAAAGCACTTTTATGTTGCATGTATTAATCATAATATTTGAGAAGTTGATTAATTACCGAATACTAATTATTTAATCTGGCAAAATGAAAAGAAAAATGAGTATCTCGAAGCGAGGGCAAACATTACCTTGGTTCTGTCCAGTTACGCGGCATTTGCATATTTTCAATGTTTGGCTCAAGTTACGTGAAACACCCTGTATGCCATGCCAGCTACCAGCATTAAATATCTACATGCAATGTGATACGTTTCCTCGTCCACCATTTTCACTCATCTGAAAAGCAAAACCTACCTGTTTACTATGCATATAGCAGTGAGCATGACAGATTTCACGAAACACATCAAGAAAAGCAAGCATTTGCGCCTGATCACTGTGCTTTGCCTTAGAAAACACAAGGACTAAGGTTGCAGCAATTAGACCACTCATGAAAACCTCGCATTATGGTACACGAAGCATCGATTTAACGGAAGCGATAGCTGAGTGCATGATATTTGCTGTCAGGAATGTGCAAAGTACACATAAACACACAGCCTCATTTAAAACATGGCGTCAAGCCCACGTCCATCTTTTTAAGACAGCCGCCGTCTGCTAGATACTTGCATATGTCTGAACAAATATCTGCTGACAGCGCTGAGAGTCCGCAGAGTCTGTGACTTCTGGTAAAACGAATGCGATACTGGCTGCTCTCGGACTGGTGGATGGGGCCTCCGAAGCTGATTGAGACAATCGAATGCGGGACAGCAGTGCTAAGCAGTCCAGGACTGTCAAGGACTGATAATCGAAGAGGCCCACTAATGCTTTGTGTTCCTATCCTATGTAATCTCTTCATACTGATCAGCTCAAGCTGCATGGCAAAGTCTCTTGTTAGTGCTCTGAAGACAAGCCTCTTGCCCAAACATTGGCTATAGAGACGACTATCGTTCGACAACTGTTGATCTGTTCATGGAAATGAGAATTCCGCGACAAACTTTTCAATGAAGTAAGCAATATGATGATGAACTTGTTTCATGAAACTTCATAAGTACACCTGACCTTTGACCCACTTTTGCATGTAAGTAAATATAATGAAATTGTCGCTGATAACAGTTGTCCCCGACTGCTGTACACTTGTGATAAAAAATTAACCGTATTTGAAAGTTTGTATAATTAGCCAGGAGAGCCGCACTTGCTGGATGGCTCATCATTTAATTTGGAAAAAAATTCAGCAGTGAGCAGCAGTTGTATCACTAATGACCTTGAACATCTTTTATAATTATTAATTTGTAAACACGTGTTGTCGAACAGCCCACTTACTGAAGTTTCAAACACATTGTACACAATTATAGCACATACTACACGAAATAAGATCTGTAATAGACCTTACCAAATACAATATTAGTGTGGCGGCAGGTCAAATGGCTCCTCAGTAATGCTTGCCTCCTTCCTGGGAGAACAAAAAACAACATTAGGCTTACACTGACAGCACCAAACTACATAATTTAAGTTGCAAACAAGTGCCCCAGAACATAGGAAGTTCTAATTAGATATGGTCAACCTGCTTAATCATGTCACAGACATTGAATGACAGAATGTACTTTTATGGAGCCTCAACTCTATGAAATACATGCTAATACAAACATGCTAGTACACAGAATCAAATTGGATGCATGAAAATTCTCAGTAAGCCTTTATTTCCTAGAAACCACAAGTTGCTCTTTGTGAAGTGCAACAAGTGTGTGTCTAACCTACACAAGAAGGTGGAAAATTCAGGATCCTTTCTGGTGAATAACTAATCATATCTCTACCGGTACCCAGCAATACAAAGGTGAATTGTAAATATTATATTGAAAAAAGAAACAGTTCAGTGCTACAAAGCAAGTGCAATAAATAAATTATTTCGAATTCATCTTCATGTCAGGCTAATCAAGTTAATTTTCTTTAGATCGCATGAGAGAATGGCTCGAAAAAACATTGGAATCTGTCAACAATGTTGAAGCAATTTTATGACGGCCTCCAGATAGCAGTTGTTGAAATAAGATCTGGGGCAGGTGGAGAAAAGACAAAGGAGTGTGATAAAACAAAATGGGGCCTCTGCTGTGCAGCTACTAAATGCAGTTTTATTAAATTATGATGTGCAAAACAGCAGATGTAAGAGATGCGAGACCCTCAGGTGGTATTTTGCAATGTTGTTACGGGAAATTGTTTCAAGGAGCATGACTCCTTAACCCTTCGAGGGTCAATGACGTAAATATACCGCACCGCGAAGTACAAAAATGGTCGATGCCGTATATTTACGGCGCTGTCTGCAGGTTTAAAACGCGCGACAATTTCCTAACCTTTTCTTTTCTGTCATGTGCTGCCACTATGTGGAAATACAGGGAATTTCTTTTGCATGCCTCGCTCTCTCAGTTTTCGTTGCATGGTTTGTTTTAGCGCTAGTTTGCTCCTGCACGTCTACGTACTACCGCTTGCGCATTGGCGTGCGCGCGGGCGGGTGGTGGTTTGGGTTTTGTTTTCGTGGGCGGTTTCGGCTTCTTGTGCTTGCAAAACTGATCGCTATCTCGTTACTAATCGCTCAAAAGGCTACTGCTTGTTTCTCACTCATTTAGTGCTCGCAAGGGTGCGCATAGGAAGGATGCTGCCGTGCATGCGCTTCTGTTGCTCCTTTTCTTTTTTTTGGAGACTCGCGAAAACTAATTGCATCTGGTTGGCGATAAGATGAAGATTAGCGGAAGTTTGTCACACGTTTTGCTTTTTTGATGGGCACACAACTGCACAGTTTTCTTGAGTGCGTGCACCTACACAGTTCGATTACGCTATGGATGTACTATCATAAGCAATATGAAAGGGAACACAGGAACGCATGGCAAACACCCTTGAAACAGACTCTGAGCGATACGCGGATGGCGCTGTGAAAAACGAAGGGGGAAAGGAGAGTGCTCTTCCACTAACTGTTGGCACTCCCACCACGCTGGCATTTCTACAAAGGAGCAGCTTACGTCAAGGATCGTCCGACAGCCGATAAGACGGTGATCGTTGCCAGTGACTTACATCGATTCACTGTCTTTTCTTTCATTCCCTTTTTTTCTTCATGCAACCGCTTGATAGTACTCCGAGAAAAAGTTTGCCCTGTATTTCAAACCGATTCTTTATTTGAATTGACGCACTCGGTTGTCAGTGGCACCTCGAACAGCGGCGACGCTCGAACCAATGACGAGAGGAATAGAATAAAGAAAAATTTAGAAAAAAGAACATTGACAAACTGTTTCTCGTGCGACTTTCTTGCACGAAGTTCATTCAGAAAAATTCACGTCGCATACTGCAATGGCCCACGCAGAGCAGTCAACTCTGAATTTGTAGCCTCAAGATGCCTCGAGTGCCTCTTAAAGAGCGGAGACGGCGAATGCGGGAGATGGAAATTCAAGACGATGAGCAAAACGTGAACAAGGTGAATGCAGGAGCCAACGTTTCGACAAGTGGACTTGTCTTCTTCAAGGCGACATATGCTTTCCTTGCCACAGTATATATGGGTGGGGCCTCTCCAAAGGGGAGAGGGCGTGAGGCGGGAGGACGCGGATACGGGGAAATGTGTTAGCGTGTCGAATTGAAAGTAAAGAAATGCTGTGTACAAGGTCAAAGCCAGGGCCCCCACCACCCCTACCCTGGTCTGTCAACACACGCGCGTTAGCCGGCGTGTCAAGGGCGTCTGACACGACGGCTGACAAAAAAAAAAAAAAGAAAGAAAGAAAAGGAAAGGAAAGGGGAGAAAAAAAGGACAAAAAGAGGGGGGGGGGGGATACGCCAAGAAATCCAACTAAGAGTTGTTGCCTATAGCTTGAAGTTTAGCGTAGCGAATAGATTCTAAAGCTCCCTTTGAAACGTTTATGCCTATTGGTTGCAATGTCTGGAACTTATGGATAAGGTATGATTCTCTGTATTTTCTTTCTCGTTCAGAACGGAAATTTGACTGTAAGATGTAGAGTTTAAGTTCATCAAAGTTATGACCTGGTTGGTTGAAAAGCTCGGCGACAGCTTTGGGAAGCTTTTTAGCTGTGTCCGCGCGATGTCCGTTTAATCTGAAGTTCATTGATTGTCCTGTTTCACCGATATATTCTTTCTTACAGAAGGAACATTCAAGCATATAAATCACATCCGAACTCGTGCAAGTGAAGCTAGATTTGACTTCATGTGTATAACTATTTGCGGTGCTTTTAATTTTAATGTTACTTTGAAGGTGCCTGCAGGTTTTGCACCTAGGGCGACAACATGCTTTTATTACGGGGGAATGCGGCTGGCTGACTTTTGAGTGCACTTTTTCTCTTCCCTTTCCTTTCCTTTTCTTTCTTTCTTTTTTTTTTCTTTTTTTGTCAGCCGTCGTGTCAGACGCCCTTGACACGCCGGCTAACGCGCGTGTGTTGACAGACCAGGGTAGGGGTGGTGGGGGCCCTGCCTTTGACCTTGTACACAGCATTTCTTTATTTTCAATTCGACACGCTAACACATTTCCCCGTATCCGCGTCCTCCCGCCTCACGCCCTCTCCCCTTTGGAGAGGCCCCACCTATATATACTGTGGCAAGGAAAGCATATGTCGCCTTGAAGAAGATAAGTCCACTTGTCGAAACGTTGGCTCCTGCATTCACCTTGTTCACGTTTTGCTCATCGTCTTAAAGAGCGGGAAGATATAATAGAAATGTCTAAAAGAGGTTATACGCAGTGCAATATTGCTCTCGTGACAAGCCGCCCATTGAAAACGGTCAACCAGATTATCCAGGCTTACCGAGACGAAGGACGCATAAACGATGCGCCGCACCGCACACGACCTCGATCAACAACGAACGACCACGACCTTTGCATCGTAGCTGCCGTCAGCGACAAACCATTTCAAAGTGCAAAGGACGTTTGAGGTGCTCTTGGCTTGAACTTGAGTGACAACACGGTACGACGAAGGCTTAGAGAAGCAGGACTGCGAAGTCGCATCGCCGCACAGAAACCTCTGCTCACCGCAGCCAACAAAGCGGCTCGCCTGAGGTTCGCTACTGAACACCGCAGCTGGAGCGAGAGTGGGTAGAAGTATGTAGCTTTCTCTGATGCATCCACGTTCTCGAGCCGCTGGGACCAACGAAAGAGAGCGTGGTGGACCGCAAACACACACTTTAGTCCGCAGAATATCCAGGAGGTGGCCGCCAGTGGACGCGTGTCTGTGAGCGTCTGGGGGGCGATTTCCCACGCAGGCCTAGGCCCACTGGTGAGAATTGATGGGAGGTTCACCAGTGCTGTGTATTGCACTCTGCTCGAGCGCCAGATGATCCCCTATGTGTTGAACGGGCCGCGCCAGGATGGGTGTTATTTTTTCCAGCTGGACTTGTCTCCCGTTCACACATCGAAGGACGTGGCGCGCCTGTTGGAAGAGCGAGGGGTAATGCAACTTCAGTGGTGCGCGAAGGGTGCCGACATGAACATTATAGAGCACGTTTGGGGCCGTCTGAAAGTGAACCTTTCGAAGAGCTCAGTAGAATTGGCGAACTCCGACCAACTATGGGAAGCAATAGAACATGAGTGGAAGCGCGCCTTCGGCATGATACCGCATTCATCGAGGCTCTCTACGCGTCTTTGCCTCAAAGAATGGAGGCCGTCGTTCAAGTCGATGGTGGCATGACGCGTTACTAGGCCACCAATGAACAAAACAAAGGACGAGGATAAGCTGCGATAACGCTATTGCCTTATTTCATTTGCTTCCATATCTCTTTAATATTCGGCAAGCACCAATAAACTAATTTTGAGCTAACCCTTAAAGACCATTTTTTTCACGGTTTAGAAGATTTACCATACATCAATATCGCAGTCCGGAACAGTGCTATCTCTTGTAACGATTCGACGCAAAAGGTTATTAGTGACGCAATATCTAACAGTGTTATCACTGTCTGCTGGCGATGCGAAATTCCGCACTTTGCATACGCATGGCGGGAGTGCGAACAGTTGTTAGAACAGCGTCCCCCTTTCCACTTTGTTTCCGAAGGAGGCCGCTGCGTATCACCCATATAGTTGGGTCTGAGGGTGTTTTCTACGCTTTCCTGTGTTCCCTTTCATATTGCTCATAATAGTACATATTAGTGTAAGAGCAGGAAAATTTGAGTCTTGCAAAGTATTCTCGTGTGCACATTTTCAAAGCCTTGAACTATAACAATGTATCAAATTTTTTGCTCTTATAGGTTTATTTTCTTTTTATTATTGTTATTCATGAATAAAGAGTACATATATACCAACGCAAAATAATTTTTTTCTTGCTCTACGGACACCCTAGAAAAATTACGGTAAATTTTTTTTCTAAATAAGTCCCTAAGAATTGGAATCTGCAATAAAAAAAATCGACCCTGGGCGGTCGAAAATGGCGAAAAAGATCGAACCTCAAAGGGTTAATTATATTCATGTAATCTTTAGAAACGGATGGCATAAAAGACATACTTGTTGACAGTTTCATAGCGAGTCATGAACACGATGCACGCGGGAGTTAAAGAAGCATCTTTAAAGAATGCTCTAGAAACTTGCAAAAAGCAAGTTGAAAGCAAGTTTCTATAACCTCTCACAACACCGAGCGTCACCTACAAGTGTTGTAACATTTCCTTGCAACAAGCAGCACTGTTTTCACAGACATAGTTTGAATCACTTTGTCACAAGCTCTGGAAACAAAAGTGCATAAGTGCTAAACAAGCACATATGATGCCCTACCCCTACTGCACAGACACATTTATCTACACCAACACATGTAGATGGGTTATGTCATCCATTTGGTAGCTTCTGATCATGTTCCAAAGCATAAATCTCATAACCGCAAATTTTGTAAGAATGTGACTCCGACTGATTACTTGGGGACAACATGAAAATACGGGAGAAGGCCAAACAACACGAGCGCAGGCTAAGACTTTTGGTTAATTGCACACACACACACAGACACACGCACACATAAATAAATATTAGGCATATTTGTCCTGCCTAGTTGCAGCTGCAGGACAACGGGATGTTGTAAACAACCACACAGTTGAACTGTTGCATGTGCCTCTTGCTACACTTTGCGTCAATGCCTGGTCTGATTCACCTTTTTGAACCCAGATTGCTTGACGTGACAAATAAATGTTCTAGCTCTCCCAACAGTCTTTTTGAGACTATGGCTGACCTTCTGAATGTGATCTAACAGTGGCCACACCACTGTAGGCTAACATTAGACCTAGGTATAGAAGTTCTCCTCGACTTGTTGAGGATGCTATTTCGTGCTTCTGTGACAGAGCTTCACAGCCGAACAGTGCGCTGATGCGAAAGGCAGAATTCCTTCCTTAAAAGACGGGGCAAAGATGCAGTGCACATGACACTCACCAAAGAAAACAATGAAGTCAAGAAATGGAAGATCACTGTCTAGTAGTAGTTTTCCAGTAGAACACATTGTGGGGCTACTTGGTGCAGTGCTTTCAGAAGATGAGGCGCCAACACAGTAGGAAAGAACAAAGACAGGACAAGGCGCTACGTGCAACAGTTTATTGAGGTCAAAAGCAGCTGAATGTATAGCCATGGGGAGAAGGGGAAGAAAAAAAACAGAAGCATTGCTTGTGTGAAGGCGCACGCGCGAGAACACAGAAGATGAAGGGAATCATAAGATTAGCCAAAATCTAAAACTTATCTAAAAACATGCATTCATTTGTGTAAATATTCACACACAGGCATGCTGACACAGGCATCCCCTTTATTCTTAATCTGGTTGGCCTCCAACAGTTCACATGCCACAGTGTATTTGCTTTTAAGCACAATCGTTGTATCATGAAGCCTTGCTTCACATACTTGCTTATTCTCATTCCTGCAGGCCTTGCAATGAAGTGGCAAGTTTGAGCCATAACTATTTTTCAGAGAAAGCTTGTGCTCCCACAGGTGTTCACTAATACATCGGCCAGTTTGTCCGATATACTCTTTCCCACACTTCCATGGTAGGCGACCGCTTCTTCACACTTCACAAAAGGATTTGTATGTTTAATGGAACACTCTACTTTTAGACTCATGAGATCCAATCAGGCGGCACAAAGTAGCAAGCTTTCGGGGCACAGCAAAAACCACAGGAATATTATATTTTGCGGCGACGTGTTTAAGATTACGCGCCACTTCGTGAGAATACGCTATCGCCACTGGATCCGGCAGAAATTCCTTGCGGGCATGGGGTCGGTATACCGACCCTGCAATTAATTGTTGCAGTATAAGTCTATGCACTCCAAGACTGTTAAACGTGCGATTGCCACTATGTGCTTGAATTTACTCTTAAAGAATTGTGCTGTCATAAGGTACACAAAACCTTTGACGAACCGATTTTGAAGTTGAAGAAAGCTGGCTTTCCTTGTTTGGTTTTGAGCAATGTTTCGGGGGCGTTGTTGAAAAAGGTGCAAAAAGAAAGAAACTGAAGCAGTGAAGAAGGTCAAACATTGGAAAAGAAAGCTAAACCAGTGGTGATACCGTATTCTCACAAAGCAGTGCATAATCTTAAACATGTCATCGTGAAATACAAAATTCCTGTGGTTTCTCCCGAGTGCCAAAAACTTGCTAATTTGTGCCGTCTGATTGGATATGATGACTAAGAAAGTGGAGTGTTCTAGTAAACACACAAACCCTTTTGTGAAGTATGGAGAAGGGGTCGTATACTGCATACCACTGAAGTGGGGGAAGGAGTAAACCGGACAGACTGGCCGATGTATAATGAACGCCTGCAGGAGCACAAGCTTTAACTCAAAAATGGTTATGGCTCAAACTTGCTGCTTCACTGCAAGGCATGTGAGAATGAGAATAAGCAAGTACGTGAAGCAAGGCTTCCTGATACAACAATCATGTTTAAAAGCAAAGACACTGCGGCACGTGAACTTTTGGAGGCCAACCAGCCTAAGAAAAGAGGGGACGCCTGTGTCGACACACCGTCTCCAACTATTTACAGAAATGAACGCATGTTTTTAGATAAGTTTTACATTTTGGTTAATCTGATGATTCCCTTCATGTACATCTTCCATATATTTGCACATGCGCATTCACATAATCAGTGCTCCTTTTTTTTTTTTCTTCCCCCTCTCCCCATAGCTATATATTCAGTGCTTTTGACCTCAATAAACAGTTGCAAGTAGCACCTTGTCCTGTCTTTGTTCTTTCTGACTGTGCTGTCTCTGTTGGCACTTCATCTATTGAAATGTAGTTTTCCCCCTTCCATGAGCCCATCTAGCACTGTAGAGAAGACAGAAAACAAATCACTCAATCCATTTAGTAGCCTTACTTCACGTCATATAGGGTAGAAAGTTTCCAATGAAGCAGAATACCTTTACTACGCTGGTTCTTATAGCAGCTAGTGTTTTACGACTAGCTGACAGTGTTCTCGGCAGTGAAAAGTCGCAATTAAAGTCGTTGAGCAACTTTTTAATGTCTCCTGCAAAGTGCCACGCATGTTCAAGTAAGCAAAACCACTAATGAAAGGCAAGCTCCACTATCTGGGCCTGAAGATTTTCTGTGGTGAGCATCGAGCTGGAGCTATTCCCTGTACTCAAAGGTGTTTTTGCCTTTTCTATTGGTGCATCTGAACACTGAAGCATGTTGTTGCTACAGGAACACCGGAGAGCACATTTAACACTTGGTACCACCCCGACGTGGAGGGGAGCTTCCATAACCAAGTAGAATGTTTGCTTTTAACAGTGCATTCGCACTGCCTTTTAGCATGCATTGCCAAGAAGCATTTAATGGAGTTGAACGTAGCTGACGTCTCAGGTCAGACAACTTCGTGAAAGCCAAGGCCTATGACTGTTATGCAATCTGTGCACAAAGGCAGCCATCAATTCAAGCAAATTGCTCAGAGAGTTGAAACTACCTTTTTATTTTCAGTGCCAAGCAATCTGGGCACGTACAAAATGTTAGCCGGACCAGGGCAACACGTGAAGTTTACATCAAAAAGTATGTGCTGGAGTTCGTAAGTACTACGGTTGGTGCTGTTTACAATATCCCACTGTCCTGCAGCCGCAATTATGTAGGACAAACCGACCGACGACTCAAGGATTATCTTACAAATCATGCACAGACCCTCGACACAACATGGGGGAGCAACATAGCTATTGATGCTGCTTTGAGCAGTTGTACACCAAATTATTAGCATTGAAGTATCTTCATGCCACATTTTCATAGCAGACATAACTTTCACAATAGCTCCCACTATGCTAGCGTGTCATCACTTAACCTGCTTGGCAAATTGAAGTATTCAGATCAACCTGCCGGAGCGTTCTGAATTGGGCTGCTTGGTGCATGTTTGGAAGGGAACCGAACAGGGCCACAGGCAGGACAAAAGGAATATGTTGCTGTGTACAACGCTATCACTTCATACTGGCAGTAACACTGCTCGTTCCCTTTTAAATATTCATATCTTTTGGTCGTCTGACCACGCAACGCCGCTGCGAGCTCAGGCTATAATTTTACATTGTTACGTTGCCTTCCAATGTTGCACTTAATTACATCATCGCATACTCACCTGTTATAGTTAACTCAACACTAGCTCACAGTGAGCTTATTCGTGGCTAATCTTAGTTACCATGGAGCCCATGCATGACAGTGCTAACGATCAGTGTGCAGTGTTTTTGCATACTCATTAAGCCAACACTAGACAAACAGTTATTTTATTGGTGCGTGTTTTATCTGTTGCCTCAAATCTTGAACTCTGGCACTATAAGTGTTTTTTAAACACCACTCATATGTGCAACCAAGTCAGGTATGAAACAATATCCTTTTCAAGTCGACGTGCTCATACTGAACCAATTTGTTGCCACAGGAAAACAAATCATCAATTATCCTTTGAATGCATCTGCAAAAATTGAGTACTCTACTTGCATAGGCCTCGTCATTCCACCAACACTTGCAGTCACTGTCTATTAAGACTGCATATGCAAGACAGATATACAACAGAATGGCACAGCTTACCAGAACAAAGAGCACCACTAGACAGACTGCTGTGGCACACTTTCTCAGGCCCGCTGGCTGAGAAACTGAGCACAAACCGGCACACAGACATCCTTCACTGGTGCAATAGCTGCAATTGAAGCAAATAATATCAGGTATTTTCAGACCGGTCGTCCACAGTAAAGCAAAAACATTTTCATATACAAATACTCTTGCACATAAGCTTGTCACCGAATTACCGATCGCTGTGGTATCGTTTGGTGTCTTCAATTGTATCGTTCAACTCATTTAAAAAAAAGACTTCATGAAGCACCTTCTATTCGGCAAAACAGCAGAAATTTTGCTCTACATAACTCACAACATGTATTTTAGAATAATTATTGTATTGATGCGTATATGCTGAAAATTAGTCTACGCAACTAGAGGCGGTCAGTATTAGAACCAGCCTTTAACATCAGTGTTGACACATCTATTGATTTTTTTATACCAGTTTGGAGCATTTGTAACTTTGGATGTCCATTACACACTTTTGGGCACCGCTATTCTGTGTCAAGGTTACGTTAAAAATTACTTATCACATGCACTTGCTTTACAATTACGGCCGCAGAAGGCAATGCACTCCCAGATTACGTTAAATGCTGACGTATTGCGTCAGAACGTTGGTAGTCAGCCTGGTAGCTGTCTGAAGTAAAAACAAAACAAAAACAAAAATTCGCGAAACATCTGATGCCGATTACCAGCTAGCAAAATAATGAATTTCTTCTCCAGCGACCCTTAATGGGTATCATGCGGACACTTTCAAGTGCGATCGCTCACGATTGCTCGGGCTCGATACCAAAGTGTTCCAAGGCAGCGTGTTACACCAGTGTTACCTAACAATGCAGATCTCACGAGGTTACGGCAGCAAGCACGCTACACCGTCCATTCATTGTGATGTAGGGGCATCGCATGCAACAAGCTCTATGAGGTCCTCATACACAAGCAGACTTTCAATTCCAGAAGCAGTCTTTCAATTACGGATATGAACACATCGATTATGCACGCCAAGCGCACTACGTCCTAAGCTTAAGAGGAAGCTTTAGCTCGAGTGCTCCTATCTAAATACATGTAAAAGGAGAATTCGTTTTTCTCGGCAACCACTACACCAAATTTGACGAGGTTTGTTGCATTTAAAAGACAAACTTAAAATCTAGTGACTGTGGTTTCGAATTTTTGAGTTAGGTCGTCAATTTTTTATTAAAAATTGGCAAAAATCAAAATTTTCAAAAAACAAAACTATCAAGTTTACAACTCTGTAACTTAACCACTAAACGTGATAATACAATTCTGTGAATTGCATCTAATAGTACATCTAAAGCGGACAAAATTGATATGTTACACATGAATATAAAAAAAAATTAATCATAGGGAAATACAACTTTTGCAAAACCGTTGTAACCAACGTAACAAATTCACGTAAGATGTGAAATGACATATTGAATTTGTCCGCTTTGAATGATCTAATCAATGTCGTTAACAGAACCGCGATATCAGTTCTTGATGCAAAGCTATGAATTTGTAAACTTCGCGATTCTATTTTTTTCTAACGGTCAAATATTTGAAAATCGTTTTAAGAAAATTCAAGCCCTAAATCGAAATTCCGCTTCCAACAGTCACTAGAATTTAACTTTCTCTTTCAAATGCGACACATTTCATCAAAATCGGTCCAGGGGTTATCTCATAAAAACGTTTTTGCGTTTTACATGTATTTGAATAGGCCGCGTCGGAGTTGGGCCCGAGCTAAAGCTTCCTCTTAAGGAAAAATAGAATTTCGCTGTGATGAAATGCGTCGCCGAATACTGCTAACGTAGTGTTACACCGCGCCGTGAGAGATTACTAAGGGGAACAGTAACTTCACTTTATTTTGGAATGCCAAGAACACATCACAACACATTGCAAAACTGGAATGCCAACGTCAGTACACCAGCTGCCACATACAGCCCATAACGAACTGCTACAGACGACATCGTCGCTGATGTTGCCTACGCGTCTCAATGTACTCTATATGAAATCAGCACAACAAACGCTACACCATTTATCACAGACTCGCAATGCCGCGGCTTTATCAATCCTCATGGGCCAAGCGGGAATGTCGTTACAGGGCATTGACAGGGCATGCTCACACAACACAGTTGAGCCCGTCACCGGCCATCGCAGTGCATTTCGCACGCGCGACGTGCACCAACAACAAAAAAGGACACTTAAATCACTTACTTGCGTAGCAGTCCATCGTCGATTCCTTATTCTCTCAGTGAAATCCCAAATGCAACAGGTATACCACCACCGCAAACCGCCATTTCCAGCCGCTGTCCACTCTGTACTGTTGAGGCGGAGAAATGCAACCCGTCATGTAGAAGCGATGAAGGATGGTAAGCAGCGCCACCGCTGAAACCTCTTCCGTTTGTGTGTGCGTACTTACGATTCGCCTATGAATAATTAAAGGCGAGGCACGGAGGTGAGCGCCATCTGGAGGTGTTGCAAACCGGGCGCGCCGCTCTATGAATGATGGAAACGCTGGAAAATGGGTTTGTGTTTGAGTTTCCGCATGAGATAATTATGTTTTCTTATATATTCAAATTACAATCCGACGCTATCATGTCTGTAGGTTGTGTGCAAGTGGCACTTTACAATTTTTCTGACGCATTTTACTTTGAGAAATTCAATTAGTTCAGCTACATGAAGGGCCTGCGAGGTGGGTATGTGTGGTTCGGAATGATTACTCGCGAAAAGACGCTCGATGCTGGACGCAGGATGCCGAACGCCGACGCCGGATTTTCTGCGATACGGGGCCCTTAACGCTTTCGCGTTGAAAGTACGCATGTCCTTTTTGCCGCACAACGGCAGCCATGAGCCATGTCCAGTGAACAATATGTAAATAATTCGTAACTTACCTGAACATCCTCTCCACCCAACTGCTACGCACATGTAAGTGAGAACTAACTCTCTACAGAGCTCCAAGTCAAAATACACAACTGAAAGTCATTCGTATAATGTATGAAAGTGTTGCAGTGTTTTAGAAGTCACCCTGTTCATATTACCTCAAACGCCCCTACCTTTCTAGTCCTTGGTTGTCGTGTATAATGAACGTGAGTTAGGAGGTTAGGCATTTTGCCAATACATGTTACGTGAAACGGCCCGGGCGTAACACCTATTCAGTAAACACTCGGGAGGTGCACTGCCGTGAGCAGGCGAGGAAATAATATTTACTGAACAATTTACTACCCGCCGCACCTATACCTTCAAACTAATATACAACGCCTGTTATCAGTCTTCTTGCAGATGGATACGTACAATTAGGCTGCAAAATATTGCGCTGAATGCAATACTTTTATTATTAGCTCTAGTTCGAGAAGTCTAGCAACGTTGTTGTGGAATATTTTGTTAAAGCCGGTTTCTGAAAGCCTAACGCATGCGAAAGTAAGTCTTTTTCGGAAGCTCTAATATTGGATTAGCTTTGGCAGCTAATCAAACCGAATGAACGCCCAATCTAGTTAGCGAGAAAGCAGTCTAGTTGCGTTTTTTTTATTTTTTTTTTTCTGAGCGTCTAAGGTCTAAGGGGGGAAGTGGGTGAGGATTTGTTCTGGTCTATAATCACTCACTCATTTTGTTTTTCGCGGGTTTGTCCCGCAACATAGCGCCGTTATAGCCTTCAGCGGCTCAAAAGTCACTTCCTGCTAACAGTAGATCTTTCATTCCGCTTTGTGGGTCGGCCATAGGCGAGCGAAACAGGCACCTAATTTTTAACCAATGCCACCAACTTTAGAGAAAACAGCTTGTTACGTGCTCAACTACCTGACGCTGACATATGACCGAAACAGTCTCAACAAATGATCTTGATTCCCCGACAATGTCATTTATTCAGACAATATCTCTACGCGGGAAAGAATTTATAGCTTCTATATTTCTGAGCATTAACTCGGCAGTTTTCCGATCAGCAGGTTCACCATGAGCGGACATTTAAGGAAAGAAAGGGAATATGGAGTTGATCATCTGAAATACGTGCACACAGAAATACTCTTATGTAGATGTGTGCGTGTGTGTGTGTGTGTAAGGGGGGGGGGGGGGCGCTCATTTATATAATAGGCAAGTGTTTAATATGGTTGCTTGTATAAGCCTGGTTTCTCGTCTGTTTCTAAAGGAAAGACCTTTTTGTCTGATTGTTGCATGTAGAAGTAACACACCGAGAGCAATTACTTCAGAATTAGTGCCCAGGCGGGAGTACAGAAGCACGACTACTTGAGCTAAAAGCGAATCTCCTGCTACCGCTCACTTTTTTTTATTATTTCCGTGCAAACAGCAGAGAGCCACTCCATAGTTGAGGTCGATGCAGTTCAACGATCGCAGTGCGTTTCTTAAGTGGACATAACCACTACTCGCACTAGCTTTACTACTTATGAAAACAGACGTCGTGAGTGGTGCCAAGGCTCGAATGCTGCCGTTGGGAAGCCCGAGGGTTGAAAAACGTTTTCGTAATAAGTGTACGGTCTGAGATTGTTGACCATCAGGAGCTACGGAGGGAGGGAGGGGGGGGGGACTACAATAGCGAGCTTTCCTAAGGAAACTTGATTGTTCTATTATGTAAGGAAGTTATTTGCATAACTGGCATCGACGACTAGCATGCAGGAACTTGAGATGCCGGTGACAGCGGTGAAGGGTCGAAAGAGGTTTTGCGTAAGAACCAACAGTCCCTTCTCTAAACGCGGTAATTTGAGCCTACCGCTGAGCAAGCTCGCGGCAAAGGTCACTTTCCTCGTTGGGGGCACGCCTATTGACGAACGTCCGAAGTCGTGGTGTGTTTCACATTTCTTTTTCCCGGGTTCTCAGATTCTTCCCCGAATCGATGCAAATGCTCATTCATGGAGAAAAATAAAGGGTAGGGGTGGAGGATGGAACTGTCAATTCGAATGCATTGGTGCTTTCGTTTTCTTCCATTATATGCTGTCGTACCAGAACTAAATGAAAGAACGGATTTTACGAAGCCTTGGTTTTAAAGTCTTGAACTTCTGCGTCTCCGTCGCTCTCTGTCTCCCTGTTGATTATTCGTGTTGTGAAGCGAAGGCACGTTAAAACAGACCAATCAAAATAGTTCCAGTTCGTTGCCCTGTATCGGTAGGAGAAGAGGTATGGCAAATAATAAGCAAAACGAGGTCACAAGCGCACCCACTGTCAGAATACGCTGCGCAGTATTGTAACCGACTGTCACGCGGGTCCAAAAACACTGGAGAGCGAAGTAGCACACGTGTGCATTTTTTTCCCTAGAGGGAAACAAATATCAGTGAAAATGTAACCACTATCGAAATGCACTTGACATCAGTAAGCAATGTCTGCTAGTTGTCTTACTAATTTGGCATTTTGCCAAAATGAAGGGTGGGTTATTCTTTCGGTGCCAGGCAACGTTCGCGCTATAGAGTTTTCGGCTTCTATGAAGAGGCGCGTCATATCCGATCGGGCCTTTCCTCCATTAGTGAAACGCACCCGTAAAAGTCACTGACGAGACCCTCGGGAAGCTTCTCAGTTGGCCGACGGGTCTAATCTCGAGGTTTTCTCTGCGCTAGCGTGCAATCAAACTGATAAACAAAGCGTCACTGTTGTCTTTCAATGCATGTCGCATGAGCCGCTTTAACTATAAGTGTGACTCTAGTTTGCTTATCCTTTCTGTTATTAGTCAATCCACCTCTCACTCACCCTAACGATAGTTACGTGTTGTTTTAAGTGCCACATTAAGAGCGCAATCACAGAATAAAGACAAGTTTCTTGAAAGAACAAAAGTGTGAGGCTTTACATTCGCTATTGTCTGTGCGACAAAGACCTTGGCACCTTGTTACGAAGTGCTGTCGTCCCGGCTTTTCAGAACTGTTGGCGCGTGCTCTGATCAGCTACGAGAAGTTTCGGGCAAATTATCGACACGTTGGTCTTGTCGATAGCGTCCGCCTCTCCGATGCTCGCGCTCAAAAAAATAAAGGAAACGAAAAATGGTGGTAATAATAATAATATTTGGGGTTTTACGTGCCAAAACCACTTTCTGATTATGAGGCACGCCGTAGTGGAGGACTCCGGAAATTTTGACCACCTGGGGTTCTTTAACGTGCACCTAAATCTAAGCACACGGGTGTTTTCGCATTTCGCCCCCATCGAAATGCGGCCGCCGTGGCCGGGATTCGATCCCGCGACCTCGTGCTCAGCAGCCCAACACCATAGCCACTGAGCAACCACGGCGGGTAAAAAATGGTGGTGAAGCCTCATATAAAGTAGGTTGTTCTAGCCGGCGCGCCAATGTTCGATAAATGCTCGCGCTGACACAGGCTGCACTATCGAGTCGAAGGAAGCCGAGAAAGATCACTATTGACCGGTTTCTGTCTTACTTGCGGGCGTTTTGCGATAGCCTCGCGTTAGAGATTGATTTTGTTCATTACTGAACGTTAGAGGCCGGGAGACAGCTCTCTCAAGGGAAGGGAAGTGCCTGTTCCTTTACAAGACGGAAGGGCGCCTTGGGCGTGCTTCACAGCAAATGAGCGCCAGGTAACGGCGTGGTGGAAAGAAAAATTAACAAATGGCTTTAGATAAAGAGTAATAAAATAATACTAACAAAGAAGCAACGCTCTAAATAGCGATTTGCCAGCAGAAAAGGCTTGGTATTTTGTGTGAAAGAGCGAGTTCGTATAACTACCTATAGATCGATTGCACTGGACACGCTCCCTGTTATTTCGCCAGGGACTCATGCTGTCCTATACAAAATAAGCACTTAAGTTAGTACCTAAGTTAGTTCTGTACCATTAGGCGACCACAAATGTTCTGCGCATACGTAATAAGCTATGACAGTAATGCTGCCCGTCCGTTATGTCCCATTAGATTCTGGCTTTATCGGTAAATGTAAAGCGTCTGAGAGCTGCACAGTGGCCACTGTCGTTTGTACTAGAGCCGTGCACGCCCACTTGTACGTGTTAATTTTTTCAGTAAGCACAGTTCTATTTTATTTCTACTTGCACAAAAAAAGAAGATTCTTAGGCTTAGGGTGCGAGAACCACGATTTCATGATGAGGCATGCCGTATAGTAACGAACTCGGGATTAATTTTGACCACCTGGGCTTCTTTAACGTGCACCAAATTCGCGGTATACACGTGCGTTCTCGAGTTCCACCTCCCAAGGAAATGCGGTCGCCGAGCCCGGGATTCAATCCCGCACCCTCGGGTGTGGCTGTTATCTTCAGATGATGTCAACATTTATTTTGTGGAAGTTAGAAGAAATAAGGGAGAAGGAAGTTTCACCGGCATCACCATTACTGCCTAGGTAACGGGTGACACCTGTTCATCAGCCAGCGAAGGCGACGGAGTAAAGGGTAAAAGAGTGCGCAGAGCTATTCGCAAAGTGCCACGCTCGCGGCGCTGTCGCAGCCGCATTTGCTGGCGGTATTCTCGCCAGCGACCACTTTAGGGGGTCTCGCTTCCTCTGGATTCCGCGTGACTAGCACCAGACGCATTGTCCCATACGTGCGACAGTGTTCCTTGCACTGTGCTAGTATGACAGCACACTTGGAATTCTGTCAAGAACGATGTTGCCAGCACGTAGACGCCCGCACGTCCGGTGCTGGTCAGCTAGTGATGCGAAACCTCGCGAAAGTATCCCCGAAGGTGTTCTGTCTAGGAGCAGCGGGGTATGAAGATCGTACTGCGCCATAAAGGTGCACAGGCGCCTTTGTTGGCCTCCTTTGTTGTTTATTGACTGCACGTGACAAGATGCGAACTTTGGCTACTGGCGATTTCTGTACCCCAAAGTCTATGAAATACTTAGCTGGACAATCGTCCGCTGTTGGAGCCTAAAAGCTAACTAGGCCAGGGCGCCTGATGAACATCCGCGTAGAAGGTCTTAGTCTCGTTACTAAGGGTCCTGCAGTCTGCGAGCCTTCACGATATACTTTAGGAATGCTGCCCCCTACCGCTCTATAGTGTGCGGGGCTTGTTTTCGCTCTTCTCTCTCTCTATCTCTGTATCCCCCTTCCACTCTCTGCCTCTTTTTATCCCCCTACTCCTCCCTCTCCGTGCAGGGTAGCCAACCGGAACTACTTCTGGTTGACCTCCCTGTCTTTGTATGGATCCGTTCTCTCTCTGTAGCGGCGGACTGTTTAGAATCGAAAAAAAGGAAACAACAAATGGAAGCCCTCGCGTTAATTGTCGTCTCTATATAAGGCGCCTTGTCTTTCGAAGCAAGCTAAGCAAATTGTCTTTCGAAGCAAGAATTGAGCTCTCCCAGACTGGCCAACGTGCGGTGCCGTGCGTCAGGGTCCGTGTGGATCTGGAGCTTGACCCTCCTCGTGAAGTCCGACGTGTCCGGATCGAAGTTCCTCAGGAATTCGAGAGTCTTGGAGAGTATCTCCTTGTACTCCACGAGCTCCGAGTCAGTCCATTCGGTGTCGTCGTTGACGTACTTCTCGACGACGTCGCAGTTAGGTGTAATGTTGTTAACTTCCGTCTCAACATGTTCGGAAAGCACCCACAGCTGCTTGAGCTCCTGCTGCAGGTACACGTCTATCTCGTTCTTGAGCTTACTATGCACCAGCTGCAGGTCTTTGATGTAGCGATCGATGAGGTCGTCCAGCTCCTCTTTCACGAGCGCGCAATTCTGCGACAGCTTGTCCTGGTTCTTGCTGTTCTGGGCGAGGTGGTCGTTTAGCCGGTTCAGGCACCTGCGGATTTGGTTGCAGATGCGGCTGATCTCCCGGTGCATGATGTCCAGGTGCGCCTCCTTGCACGTCTCGCAGACCTTCTCGCAATGCGAACAGCGCGTCACGTAGCTCTTCTCGCTGCACACGTGGCAGCGCTCCATGGACGAAGGCAGCGGCTCGGGTTCTTCGCCCGTAATGTCCCGGTGCAGCTCCAGGAACCACATCAGCGTCACGTTGGTGGGGAACGTCTGTACGTCAGAGTGCACTGTAATAGCAAAATAGCACTGTAATAGCACTGTAATAGCATTGACAAAATGTTTTGAAGACATTTGCTGGGTGCTATTATCGTGTAGCATAAAACATACATCATACGATCGTCTTCAACGAATGTTAGGTAAACAAATGCTTTGTTCGTGCAAGTGTTCTTGCTTTTTTACTGCGCCCTGTATAGTGGTGTCTATTCGTATTCTCTTGAGTTTGTGGACAAGGTACGAATAACACGCGGCCGCATACAGTGTAACCATATCCTGTTTATATTCAGTTTATGCATGTATTGCATAGTCAAATGCACGAATGCGCGTGCTGCAGCGGGCAGGCCATGCGCTACCCATTGGTGAATGAAAAAGGAACCAGTGTTAACACACACACACAAAAAAAATATCTACTGACCCGGTCTCCATCGGGTACCCAATCCACGCCTGCCGTATGATCACAGGGTGGATGCGTACCGATAGCTTCGCAATTGACTTTAAACTGACTGCCTAAGCCACTCTCCAAACTTTCTTTCCTTAAAGTAATTACAGACGTCCTCAGACCCTCTTGTATTATAATAATGTAGTCCGTTTCTAATCAGTTTCACGTGCCTGACTGTGCCTGTTTGTCACTTGGCTTTCGTTCAACACATTGTTCCCGACTCACTACAGATAATCACGTGTTTGTTCCGTTTGTTCCGTTCCTTTAAGAAAGTACGTATAGTTATGATTCGTACTTTTCCAAGATGTAAAGACAGCTATAACGACAAATTAGGTCAGCCACAGCGGCTAACCACTTCTTGTTTTCGTATTCGTACACTCTATGGATGGTATTTCGAGCACAGTCGCCGTAGAAACGTTTAGTGCCATGAAGGAACTGATGTATTGGAGATTCGAAATTCGATCCACGTAAAGAACTTAATCTCTCCGCCACGGTGAAACAGAACGCCAATGGAGATCAGTAATTTTCAATCTGCTGCGCACCTCCTCCGCCTGCACGTTTTCTGCATGCTTCAATTTTCGAGAGGTCTTAAGAGGGCGTAAAGGGGAATTGCGACAAAATGTGAAGCGAACCAAGTCGCAAGCAATTAATCTCTCAACACTGTATGGACGGAGTTGTAATGAAAAAAGGGGTGAAACGCAAGGCTATTCTCTAATACCTCCGCATACTGCCGCGACGGCCACCGAGCAAAGCACTCAAAAACGGAGAGGAGAAACATTGTACGGCTTTGAAATCACGACAGCCTGAGCGACAGGCGTCCGGAGAAGCGCGCTAGAGCTGCCCGGATCGCGTGTATTGAATATGCGATTTCGAAATCTGCAAGAATCAACCTGAACTGTCGCGCAAGCTTCCACGACGCGACGCAATATCATCCGTGAAAAAAAGTGGAAACAAGATTGTTTCGCGTGGATCTTTCAACAAACAGATCGATGTGGACCAAGTGAAGCCCGTACTTCAAGTATGCGAGCCTTTCAGAAGAATCTCTATCTCTATCAAGACGTGCCATTCGACCCAAGGTGCAACAAAACCTAGCGTTTCCATCGATGGAAACGCTAGCGAAGTACTCAAGCTAAATTGCTAGAGAGCTAGGCGACCTCGTATAAATATAGGTAGAGGCATTCAAAAGACTCCTCGCAGAAATCTTATGACGTACTCAGCTATCCTAAAAGGTTTATTTTTTGCTGACACACAACACCTAGACATCCTGCAGATAACGGTTAATCGAAAACGAAAAGCCCTTTGTCCAGATAGCGTCAAAAGACATGTCTATGGAGATGTGACCATAGTTAGCAGACAGTCAGCATAGTTCTATGCATATATCGAAGAATTCTGCGAACAGCCATAAGAGTGTAACAATGATCCCTTACTATTGATGTATTCGAGATAAATGGCAGCCATGAATAAATGAATAAATGGCAATCGCTTAAGGGATGAAAGAAAAGCCACGCGTACAGATAAGACGAAAGGACGCATACCCGGCATTTGCAAATAGCTGGTTTTCCTGTCCGAGCACACAGTATCCTCTCGCATGCATTGGGACTTTAATCATACGGAACGTCGCTGTAAACAGCCTATAAGGACCCGCTCGTAAGCTCTCTACATAAACGTCTGCAGACTTTCGATAGTGTAGCAAGACACACCGCCCTCATAGGCGACACACTCGCTGCAACGACCAAGCATCTTAACCGCTTAAACGATAAGGTCGAGCAAGGGAAGTCAACGCGACAGCAAACGACCCGTGCACTGCTGTGTAAGCTACACACTAAACAATTTCTCACCCTTAAGGGTGTAAAAAAGGGTGTTCAACAGATTTACACCCTACTGCACACCCTTCCAGCACCCTGTTTGGGCGGGAGCACCCTACGAGCATGCCGCAAGGGGTGCATTTACCGGAAGGGTGTAAACGAGGGTGCCAGAAGGGTGCTATAACTAATGGGTGCTGAAGTGCTGATAAGGGTGTACAGTAGCGAACAAAATTTTGTGGCCCATGTGATCAGCAAACGAAGCGGATAGCTTTTAGAGGACGCCCGCTTAGCCACCGCGGCCTCACCAGGAGCCTTGCCAACGTAGCGATCGGCTGAGTGGCGGTAGCGTCTGGCCGAGGTGCAGGTCTAGAAGGTATGGTGCGCAAGCTCATTATACTGTCGGCTGTGTACGGCACTTGGGGAGCTGAAAGAGCAGCATTTTGGACTTTCCACATTTGTGCGGCCTCCAGCCAGCGCTTAATAAAGCTATCAGCTTCGTTCGCGGAACACGTGGCCCACAAACTTTTGTCTTCGACTGTACATGTAGTGTAGTATATTTGTTAATGTACACAGGATACAAAGAAAGATTTAAACTAACAAGGCCACGGGAACACAATAAGGCTTTTGTGCAGGACAAATATTTATTTTTCTTGCAAAATACGAGTTTATGTCACTTCTTACCTTCAAGAATGCATTGTAATTATATATGCATATATACGTAACGGTTTCAACGCAAAAAGCAGCACAGGTTCACTGTTTCACATCGTTTACATTTGTTATGTTCCTTCGAAGTCGGTACTGCTCGCATCCTCTTAGCCTTGCAAGCTTGCCTGCGCAGTTTGGGCCTTAGAACAGCGACGACACAGACCGAGCACAACGCCCCAACCCATGCGCGCCATTCCAGAACATGAACACAATAAAAAGAAAAAAAAAGGAGAACCAACAGAACACAGAGTTTCCGACAGAGCAGTAACAACTAATGGCAGGTCTTCTGCTTTTAGAGTTAGACTATTACCAATAATTTACTATTACGCGTTTCCGAATAATAATTTTACTTAGTGATTATGAGTTTCTTTTTTCTTTTGATTGCTTCACTGTAGCGATTGTTATCTTTTCACGCACTGCAGTAGGTGCTGAACATGGTCAGGTTTAATACCATTGCTGGCAACAAGGGTGAAGCTTCAGGCTCTCATTCTTTGAGTAAAAACGCAAAGGACTAACGCAAACCGTACCCTAAAGTGTCAGTAATTTTTTCAATATCTAAATTGTCGCGCCATCTATGGGCAGCTTTGTATACTGCATTTTGCAAGGCAATAGGCAAAAAAAATAGCGTGGCTGTGCGCTGTTCTTGCTACCAGTCGGTGCAAAATATCTGTTTATAAATAGTTTGAAGTTTATTTAGACTATGGCATTTCTGCGGCATGCTGTAATGACAAATTTCGCAACTGTCTCTTGTTCTGACATGGTTACTTTGTGCGGTTTGCCGCGTAATTCTCACTGCTCTCACTGCTGCGTCGGTTCATGTTTGACTGCCTGTTGTTTGCAAGTGCCAGGGGTACTGTGTATGGAAATTTGCTTGCGATGCCACGCTGCCTAGTTAGTGTGCCCCACCTTGGTACGGCAAGGACATATATCCTTGCGGATGGCTACCTCAACGCGCTCAAAGAAGCAATTTGCGCGTGCCTGGTTCTGGGCGGCAAAGTCGACCTGACGTCGAGCTCGTTTCAGGCAAGTGCACGTGTTCTCTTGTTTGATTCTAACTGCACCTGCTAATGTAGCGTTATGCGGAAGTACTGACGATTATGATGAGGGAGGCTCTTCGCGACATGTTTGAATCCGAGTGGTGTTTACATCGCTAAAAGAAGTGTATCGCTTAGCATTAAACTGAAAGTATAATACTCGTTCGCGCTACATAATTCTCGCACAGGCGCGGTAGCGCTGCAAACCTCGCGTTGCGCTTTTTTCGTTGCGGGGTGCTTTTCTCGTCGCGACGGTAGATTGCATTTTTACATCGAAGCCGCGTATCGCCAGACTCGTTATGTGCTTTAGTGCGAAGGCGACCAGCAACGAGCATTGTTGTCCATGTCTCTTATGTCGCCGCTTAGTTTTCGACTCTCCCAAAATTTGCCTTGTCGCCTGGAGGTGCTGCTTATACGGAGTGCGACTAGTCAGTCAGGCGCCCTCAGACCGTACACGCTTGCCCTTTGCCATACAGCTGCTCCCCTTGCTCAGTCATAGCGCGCGCGCGCATGCAGCCTGTCATCGCCACTGTACCACTGTCCGCCATATACATAGAATTACTTTTGCAGTGGCTGTGAAGCATAGCAGAAAAAGAAATAGCATTGTGCATGTCAGCAACTAAAGGCTAAAACATTTCCTGTGAGCTACATGTTAGCGCGCTCAAAGGTGTGATGCGTGTCATGCCCTGTACGAGCGCCTCAGTTACTGTGCCGATTCGTTTTAAGTGCTTTGTGGAGGATCGCTCGCCAAGCAAATGCTTATTAGTGCATTTCGCTCATATGACAGCAAATCCAGGGGCACATTACTAGACTGTTTTCTAATCCGAAAACAACAGTCCGCTGTTGCACATTTACAGTGGTTTGCAGCACATGAAGTAATGGAGGCAGTTTACAGCCTTGTCGTGCATAGAGATTCCTCAGGTCTCTGCACGATATAAAAACCAGTTGTACTTTACCGCTTTCAGATACTGGACAAGACGTTCGATGAGTATGTGGATCTCTCTCCTGAGGACACTATCCCAGACTTGTCGAAAATTTTACTGCGCCCACAAGTGGACAGTGAGCAGCAGTGTGCGTCAACATCGACTGAGGTATTTGTATTTGGTAGTCGCGTGTTCTGCGAATTCACAGCTTAGTTACGAATTCATGTGTCGGCTATTTATTTTAACAGTGGAGCTGTTTAAGCCGAGCGTTTCACATGCGAACAAAAAACTAGCACAGCGTTGCCGATTCCGCTAAACTGAGCTTAATCCAGTTGGAGCTTGGTTATGAAGTTGGTTCATTTGTAAGCCCAGGTAAGGTAGGGGTAATTGTTTCAATCATAATTAAGCAACTTATAATCGATAGTCAAACAATACTCAATCGATACCTAATCGATAATCGATCAATAAATTTTGGAAAAACTTCATGTAGTTCGCCGGTAAGCATGGCAATGCGTAGTGTAGGCGAATCGATATCCAAACGATACCTAATCGATAATTGATCAATAATCCTTAAATTTCAGAAAAAGTGCTTGCTAGTACCCCGGTAAGCATGGCAATGCATCGTATAGGCCAATTGATAGCCACTCAATACCCAATTTATACCTAATCGATAATTGTGAGCTAGGTTCGCATCAGCTCCACTGTCTCTTTAGCATTGCGCCTCCAGTGCAAGGTGCAAAGTATGCTATTTTTTTTTCTTGCAGCACATTGCGGCGAGCAGTATGGTGGCCAGTGGCAGCGACGATCATGAAAATGGCCTTGGAATTTCCTTCGATCTGTAAGTGTGTTCGAGTGTCACATTAGAATTTTAGGTAGTCTCACAGGGTCGCAGAATAATATTGGTTTCGCCTGTAATCATGTTTTGAAGAGAGATTTATTGAATGGAAAGGCATAGAAGTCGGCCTAATACATGCCTATAGCCTAGTACTCTGCACTTGGGAGGGGGAAGAACAAACAAAGATTGTTGAGAAAACCAAGGCACCTTATAGAAAGATGGTTGAACACGAAACTTTATCCCATCTGAATTAAAGTCCAAAGCCAACCATCACGTAACGAAACCAAGAAATGCTGAGCCACCCGATGCAATGCATATGTGATTTGATTGCTTGTTTACGATTGTAGTCACTGGCGTTTGGCTGTGTTCACCTGGTTTTGAACCTTGGGATCAGCGCTGCCATGACGTCTAGCTTCTGTTTCAATGCGCATGCTCGATTGGATCAGAACGGCGGCGCCAATGTCAGTAACACATATAGCTCACTGGTTTGTTCGCGGCTCCCACGTTTATATTGTCCGCAGTGGCAAAGAAAATTGCTGCGCCTGAAATTCTGCACATCATACGCGCTGCAGTTGTGGCAGTAAATTTTATGAATTCGCATCATACTGAACTTTGTTGCAGATGTGACTGTATCACTGAGATTCTGTTCAAATTTAACTTCTCTTTCCTCATAATAATTACGACGGGCTTTCTCAGAGTGAGAATGTTTATTAAGGTCGAAGTACCATAAGTATTCCAAAACACAACACGCTTTGTATATCCTTGGCGAGTATTGTTGCAGTTAGTCGAGGCGCAGTTGATTGTAACTTTCCCAAACAAAAGCACGAGAATGTTCATTGCTGTCCTTATACTCATATCAGTGCCTCCTAATACCAGTGCTGTACTAGGTCTGGAACCTTAACAGTAAAATTAGTACTGGGCTTGGTTGGCACTGATATCATGCTATTTAGAATAATCTTATGCAATAGAAGAGCTAACATTAATTTTTTTCTGTGTTTACCTGTAGCTCACGTAGGGCACTGATATTTTTGTTACTGTAGCAACGTGTTGAAGACTGAGCTCTGAATGGCAGCTTTCTTGTAGGCCCTTTTTTGCAGCACACTTTTGTGCTGCCAAGCCTTGGCGATCTCCATGACAGTATTAGCACTGGTAGCCCGATTTCGTCCGCAGCGTTCCGAAAAATTGTGGACATGCTGTTCACAGAAATGAAGATGACACTAAGTAAATTACCTCTTATTTTTGATGGCTGTGGGGTTAGAAATGCCTGCTGAAGTATAGGCCAGTCGGTACGAAATTTTGCAATATTCTTGCTACCACACTTAATGTGTAAAAATGTGACCGCCAGGTTTCCTGAATTTTTTTCGATTCTTTGGGAGAATGAGTAAAACAAAATGTTACTAATTGAAATTCGTGTACTTCGAAAAGCCACATAATTAATAAAATTGCCATTATCCCATAATTAGTAAAGGAAATTCGCTGGCTAATTTGAGCTGGAAGCACGCACTGTTCTGCACAAGTTCGAAGATGTACGCTGGAAAAACCTGCCGATTCGGAAATTTTGTGTGGTCAGACAGGCTTTTAATTTACGTTTCACTGCATTAGATTTCATTTATAAATTCATTTAATCTGCAGACCTTGGAACTACAAAAATTTACTTGTTCTCCTCAAAGGCATTTGCAAAATTATTCATAGCTTCTCACTGTGTTAGGGGCAAAGCCATAATCTCGCTAAATGTGGACAACAATCTTAATATTGCGAATATTTTTCAGGTTCCCAACTCGTACTTTCTATTCAAGGGTGACCTCACTTTTGCTTGAGAAATACCCGCAGCTGAAGGACGTAGTAGGAAGTGGAGCTGTAAGTAAATTGTTATATTACTGGGGACCGCCAGCTGTGGGGATTCTAGGCAGTGTGGTTCTGGGCACATCCATTATCGTACAAATCCTTGAGCATGCAAATTGATTGAGGCTGGCAGAGATAGCAATATTCCCATACACTGCAAATGTAATAACTGCAGACAGAAGCTTCACCAGACGTGCATTTTCATATTAGGGGAAAATGCCTAGGAAAACCTATGAAGCTTTCATTACCTACACGAGGGGAGAGACTTGTGTCAGCACGCATTCGATCACGCTCGTAAAGAAACTGCTCTACCTGAAATCTTAAGTTCTTTTCTCTCAGAAATTGTGTGTGATCTTCTTGTTTTTTTGGGGTGTCCCTAATCTTTCCGTTCTTGACAGAACTTATTGCACATGCTAATAAAACCACTTTGAATTGGTAGTAGTCAGCATGTTTCTTTCTCATTTGTGTTGTTTGCACTGCTTTGCCTTTTCCTTGTTTCTTTAATGCGTACTAAAAATTTCATTTGACCCTTTCCTTTACTATAAGCGACCTCTGAATTTGTGCACAATATTATTTTATTGTTCATGCAACTCTCAGGACTCCTGGAAGGTAGCCTTGCTCTACAGATTCAAGAATCAGCGAAGGGTTCTTCCGTGCGATGGTCGCGAGGGGGCGAGAACCGTGCAAAGTTTGGGTCACGCAGGAAGGGCAGGGAAGAAACAGCCACGGTGGAGCTCCAGCGGCACAAAGTGCAAAAGATGGTGAGGGGCATTCCGTAGTCAGATACAATATTTTGATTCGTTTATCTATGATGATGTGTAGCAAGCTAATGGCGAGCGTAAAATTTTCATTTGCTAATGCTTTCAAATGTTTCAATTTTTTTTCACTGAATAGAAGCGCTCCAAATTTAATTCTGTCAATTAGTGCTCTCTGTTGTTTTAGGTGGCATTAAAGTATTTTGGATGCGTGATTGAATTTATGCTGGCGAAATATTTATCGAATCAATTTAGGTAGGCAAAACTAAAAACCACAAATCAGAAAGACCAATGGCAAAATAACGCAAGGGGACAGTTGAAACGCCTTTGGGGTACTAACAAAGTTGTTTGGTGCTCAACCGCAGTCTTTTGTGGGTTTGTTCCCTGTCTAGCAGGTGGGAACAAGGCCATATGTTAATCCATACAATTAGCTATGTAGTTGTGTGTTGGTGTAAATGTATCACATGAAAAGGATAGTGAATGGGGCCATTAGCTTTTGACAATACCTCTTGGACATTACAGCAATGTTTCCTTGCATACGGCAGGTGTATTTATGCCGCAATCAGCTGTTGATGTTGCTTCCCACAGGATGTTGCTATCTCTACGATAGCCGGAGAAGAAAAAAGTTTTGAAATGCACACGGAGTGGCTCAGCTGTGAATCGTGCAAAGGCTCTCCTGACGAGGATCAAATCAATGAAAGGATGGCCTCGACATGGCGCCAAGAAATTTCTGACGTCGCAACAAATAGTATTCATGAGGCGAAGAGGAAGTACCCATACATGATGAGCTTTGAGCGGGTAAGTAAACTTTTGCTACTATGTATGAAACAGCATTTACATTAAGTTAGCCTGCATGGTTGAGGAGGCAGCTGCATATAAAAAGAGCTAGAGCTTCTGTAACTGGTTGAAAAACTAATTTTAATGCACACACATGTTCTATTGTACTGCAAAAAACACTCAACTACTGCTCTCTAAATATTGTTCTGACGAAAAAGTTATTGCTCTAATGCATTTGGGCAGAAGACTCATTAGCTATGCTACCAAGGCTAGCCTTGTGCCACAGACACATGGCCATCAAAGGTACACCACAAGGCAATGAAAGTCGTTCAACGCTTCTATCAAGACATTGACATTTGTAATGACGACTGACTGAACTACATAGTGTGTGTACATAGTGCTTATGCGTGTGCAGTGCTTATGTGTGAAAAATACTAGAGAACTGTGTTGAAGATATAACCTATGAACTTAGCGAAAGCAACACTCCCTTTTTTTTAACTTCTTGTAGTAAGTGAGAAGGGGTAGCCGTCGCCAAGACAGTGACAACTCCTCGAGTCATGTCTATTCCAATAGAAGGTTAAACAATGAGCACCATAAATTGGTTTTCTTTTCTGTGTGACTAGAAATTTTCAGTTTCAAGTACAGCTTCAGAAAAAAGTTGCCATTTCTATTTTGTAAGGTCAGAGTGCTCACTTGGATTGTTTACATCTGTCTCCTGCCCAATCTACAATGTAAATGCTGTGCTTGTAGATACCATGGTAAAAATAACTGCTATGTATTTGCCGGGTTTTTGTTGTAGTGCACTTTGTATATGTCTTATTTTGTGCAGTTTTGAAGTGACTTTGCAAGACTAACTAAGATTGACCCTTCACCTTGTATTGCAAAAGGGATCAACAAAATTGTGAAAATGGCAGAAATGAAACGCATCCCTTGCGAAGCAAGTGTAATGGTATCACTTGAACAGGCTCGTGAGATGTCACCGGAGAGGCTGCGAACACGACGTGAGTGCTATTACAAAGGCTTAATCGGCAGCTTTTAGACCTACACTCCGCGACAAATTATTTTTGCAGGATCTCATCTTATAGGCATAACATTACAGTACATCTGTGTTTAACGATTTGGTTCTTTGAAGACAGTTCTTGAGGTTTTCAACTCATATCTGGTCTAAAACTGAAATTCTTTAATAGTACGTTGTTTGATGTGTAGAATGGAAATAAACTGGCATAGTGTTGCACAGTTGCATGCCTAGATCAAGAATATTCTGGGCCATGGCAGGCACTATAGAGTATTGGAATACCCATGGGGAAGGTCTTCAAGGTGCAGTGGACATAAATAATGGGATGTTACCCTAGCACCAGTGTTCAGTTGCTTTTAGGGACAGAAAATCACGGCGCGAATAGTTTGCAAAACCAACCTTTGTCACAGATTTAGGGAATTTTAGGAAGATACTAAAAAAGTGCATTAAAGTGTTTGCTATAAACCTTTCGCTTTGCAGACGTCCTAACAGTTGCAGCACTTCGGATACTGTCTTTCAATGTCAAGGAAGTTGATGGTCTGTCATCTTTGTTTGTGCGAGAGGAGGTAAGTTTCTTGCGAGTTTGTTCTGGTACAATGTATGATTAGTACCCATGAGCTTTGCTTAAAACTGGTCAGCAATGCACGGTGCTTTACTGTGATAGTTCTACATCGAACACGGGAAGCATAATATCAACAAATATCTGGGCCCATCCAAAAAGGAATAAACGACTTTTAAATGGGCGACTTGAATTCCTGTAAAGACAAGTTCTCATTCTGCGTAGTCAGGCCCACGTGATCTCTGAAAAACTTGATTTTTCAAGGACGTAAATAATTTTTTACAGCATGGCAGGCTAAATAATAATAATGCTGCTTGGAAGTACTCCCGTGGATCTGTTCAGGATTCCTTGCGTGGCTTCTATATACCACAATTCTAGGTAGAACCTCCTCGTGTGGTTAGCTTTAGTGCCAATGACACTCATGTTTTTCACGAAATGTATACATATGTTAAGCATGTGTTGGTTATTCTCTTGTGTATTTGGTACCTAGCAACGTATAGCACATCAATAAACATGGTAGATAAATACCACATACGGACAGTGGCTGTACTATTGTGTAGGCTGCTCCCCAAATTTTGGGAGCCAATAATATAAAAGCAATCCTAAGAATTATATTCCAAACAAAGTAGTAAAGGAATAAGTAAAGCAAGTACTCTAAAAGCATAAAGGTGTTCCCCAGGGAGCTGCCACCTACTCTACTCTGAATGCATGGTATGTTGCGTCTTCAGACTTTATGCGCTTAACGTTACTGGCGTTTCGAATGTGAATGGACTGAAGAGACTATTTCATTTCAAGGGTGGTGATGACAAGGGCCCGAGCAAGCTTAACATTACTGAAATTTTGAATGCCAATGGGCTAAAGAGAGACTTCAGTTACAAGTGTGGTGATGAGCAGGGCCCGAGCAGCCATGAAGTATTAGTAGCAAAGAACCTGGAATATGTCTTGCAACTAGGTACCAGAGAGAGAGATGTTTATTTGAAGAAAGGCGGAGAGGTCGGCTTGAGCGTTAGTTTGCACTGGCCTGCTACTCTACACTGGGGAAGGGGGGAGAGAAAAAGAGCGATGAATGAGAAGATAAGAAGGTGCATATACCTGTATACATGTCCATCACGTTGAGGTCATACTAGAGTCGTGCTTAGAGTCCAATGGCTTGAAGGAAAGCTATAGTCACTCCAGTGACCACAGCTGTGCTGTTGGTGTCAGGTCAAGGACCTAATACAATCTCTTAAGATATTGGTCTTTTAGTCACTCGTTGAATAGTAGGAAAAAGGCTCTGCCGTTCTCGCACATACGCTGGGCATGAGCAAAATATGTGCCCAAGTGTTTCTGGCGGTTGGCAGTGATCACAGTTGGGACCAATGTCACTGCAGCTGATGATATGCGTATAGCGCCTGGTGAGTGCAACACCAAGACGAATGCGGTGCATATTTTCCTACAAATGATTCATTAGACATTAGTATCCATTATCAATCAGTATTATTGGCCTACGAACGCCGAATAATTTATAATTGAATTTATTCTTAATGCTTCTGTTTTGATTTCACCTTAACAATGTCTGTGATGTGTAGTTGCTGTTTAGGTCACGTGAGACAGAGAAAAAGCTGCAGTATAACTGCTGATACATAATTTGGGGTCTATAGCTCTTAAAACACGTTTGATTGTTGTAGTGAATTGAAACTGTACCAGTGATTATATTGTTCTTTCTTCATGTCTCGCGTGACGTAGTCAACTGCACCTCGTAACCACCATTGGATTGATGAAATTGAAGTATAAGAAAATAAATTTTAATAAGAATTATTTGGTGGTTGTAGGCGAATACCATATGGCCAACCATTTATTATGTCTACCACATCATTTAAAAGAAGAAAGCACGCGACTAAAGTCTCTATAGTCCTTTAAAATGGAACTGAAAATTCCACTTTCAAGTATGGGCCAATCCCCTCCCTAAATTGCGAGAAGTGCGCTGTTTTAGTTTTCATCAATGTTTAAATTAAGTGTGAATTGGCCTCAGCGAATTCTGTGCAACATATTTATTATAAAATAAAGCTGCAATCTCAAGAAGTGGGGGCAATTCTGGGCGTGGTCCCAAAATTTTCGTCGGGCATAAACCAAAATTGCATGCATAAATGTCAGACTAGCCATTTGTATTGTTAACATTGTTTGTATTGCGTTGAAATGATGTATAACCTGCAGAAAGCTTCATAAAGGGTGACTGAGTATGAAGAGGTGACAATGTACTATTCATGGTCTATTGGTGATGATGCAATATTTTTTTTGCTACTACAGGACCCGAGCGTTCCTGCAACCCCTTGCATCGTATTTTCTGGAGCAGACGTTGTAGAGGCTGACCTTCTCCACATCAAGGTGGACCGCGAGAAGCTGTTTGCGGTGAAAAATGGGGAGGAGGGGCTGGCGGCTGTCTTATCTGCTGACTGGCTCTTCAATATCCAGTACGACCGCAAGTTGTTCAACACTCTTGTCGTGTTGGAGCGCCTTTTCCTCGGGCTCACATTGAGTGCCCCTAGAGTAGTGGCTACAAAGTTCTTGAACAAAGTCACCAAAAGTGAGCCATGTTGAATGTGCTGTTGGCCGTCTTGGCCGTAACAATATTGAAGTGGTAACAAACTTTTGACAACAAAGTGGTAACTTTTGACAACAAAAGAAATTTAAGTCTAGCAAACTTCCGTTGTGGAGCCAGTGGAGGCAAATCAAGTAACCTATGCATTTCGGAAACAGAGTCAATGCGATAATACCGGGAAAGAATGAACCTTGCAGATTTTTTCTATATCTTCTTAATGCGATTTATTAATCCTGATTGAAACGGATCTCAGATGACACTGGCATACTCTAACGTCGGTCTAATGTAAGTTAAATATGCAAGTACTTTGAAGGGTGTGGTTGCCAGCTTTAATTTTCGGCGAAGGAAGCATAACTTTTTTTTTGCAGCTCCACAAGTTCTGTTTACGTGTGATTTCCAACTTAAGTCTTTAGAAATTGTTAAACTTGCGTATTTTATCGTTTCGGCTTCAGTTAGAATCGTTGAGTTCATCTCATAATTACGCTCAATAACATGCTTCCTTTTGTTTGTAACTCTGAGCAGGACTGATTTAGATTCGCTAATTTTCATTTTACTTCTTATGGCCCAGACTTCTACAGCTTTAAGGGCTTGACTAAGTGACGCCTGGTCGTTTTGGTTATTGATTTCACGATATAATAAACAGTCGCCTGCAAATAACAGGATGGTTATGTCGTTATTTATGTGATGAGCAATATCATTTATTTAAACTAGAAAAAGAAGCTGTCCTAGAACGGATCCCTGTGGAACGCCTGAGGTTATGTTTAATTGGTTAGATTTGTTACCATTTATATCAGCGTATTGTGTCCGATCTGTAAGATATGAGCGGATCCACATAACATAATTTATATTCATTTCCATCAGTTTTTTTTAATTAATTCGTTATGTACGACCAGATCGAAAGCCTTCGAGCAATCTAAAAATATAGCGTCGACCTGCTTTCTATTGTTCAGTTGTATTGTTCTATTTCTATTCATATGTATTCATGTTGCATTAATTATTGATGTTCTTAATAAATTTACTTTGATACCAAAACTATCCCGCACTCTCATATGTATAAAAACACTTGTGCCACGCATGTCTCAAATGGGCAAAAGATCACCAGGTGCTGTGTGGTGTATATTATTTGCCTTTGTTGCGAGGGAAATATGACTGTTGCAGTTCAACAGTCGTATATTTCCTTGGAAAGCAATGGTTCACATGCATTGCTTTCCTGATTAAATTTTCCATTTCACATGGCATGCATATGTGCTGCTAGGGTCTTTGGATTGATGTTGTGCATTGTGGTCCAAAAATAGGTATAGCTATAGAACATTTATGCAATGTGTGACAAGTGGCATGCATGGGTGGGAAAGATGCCTATTTTTGCACTATATATATATATATATATATATATATATATATATATATATATATATATATATATATATATACACACACACACACTGTTTTGTCCAAATATCGGTTGCTAGCATGCGGCCTGCCTTGACTGTGGAGTAGAGCATTCTATGTTTTTCGTGCATCAATCCTCGGCTTTTGCTGCTGGGGTGAATCAATGTAGAGCACCCTTCCAGCACCCGTTTCATAGGGTGTTATGGTAAAATAGCACCCTTTAATAAGGGTGCGACCACTACACCCTTTAAAATTTTATGCTGTGCACCCTTCCTTAAGGGTGCTAGCCTCTGCACCCTTTCCTAGCACCCTTTTTAAAGCACCCAATAGGTGGCAAAGGGTGTTCGTCTGGGGACAAGCTAATTTACACCCTTATGGGTGAGAAATTGTTTAGTGTGTACGTCACAACCACCCGCTGTGTCTCCGCAGTGTCGTCCCCATCTCGTGATCCGAGCCTCCGGCGTCCGCACCTTTCGCACTAGCCTCACATGGTGCGTCATTCGGTCTATTTCAAAGGTGCCCTCCCATCGGACGGAGGAGCGCGCGTGGTTGCCCCGCAGTGGCGCTCATTCTCGCGTCTTTTTTTAGGCGGAAGTGAAGCAAGCTGGGCCGCTACGCAGCACCCGAGCAGATGCCAGGCCTTTCCCGAACGTCTCTTGCTCCTTCTTACTTGGCTCGAGATCCTCGTGGCGTGTTCTCGCACGACTCGAGAGGAGGCACAGCCGGCAGCGAGGGAGACACATCTCGATGCACCGCGCGCCTTTCGCCGACGAGGGAGAACGGGACGAGAGCGGCGCACTGCCCGACTCAGAATTTTAATTGCTCGTCTCCGTTCCGGCAAGGAGGCGCACGGAGCGATAACGGCACGAGATACGTCTAGATTGTTTATCCTGGTGTTCCCGCAAGTTTCTAGGTCTTTTTTTTATATCTATCTGTGTGTGTATGTGTTTTGTAAGTGGTGCGTATTCCTCGGAGAGGGCCTCCACCCAAAGGGAGGGTAAAAGTAACTGGGTAAACTTAGTTTGGTATGTAGAACTTGTGAAGCAGCAAATAGGTCAGTCTTGCCATTGATCGAGGACTCCGTGAGCGAGAAAGGACGCAAAAGCGAAAGGCGCGTGGCGAGGCCAACTTGAAATCGCCTCGCAGCAGCTTCCTGCGATGCCATCGATTTTGATAGCTTCCCACCAGCGGCCTGTTCATTGCACCTGATTAAACAAAGAATAGATATCGCGCGCAAAAAAGAAAGAAGGCAGAGAATCAGCACCCAGCACCCCGAGTCAGTGACTGCGCTAAGCAGCTCTACTGCAATGCACCTTTATCCGTGACCTAGCAGCCCCAGTCATACAACGGAACAAATGTTTGCGAAAGCCATTCCCAAGTTGTTACTCACTTGTGCGCTACTGTGCACCGCGGTTCGGGTTATCGACGACGCGGTGAAATCTGCAGTTCTCCGATTCACCAGATGCGTGAGTCAGGAACATCTCCTCGACAACACACGCAGGAGGGACTGTGACGGCCGCGTACTTTTTTGCGTGGACTTGGGTATGAACGGTGGCATGCGGTGCGTGTCCATGCTTCAGGTTTGTCCTCGCTTCAGGTGTGCGCTAGAGGTCGGAGGCGAGCATCGAGGAAAACAACACAGCGACGTCGTAATTCTCGGATGCCATGGAGGTGGCAAACGATCATGGTCAGCGCTCTCCACTTGGTAGAGAAGAACATCTGCTCATACCGCAATAATTATACTGCTTGTATTTAGATCCCAAAATCCATTCAATTCTTTTTAATGAACATTTTGTAGCCTAGGAAAGTAAAATTGCAACGCCACTGTTTCTGCAGCGGTGCACTTATTTTTATACCCCTGGCTTGCCACAGAAGTGCACTCATTGATTAGACCGCAACTGCTGTAGACCGACAAGCAAAGCATAATATTGATCGTCACTTAGGTAAATTTGTAGCTATAAAATTATTTGCCTCACTTACGTGATGGTCGCGTGATCTTAGGCCAGGAATGACAGGATAGAAGAAGACAAGGTGTGCTGTTCATTGTTTAATCCGCTTTCGTGCTCTTTAAGGCTTAATATAAAGAATGATGAAGGGATTTCACATTTTCAGGCTATATGTTTGTGACTAGGGAAAAAGCACTTACTAGACCACAGTGAGATTATGAAGTTTCTTCTTTGTGGGATGCAGCTATATGGGCTACGAGGAGCGCTGTTTGAACGGTTAGGCCCTTGGGTACTTGTAAGGCTTTATTTCAACCACAAAAGAAAGGATGCTTTCAGCTGTTATGTTGAATGTCGCCCGTTAAAAACATTTTAAAACTCGGAGAGTAAGTTCATAACTAAAATTTTCCTTAAACACTTCAGAGCTGTGAAAGTCGTGTTTTGAATTCGCGTAAGTTCGCGCTTTCATTTTCATTTATGCCGCTACGAGTGTAAATATACAAGAAAACGTGATGATCGATTAGTATCCGGACACCCAGCCCTTAAATGCTTAGCATCGCAAGAATAAGTGAAAATTAAGAAAAATTCAACGTGGCAACGTTAAGGAATAAGCTTTCCTGTTGAAATCGCCTACATAGGCTGACAAAACCTGTGGCGCTACAGTAACGTCATCGGCATCACGGTTTGGTTGGATTGGTCCCGAAAGCCAAGACCAGAAGTCTGGACCATGTATTTCGCAGTTCCACCAGAAATGTTCCTAAAAGCAGATATCAGGCAATCTTCATGTTCCAATATTATTAGCTAAGGAAGATAACCAATCGCAAGCAGCATTTACGAACGAATCGCTTTGTGAATTTAGTCCCTCAACTTTCCAGCAATTCTCCTTAATGTTCCTCCAAAGTGGCGACCGCGTGGACCGTCTTTTTACCATCGTGTCTCTCGGTGTCATCGCGCCTATAGTTTACGCAAATCGATGACCGCACTGTATCCGCCGCCGAAGCGTTTTCAATGTACGTTCACTGCATGTACGCACATGCTCATGTGCTGTGCGTAATTTTGTGTTTTCTTTTTTCCCTTGCCAAGTGCAAGGTAACCAGTCGGGCTCCACCTGCTTTATCTCCCATGTTCATCACTTCTCTGCGCGTCCTTCTGTATTTCAGTGCGTTTATACAGACTCAAAAGTCGGCCCTTAGTTACGTTCATAGGTCATGATACAACAGCATAGTGCTCAGGCAACGTGAAACACGTTCCCTGTTGTATAATAATAGGCTAGCAAATGTTTGATGGAGTCGCCAAGAGAGACACATTGCGGGAGGTGCATCGCCAGGCCACAGAAGGGGACAAGTCTGCACAGCGCCGGGGACGGGTATATATTTACGCTTCCCACAGCATAGCACGCAAACACATGATATCAAAAACCTACAATACACTTCCAGCCTGTGCCTCCTCCACTAACGCCATTACTTCTCCACTGCCCTTTAGCTTCGCATTAACGTAGAAAAAAATAGAAAAAAGAAACAGGTAATACCTGCCTTTAATACCTGTCGTTTTGCAGGTATTACCTGCAGGTAATACCTGTCGTTTTGTCACAGAGCGTACTCTTCCCCGGGTTTTCTATGAATGAAGGAGTGAAAGAACTCGCAGTTTCGCCCGAAAGGCGAAGCATCGATTGCGATAACACATTATTGGACAGGTATATGAAGTAAGGGTACTAGTTTTATCGACCGTATAAACTTGTAAAGATAGGCATACTGTACTCACGGCCAACTTTCTGTAGCTATGAAGGGAAAGCTACAGGCGCACGGCTGCTGCACATGTGTCTTATTTAACTGTTGCTAATAAGGTGTTTGTGTTTTCTCTTCCCCAGCCTAAACTAACGTGGATTAAGGCGCAGGACTCATTTCAGAAGCGCCCTCACTTGTGCGCGATTTGTCTCCGCAGCTTTCCTTTCATAGCCACGGAAAGTTGACCGCGAGTATAACTAAATTGACAAGCATGGTGTCACGTGCGCACAAGCCAACATGAACACATCTCACTCGATGAACGCGGAAACTCGCTGTCTAAACGTTGCAGTCAGGAAACGCGGCAGCAACAATGAGCGAATTGACCGTCGTGCAGCCGTTCGCATCAACGCGAACTCCACCCTTGAATTAAAAACAAAAGCTACGGCGCTAAGCAGACGAGGACGAAGTGACACGCAAACGACACAATGGCGCCCGTATGTGTCATTTGTCTCACTTCGTCCTGGCCCGCATAGCGCCGTAACTTTTTAAGTCACGAACCAACTAGTTCAGCAACAAGTTTTGTTACGCCTTGAATACGCAGCGCAGCGCGGGCTCTGTATCCGTCGCAGATGGCTTTCGGGATACAGCGGCCCGGCCAGGCGCACGCAGCCGCCTGAGCCGCCCGTAAAACCCCTCAATTTTTCAAAAGTAGCGCCATTCTTAGATCTTTCCGCCACCCCGCTCACCCTGGTGCGCCCTGTGCGCCCTCCTCCACGTCTCCTGTCTCCCCAGCCTCCTCCGCTCCCCCATTGGCCAATGTGTGTCACGTGGAAGCATGCGCCGCGCTTTTGTATATTTTTTTCTTTCCAGCGTGGAGCAGGCGCCGCGCTTTTGTATATTTTTCTTTCCAGCGCGCGCCGACCTCCATTGTTGGGCCTGCGCGACGAAAGTACGGCAGGGGGACTGACGGAGTGCGTTAGTGTAATAGAATGTGCAAGGCCGAGAACTTAATTGCGTGCCATGCTGCTGCGCCTTCGGTTGCCGCAACAGACACAGTGAGGGCAAAAAGCTTTTTGCTTTGCGATCCGGCGGGCGCAACGCAAAAAGAAGTGTGGATTCGCAGGAGCCCACGGCTTAATGAAGTAAGGGCCACGGCTACTCACAACCTCTTATTTTGAGCCTAGTTCACGCCTTCCGCTTCGAAAAAGTGTGTGTTCATGCTCTGCGTGGTTTTTAGCGCGTTGTCTGACTTTTTTTTTTTTTCGAATGTCCTCTCTTTGTTTCATGTAGTTTCGCCTTGCGGTGAAATGCACGCATCTGCAGCTGGCCTGTGACATAAAAGCGACCTTATTCAGAGTGTGTTTTGAGCTCCACCAGAAGTTAGCACATTCTCGACGCTTTTGCAAGGCTCACTATGACTTACGATGCAGTCTTTTAGCTTCGAATGTACGCCCGCATGTATTGATTTGGTTTGTGGTGATTAACGTTTTTAACGTTCCGAAGCGACTAAACCTAGGATGGAGGTCGTAGTGGATGGCTCCGGATAACTTTATCTAGCTCGCCTGGGGATGTTCAACGTGCACTTTGATCGTAGAGTCGTACGTGGGCCGGTAAATTCCTCGTTGGCGTTTCATAATACTCGCATGCTAGCGCTGCTTTAGAAGTTGGCGCCTCGGCGCGATTGTATTTCTTCAATTTTATTTACTAGTTGTAACAACTTGTCATTATTTCGTATTATTGACGGCGCCTCCAGGGCACCAAAGCGACAACGGGAACACCAAAGCTAGAACCAGGGCGGGATGGGGCTCGCCGAAGCCTGTGCATGCCAAGGGGGTATAAGATCGCGGACAGCCAATTTTGTATGTGAACACTCCCTGCAACGCTTGCATTAGTGTAATGCTACGTGCTCTTCAGAGGCCTCCGTTAGCCATTCATGTGCCCTCCTGGAGCAGCAGTTGTAAAATAAAATAAAAACGATATATCGTCACGATTACTAAAGCACTCCGCAATGAAAAAAACTTTTCATGAAAAACAGGTGAGCAACGCCTGGCCCAGTTGCCAGGCGTTGCTCACCGCACACAGCCGGATTCTCTCACGCGCCGACCGAACAAAAGTGTCCTGCAGGTACGCGAATGAACCTACGAAACCACGTACACATACTTTCACGCTGTCAACACCTGAAACTTTGGTGATTACGCGCGTGTTTGAGTACACCGCGTGCTTGCGTCGTGTTTCAGCAGCACGAACTCTCAACGTCGCGCGCTTTACGCCTTAAATACACCTTGAATAATGGTCATTTTCTCTATTTCTTCCGCAATTCCAACACGAAATTCTAAAGGCCAGTTACCGACTGACGAAGAAAGATCTCGATTGAAAAAACTGCTCCGCAGGGCTCGAACGAACTTTTCTGCGGATTTCCTCCCGTAGAGTGCTACGTCAAGCCCACCACCGGCGGCGCCACCATCGAGGCCGCGCCGAGCGGAGGAGGAGGGAAGCGAATGGCGCTACTTTGGGAGATTGAGGGGTTTTACAGCGGTGGTTTTACCTGCTGCTGTGCTAGCGCTCCAGGTGCGGCGTGAGGAGAGAGGGCTCTCGAATGCCGGCGCGCACTCCGGATCTCCCTCTCTCTCTCTCACTCCCACTGGGCTTAGCTGCCTGCCGGTCTTGGTGGCCGCTGGTGCTCCCTTTGTGTCTCGTCGCAAGCCCCACGTACGTAGCAAATACTAAATAATAAATAATGAATTAATGCACTTGATAACGTAGAAACGTTTTCTTGAAAAAAGGAAAACCGCACCAATGTAATCGTAAAACTCGATGACATACCTCGCAGCAAAACTCGAAAATATTACTCGCAGCAGAATACTCGAAGCACCGTTCAGCAGCGTTCATTTGGATATTGATGCTTTTGAATTCACAATACATAAGGAATGACAAGGTGTCCCGGGATTTTTTTTTTTTTTTTGCACCCCATCAAGTTGGCACCTCACACGATAGGCAACCGTATATTTTTCTGTGTTTCTAAGCTGCTACAGTTTTATCTGTGTTCCTTATATGCCTTTTTTATCGCGATAACGTTTTTCTAAACCACTTTATTATTATAAACTGCGCAGTTAAAAGGGAGACATGCCTAGCACAGCAGCCACGTACCAGCTATTAAAAGCAAAATGGTCAATGAGAAATGCGGAGCAGGGGCGTTGCGGATGGCGGTACTGTGCCTATCATCGGCATGTGTACGGCACGCGTCAGCATCGCCGGCCGCCACACTCCTGTCCTCTTCACCGTAATTGTTCATTGCCCCCACGACCTCATTCTCGGCCTCGATTTTCTCTCCGCACATTCTGCTCTTGTTAACTGCTCTTCCAGTACCCTTCGCCTTGAGTTGCCGATGCTCGCAGAACCTTCTGACGCACCCCACTGCCGCTTACGTCCCACCGGCTTTCTTCGCCTGCAGCCAAAGTCAATAGCCTACATTTAACTGTCTTTCCCACCAGTTCCTGACGGCGAGTACCTCGTCACTCTTCTGCCCGACATTCCAATAAGGTATGATGTTACAGTGCCTCACAGTATGCTTAATATTACTGGGAACCGCACTCGCATGCCTGTCTGTAACTTTGGATTGGCAAAGCAAATTCTGCCGCAAGGTATTTTGCCACTGTTGATTGTCTCGGCGACCAATACGTGGCAGCGTTATCAACCGATGATTCTCGCGAGCTTAGCAGGCCCCTCGCGCCAGCCTTGGGTGCCGATCCCAATATAAACAAAATGGTTGCGACGGACTTCTCCTCGGCGCAGGCTGAAGAGCTTTGCTAAGTATTATCGTCCTACCGAGATATTTTCGACATCGACGATCGCGCTTTAGGCCAGACGCTCGCGGTCAAGCATCATATTCTTACTGGCGATGCTACGCCTACTCACCGACGACCGTATCGAGTTTCTGCGTCGGAACGCCGAGTAATTCAAAAGGAAGTCAACAAAATGCTCGATAAAAACATCATTGAGCCTTCTTCGAGTCCCTGGGCGTCACCTGTGGTGTTGGTTAAGAAGAAGGACGACACGTGGCGCTCCTGTGTAGACTACCGTCATCTGAACAGCATTACAAAGAAGGACGTCTACCCGCTCCCGCGTATAGACGACGCCCTTGACTGCCAGCACGGTTCCAGCTATTTCTCGTCTATTGATCTTCGTTCGGGATACTGGCAGATTGCTGTTGACGATATGGACCAAGAAAAAACCGCGTTCATAACACCTGACGGCCTATACCAATTTAAAGTAATGCCGTTTGGATTATGCAACGCCCCTGCCACCTTCGAGCGTATGATGGACTCCTTGCTCCAAGGTTTCAAATGGTCCACATGCCTCTGCTACCTCGACGACGTCATCGCCTTCTCGCCAACGTTCGACACTCACCTTGCACGTCTCACAACTATACTTGATGAATTTCGAAAGGCGAAGCTGCAACTTAACTCGTCCAAATGTCGTTTTGGCCACCGGCAAATTACTCTTCTGGGCCATCTCGTTGACGCTTCCGGAGTACAGCCTGATCCCGAAAAAACTCGCGCTGTTAGAGAGTTTCCGGTTCCGAAGACAGCCGCAGACGTCCGAAGTTTTGTAGGGCTATGCTCGTACTTTCGTCGTTTTATTCAAGATTTTGCGCCAATTGCTAGACCCCTCACTAATATATTGAAGGCGTACAATTCTCGTGGGGTACTGCAGAAGCCGCCGCGTTCTCTCATCTCGTTACTCTTCTCTCCTCACCACCCATTCTCGCCCACTGCGACCCTGATGCCCCTACAGAGTTGCGTACAGATGCCAGCGGTCATGGCGTACGTGCCGTCTTAGCCCAGCGTCAACGTGGCCAGGATCGCGTTATTGCTTATGCGAGCCGCCTTCTCACACCATCGGAGCGCAACTGCGGTTGCGAGGTTCCGTCCTTACGTTTACGGTCGCTCTTTTTCCGTAGTCACTGACCATCATGCTCTCTGCTGGCTCTCTTCGCTAAAAGATCCTACAGGCCGGCTTGGTCGATGGGCTTTGAGGCTACAAGAATTTTCATATTCCGTGGTGTACAAGTCTGGCGTGTACAGGCCGCCTGCACCAAGACGCTGACAGCTTGTCGCGTTACCCTGTTGACGACTCTGACTCATCTAATATTGCCAGTGCTTCTTGCGTATTCTCTGTATCACAGCTGCTTCATTTCGCCGACGATCAACGCCATGACGCCCACATCAGAGCACTCATCGACTGTTTTGAGCACGCTCTGGTCGATGCTACTCTACGCCTCTTCGTCCTCCGCGACGGTACTCTGTACCGTCGTAACTTTCATCCGGACGGCTCTGAGTTCCTACTTGTAATACCTAAACACCTCCGCTCTACCGTTATCGAAGAGTTCCACGACGCACCAACGGCAGGACATCTCGGCGTATCTCGAACCTATGACCGTGTACGTCGCCCTTTTTTCTGGCGGGGTCTTGCCCGTTCCGTACGACGTTACGTCGCCGCTTGTGAAGTTTGCCAACGACGCAAGAAGCCTTCCCAGCTCCCCACTGGTTACCTGCAGCCGCTCGACATTCCTGCCAAGCCCTTTCATCGTGTCGGCTCGGCTTAGACCTTCTCGGCCCATTTCCGGAATCTACATCAGGGAACAAGTGGGTTGCAGTCGCGGTGGACTACGCGACCCGCTACGCCGTAACCCGCGCTCTTCCGACCAGTTGCGCAACTGATGTTGCGGACTTCCTCCTACATGATATTTTGATGCATGGTGCTCCGCGTCAATTGCTAACAGACCGTGGCCGGCGACCCGCTACGCCGTAACCCGCGCTCTTCCGACCAGTTGCGCAACTGATGTTGCGGACTTCCTCCTACATGATATTATTTTGATGCATGGTGCTCCGCGTCAATTGCTAACAGACCGTGGCCGTACGTTTTTGGCCAAAGTCATCGACGACATCATGCGTGCCTGCTCAATACGGCATAAATTTACCACTTCCTACCATCCATAAACGAACGGCCTCACTGAGCGCTTGAACCGCACCCTTACAGACATGCTATCCAAATACGTTTCCGACGACCACCGTGACTGGGACCTGGCTCTACCTTACATTACCTTTGCATACAACTCTTTCCGTCTCGAAACTGCTGGCTCTTCCCCGTTTTACCTCTTGTATGGCCGCGAACCAACGCTACCACTGGACACTGTGCTTCCGTCCGCCACAGCTTCAACTAGCGATTATGTCCGTGATGCAATCGCCCATGCTGACCACGTTCGCCAACTTGCGCGCGCTCGTCTACAAGTGTCTCAAGACAAGCAGAAGCAACGCTATGACCTCCGTCACCGTGATGTCCATTTTGTGCTCGGCAGCCTCATGTTGCTTTGGTCACCTTCGCGTAAAGTTGGCCTATGCGAAAAACTCCTTGTTACACAGGTCCATATCGCGTGCTCCGCAAAGTGACTGATGTCACTGTTAACGGATGCGATGTCACGCACGGCCACTGTTAACGGATTACTTGTGTTTAGTTATGATAATTTGGAATTATTAGCTGTAGACCCCAAGGGTGACATGCAAAGTTGTGGATTACTTTGAGAAAGCTCTCAATAAATTGTTTCCAACACGATATATCTCACGTGACCCTTTCTTCTGCGTTCCAAAGGAAGTACGCGAAATGCAATATACCGTGCGACGGAGCACTTGTGCACTGTTATTGTGCTGCTCTCAAGCGTGCGATGGGTGAACAAGGTCGGCTGCAGCGAGGCTGGCCCGCAACAGGGCGTTATGCCTGCTGTAGGTATCTGGTCATGCGGCTCTTATCGCATGACGGTACCAATGCATGCTCCTAGCCAAATGTTGCCGAATCTACGCGTATAAAGCATCTAAGGCCACGAAAAAGAAAAGACGAAAGCAGCATTTTGATTCTGCTTGAAAGAAGCAAAGGGCGAAGTACGTGGGAACGATGGAAGGCGATGGTGGCTTCAGTTTTACCTTTGTATACAAATGACCTTGTAGTATTTTTCAAATTAAACGATGATGCTACAACTTTAAACGTTAGGGCTTGAATAACAGCTGATAAATCACACGAGGAAAAAACTAATCGTAAAGAAATCTTGGCTGTATTCAAGGAAGATTACGTATGTCTCCTTCAGATTGATGACTTTTCGTACTGGCCCCGTCAGCTCTTCTTTTACTGTCTGCCAGACGTTCCTTTTCTGATCTCGCACCCCGCACGTGCACATCACTTCGTGGTCGCAGTAACGGGTGGCCGCGCCTGGCTTCACAGTTGTGCACTATGACCGGCGCGTCAGTCCCTGAGACACTGCACCCTTAGGCTGTTCCAGTTTACCGGAACTAGATAATACCTTATGTACCTCGTCTGAAGCGATTCCAGCGAACTGCAATATATCCGGTGCACCTCAGGCGCCCGTATCCCTGGGTGTTCTTCACAGCAACGCTAATTGGCTGTGGCCAACGTTGAGCAGCAGATATGGCTTACTCCAATGAGGAAAGCGCGGATATGATTTTGGCTATAGGTGCGTCAAGTGGACGTACAAGGCGCGCAGTTGAGTTATTTCAACGCTGGCATCCAGGAAAGTGTCCGAGCTCGATGATAATTGTGCTTGCATATGAAACGCTGAGACAAATTAGGACTTTTACGAAGAAACAAAATAAATCTTCAATCCTTGGCGAGGACGCGGAGACAGAAATCCTGTGAAAGTTTTCTTCAGACCCACATGCAAGTGTTCGTACTGTGGGAGCTGAAGCTCGAGTGTCAAATTCTTCAGTGTGGAGAGTACTTTAGAAGAAGCAGCTTCATCCATACCACGTGCAGCTGTACTGGATGTTCGAGCCCCGTGATTTCCAAAATTGAAAGCGCTTTGAAACTGGAATAGAATCAAGACGGAAGAGGACACAGGCTTTGCCAACAAAATACTATAGACTGATGACGCTACCTTCTCACGCAATGCCCATGAGGACATCCACAAGGCTCACTATTGGAGCGACGAAAACCCTTACTGGGTTTTCAAGGCACATCACCAATATCAGTGGTCGGTTAATGTATGGTGTGGAGATTACGGTGACCCTATCATTGGCCCCCTGTTTTTTGATAACATGCTTACAAGCGAAACATACGTCAACGACATCCTTGATGGGATGCTTGACGATTTTCATTGCTAAGTTCCATTGGCTAGGATCAAGTATATTTGGTATCAGCGTCATGGCGCTCCCGCGCACGCCAGCAGCAAAGCTTGCAAATGGTTGCATGAAGTATTCCCGCAGCAGCGGATTGGACTGCATGGGCTCATTTCTCGGCCGGCACGCAGGCCAGATTTAACTCCCCTCGATTTCTTTCTCTGGGCAACTACAACATCACAGAACCTAAAAAAAAATAAGTCTGCAACTCCATCCCTGATACCACGATCAAGAACGCCTCGGGAAATGTGCCTATGAGATGCCAAATATGCACTGCAGCAGATGGTGACTTTTTCTAAAACGCATTATAATCACACGCCGCATTTTGGATTGAAGGTTGCTGCAAAATCAATCCGGCCCTAAAGCCGCCTCCCCAGCCAACCCCATTGCACTCCATCGGCAGGCTACCAGCTCTTGCCGATTTCAAGAATATAAAAAGAAAGCTATGTTCTTCTCTTTCGTCTCCTTAGACGCTTTATCGCTTAGGCACCGCTCGGCCAGCAGCACGTATTTGCGCTGTCATGCGATAAAAGCAGCACGCCCAGATATCTAGACCATACATAACGCCCTGTCGCGGGCCAGCCTCGCTGCAGCCGACCTTTTCATGCATCCCACGGTTGAAAGCAGCACAATTACAGTGCGCCATCGCCCCCTCACTATGTATTTCTTTTTAATATTTCGCGGGCTTTCTTTGAAACGCGGAAGAAAGGACCACGTGAGATATATCGTGTTGGAAACAGCTTATTGAGAGGTTTCTCAAGCTGCTCTACAACATTGCCTATCACACTTGGCGTCTGAAGCCTATACTTTAAAAAGTTGATTAACTAGACCTAAATTATCCGTTAGTTAAGGGAAAAATAAAGAACAGCCTGAGTATCTCTAGACCAGTGCCAACATTATGCATTCGGTTCAACTCGCGTCCGGGCGGTGGACATTCTGACACGGTGGACGTTCCAACAACGCGCGCATTACGTGTCACAACGCAACACCCGATGCAGCTGCTGCTGCTGCTGCACGGCAGCAATGGCGCTCGGACCCGTGTGTATGCACCACGATGTCGTACCACACGACACTCATGCCAGCAGTAGAAGCCAGAGCGCTGCAATGGCTCCGGCAGAGCCGATATAGGGCAGAGCGTGACGATGCGCCCACTCGGCTTCGTCGCTGTTGCAACCAAATGCACTGCGAGCGCCTCTCGAGGCCTTCTAACCATACACGCATGCCACGCGCATGCGCCATAGATACCGGGACAGCACGGTGGCGGTGGTGGCGGCGCGAACAGTGACATTGACTGTTCAACGGGAAAGCTACTTATTGCATGTCATCGCGCCATATTCAAATCTCCAGCTCACGCGTTATTGTTGCTCAGAATAATTGGTCACGACGTATGCTCTTGTCCTACAGTTGGGATCGCCATTATCTCGGCAGATTGGCGAATGAAACAAGATGTTCGGTGTCCACGCTAGTGCTTCACATGCCAAAACACTGAACATTTGAATTATCTGATAACTGGGTGACCACTGGATCGGACTTGTGTATTAAGCGCGGAGCCTGTGTTTAATCACACGCCCCTCTCCCTAACCGGGCAGTACTTTTAATGCGCTTAAACTGCTTACTTAGAGGAAAGGCGTGTAAAATGTTCTCGACCGCGAACTCGGCTGTCTAACCACGCACTTGGTCAGAGAACTAGCTCTGGTCGACAGTGGGCCCGCGAATATGCCTCAGTGGACCAGACAAACGCGACGCAAAATGAGGCACAAGCGTCCAGTCGCCCCATGCAGCTCGCACGCAAGAAGGGTGCCTCGCGAACTTGGGGGGAGGTAAAAGAAACACAACCTTTCTGCTTGAAACGAGTTTTAGCCTCTGAACGACACAGGCAACGGTACACAGCTAGGGTCGTAAAACACGGGGCTCGAAGCGGAGGGAGACGCCTGCGATCAGCTAATGGCGTTGAATCAGAGGTGTCCGGCGCTTGCGGCCTCCATGTCTTGGATGCACCTTGGTTTCTAAGGAAAACTGGGCCTGCCGGTGACGGCTCCATGTCAGTTGCTTACAGCTGTTACACAGTACATTGTTCGGAGTGTCTGTCTCTGTCTCTTTCACTTTTTTTTTACGCCAGACTGTTTTTAACGGATGTGCCAACGCGGCTGTGACCGCAGCGGACAGTGATTGTCGGACGTCGACGAACTTCGCGATCGAATGCTTGAAGGGCCATATCAGTTCATCCACTGATGTTGAAGTCCTGCGTTCCAACATCGCGAATGGAGATGACACTTGTCGCTAGGTGGCAGATTACGGCTTCAAGGCGAAATTCGTTGGTTGTAGATTTCGTACAACAACAACAAGGTGCCCACTAAAATTCTAATAAAGTTGTTTTTTGTCGAACACAAATATTTCCGTAAAGGTGGCACGTTTTCGCATATGGAATATATTAAAACTGCCATAATGAATGAGAAGATCGTAACGTGCTGCTTCAAGTACCCACGTGAGCGATTGGGAGCGCAAGAACAGGAAAGCAAACTAGCGACATAAGCAGAGGAGTTTCCGCCCTTGCCTCCTAAGCCGCTTGCTCTTACCGGGCCATCGTCGTGCTCTTCTTGCGTGGCTGCTTCTGCCTGCTGGTTCTCGCCTATCCCAGCAGCAGCCGTGCCGCGATGGTTGGCGGCACGTGAAGCAGCCACTTCCGCAACTCAGCCTATGGACGGCATAAAGGCGAACAGAAGCATCGCCCCGGCGAGCAAGTGGCGGATGGTAAGGCCCGTCATGCCCAGGCTTTGCAGCACCGCGAAGGTGCTGCCTGGCATGACGGGGCCGGCGACGCTTTGCCACCATGCCGCCCAGCTGCCGTTGCGGATTCCTTGAGTGTCAAAGCCGATGGCCCGGATACAGTGCAGGAACACCAGGCAGAGCAGCGCCGAGAGCACTGCAGATATGACATGGCGTGAGCAAGGTCAGCATTCTCAAACTGAAGCTGTATGAAAACAGCAATTACGAGGGGCTACTCATAATATATTCAATGAATCTCGTGTGCTTGATGACCCTTCTAGAAACCTCGCAAGGTATGTTTTTGCAGATAGATGGTTTATTTGGAGACAAAACGGCGAATAAAAGGCTCTCACGATATTTTCTAGATCGACACATCTCGTTTTCAGTCGAACATTATGAACCATTATAGTGTTGCCGATATTTATTGCACTATGTCGCTGAAGAGACAAAAATGTCGCTTATATTGTAGCGATAACAGTCAAATGCATTTTAGGAACACAGATATTTTAATCTAAAATAACATAACGTGAAGCAAATAGTCTACCTAGACGTGTCATGCTGGTCAAATTTTCGTGCATCTGAAAGAAAATAGTGAATTACCAGCAGCATGTAGAAGCCTTTAGCTATATTTACTATAGGGTGGGCGAATACTCAAAGTGTGGAATACGAATAGTTGGTGTGTAATATTTTATTCGCATTCGAGAATTATCTATTCGGTAGTTTGTAATATCAAAACTAACAAACTATTTCGCAACAACCGACTGTTAGCCTGGCGCCTCCTCCCCAGCTGCTCAATAAACTAGCGTAAAATATAATTACCAAAAGTAAAACAGCGACAAATATTTCAAAGCAATGCAGAAACAAAATCGCTTACGCAAGCTTTGTTTTCGGTTCTGCAGTGAAAGTGTGTCGCTGGTTAGCACTCCTTGATTTAGACCTTGTACACAAATACCCACGAATTAGGCATGGGTGTGGGAACTACCATCGTCGCCTTAGCACAATTGGTTGCGAATCCCGCGCGTAATGCGGAAGTTGTGGGTTCGGATCACACCATCAGCAAGTTGTTTCTTCCGCCACTTGTGTTGAGCTCCTAATATTTGCACTTAATCAAAAACGGATAATTTACCCTATGCTTTACATTTCTTCATTATCTGTTGTCTTCATACGGTTCAGACTAACAAATGTGGGTGAGCATTCTTTTCAGAAACAGTGTCCTTAAAAAATCGGGCCTCTCGTCTCCCTTTCTCTTCGTCTAATACATGACAATCAGCTATTTTTCCGTCTGGTATTCCAGAATTAGTGCTGCTTTCAAATAGGCGGCGAAAAACGCAGTTCTGTCTATGTAATAGACAATTCCCGTTATGAATAGACATGAAATGTTTTGACGGAGGCGAGATGTAAGCGAACGATATATCTACTGAATACAGAGAAAGCTAGGCTAAGAAGGGGTGGCTGATCCGGCCCACGCGCAAGCGTCCTCATAGTCGTCTTCATTGCTCTGCCGAACCACCCGTTCACCAGCGTATCGATCACTCCGTAACAGTATTATCGATGCAACTGCTGCATTCGTGACGTTGTCAGGAAGTGCCTTTCACGCAAATAGGTTAGCTTGCTCCGGTATTTTTCAAATCTGGGCTATAGGAATCCACTTACGGCTGTCAGGGACTGTCATGCGCGCATACCTCTAAGATGAACATTTTTTCAGTGCGTTGCAACCAAGGTGCAACCGTTCTGGGAAGCGTGGGGCGCGTTTTCGGCTTTTTCGTCATAATTGAGACAGCATTGCTACGGCACGCAAGTAGTTGCGTTTTGTTCCCTGTAGTGCGGGGAACACAGCAACAAGTGTCACACGAGAGGTTGCGTGGATGGAGATAGGAAGATGCTGATAACTATAGTGGAATCCATACCAAACTGCAAATAGTTGCCATGACAAAAGAAGAAGGCCTGTCTAAGGATAACTCATTTCAGCCGGAATCACTTCTCCCTTACATAGAGACACATAGGCACATTACGGAAAACTCAACTAAAAAAAGATAATGATCCGAAAGCTCCCCTACTTACTCCAATTCGTCGTGCATCTGGTTGTGAGTCTGTATTTCTACAGTTGCTATCAACACTTTAGAAGAAGCTTTAGCTCGGGCCCAACTGAAATTTTCCTATAGTAAAATGCATGCATAACGGCGAAACTCCTTCACGATAGCCGCTGGGATGACCAGAATAGAAGTCGTTGAATATTAGAGAGACTGATTGATCCTAGCAACTCTAGCAAGGCGACTTTTGGTTAAGGACCACAGACCTTTTACAAAAATGCAAAAATTTTCGCAAATTTGCAGAATACGAGTGAAGCGCGAACTTTATAAATCCTCGCCATTAGATCAACACCACACATCAGTTTTGTAAACGCATCTGTTAGAGCCCCTATATTTATGTCCGTTTACGTAAGTTAATTTATTTTTAGCAAGGATTTCGCAAATGTGTTTATCACGGGAAAGTGGCATATTCGATACTTCAATTTTGTCGGCGTCAATTTTGGTAACAGAGGTACTTTACAGAATTGGATATTGATTTTTATTTCTGAAGTACAGGCTGACAAGTCAATTGGTTCCTGTATATAGTTATTCAGGTTTTGCAATATGCAATATTATTGCAATAAACATACGACTACAATTTAGGTCAGCTTCCAGAGGTTACTATTTCCTAAAATTTTTTTTTAATGCAACAGACTTAATCAAAATCAGGGCTGCAGTCGCTGCGAAAATCGAATTCTCCGCTACTATGTATACATTTGGGAGTTCGCGACCTACAGCTTCATCTTGAACGCGTGTCTGGGTCTTTTCATATACATCGTGCTGAAAGTGCAACATTACTTGCCGCTATTCTCGGGCTTCGCGTCTCATTCGTTGCTGTCTCGTCCCGAGTGAGTTGTGCATAGAACCCAAAATTGTGATAAGAGCCAGTTAACGCGTCTTTATTTTCAGCGCTATGAAGCTGTAATAATGACACCAAAATTGTGTACCCACTCTCGGATTTGATGCTTATCTACCGCACACACTCCTGTAAATCTAGTAAGCATAATATTGAAGGGATTTTCTGATTTTATTAGGTGTGTTAGTTGTATTAGTTGTTTAGTTGTTAGTTCTAATGACTGTATTTATTAGTTATCACTAAATTTATTTTGGAGCAACATAGTAAGTGCCGCTAATCCTTCGAAATGCATAATAACAAACAAAATTTTCAACAATGATGTACTGTGACTGAACGCCGCACTCTTTTGGACAATAGGATAACAAATCGCAACGTAAGATCTCATACAATCGCTACTCGTCGCCATCTCTGACAGACAGAGACGACCTAATGGAAAAGCGCGCGATATCCAACAGCTTCTTTTGATTTTCTTGTATATCCTATATTTGGAATATACCACTATCGGGGCTACTTGAGACGTACGTGCTTCTGGAAATCTGGTCATTCTTCAACAGTCTGCCGGAAAGGATATGTTCTGCTATATATAGCAAAAGCGATTTGGAATTCCTGAATTTTTGTTACATTTGTGTCTCTGAACACATTGCTCGCCATAATTATTCTCCCAACAAGCACCATGCATCACCTTCACCCTTCTTGGTGGCATAGTGGCTATGGCGTTGCGTTGCTCAGCCCGACGGCGTGGATCGAATACCGGCAGCAGCGGATGCATTTTGTTGGAGGCGAAATGCAAAAGCGCCAGTCGTTTGGGTGCACGTTAAGCAGCCCCACGGTGGTCAAAATCAACCCATGCTACCGAACCACGGCGTGCCTCATAATCGTATTGTCGTTTGACACGTAAAGCCTCAGAGTTGAACTGACATCGCCTTCATCCGGATGAGGGACAGCGCTGCGTCATACACAACACTGTTTGTTCGTGTGATTCAGTGTTTCGATCTCGGCGTAGCTTTGCGAGTGGTTTAGCGCACGAGCATTGCTATTGCATGAAATTATTGCTGGGACATTTGTAAAAGATAAACGTAAAGATTACACGACATCACGCATGTTGCACTGTATACAATTACCACAATTGAATGGTTCGCAATTAATAATGTGACCCTGAAATGTTCGCTTCATGAAACCTTCATTTCAGATCGATTTTCAGGTGTGCACATATCTGTACATATTTGAATATGGATATCTACTCCTTTGCTGTCGATTGTGATGATTTTTTTAAACATGTGATACCCTGCCGCCAAGACCGGTACCCTTGAAACACCTAATCCTCGCTTGTTCACAGCTATGCGTACAACATTGCTATCATTAGGCTTAACAGGTCCAGTCTTTTTTTGCACTCAAAATGCAGAACTACACAAGGGAACGCATATTCCAAAATGTATCTTACCCAAAGACAATACTATAGACGCCACCAGGCTTCCTCCTCCCCTGTAAGAAAGAGAAAAGTTGTGTCATGAAAGAAAAGCGAAATATTTTTTCTCCTTTTCAAGGTCTTGTGGCCTACACGTACTTATTAGGTGACACTGAATAAAATAATATGTCTGGCGCCGACTGCCACTCCGCCAAGATCACTGCGTGACCCTGACCGCCCGCAAAGACGCAAACGGGGCTTTAAAAGCTCTTCTCAGAAACTAAAATTCTTTTTATTTTAGACATTCCTCTTTTAATAATTCTCAAAGAACTAGCAGTAATTTGATTAATCGCTCTGCCTCTGATGAAAATTTATAGATAGCTGAACTTCCATGCAGCCGAATATTGCCACGGGCCGACACCATTTTTGAGAAAGAGGCCAATCGGTTCTAGTGTTGACGGCGACAATTCCTGAGCTGACGCGACATGTCGCTTTTTATTCAGCTATTGGTATTTGTCTGTCTACTTTATGTATGCTTCGGTTGTCTGTATCTTCCCACGCAACATCTTGGCGGAAGTAGCATTCTTTGTGCTTGTCACGACGAAGATACTTTGCGGATCCTACCTGAGTATTTGGATCACGATGCTGTTGTCATCGCCGTTGACAAACTTGATTGTGACTTCCATCTTCAGGGGAGGAGGCCGGTGGGTCCTGCGCAGACCCATCAACGTAAACATCAGGTGGATGTTGTCATGTTCGCAAAAGCAATGTTTAAAATAAAGGTGCCACATCAAGACACACTCCACTTCAAGATATACGAAGATTAACTCATTAGTTGGGAAACTGAATCAAAAGCTACATAACTGTTCAGTGACCGTAGCGGCTACCCGCACGCTGCGTACACATGCATTACGCGGTCGTGTGCGGACGTAATTCGAGCCACACATAAATAAGACATCCTCTATGACGCCCATGTGCACGTCACTCAGACAATGTTGCCGATATGCTGCAAGGTATTTCTGGTGGTGTCTTCATCCTGCTTGTCCAGCATGTATCAACGGTTGACGCAGTTATCGAAGAACTGGACGGCTTGGCCCTGGCAAAATGGCGACGTATCCATTAAAAAATTGCCCACCTACGTAGTAAACTCCGACGCCTTTTTGTGGCAACATTCCCCGTCTTTACACCAGCTGCATCTTGCAGCAGTATACGCGACAACATTATGGTTTTATGACACAAGTGCTGCCACGAGAGGTGTCCACCCGAGCTTGATGCTTTCAGGAAGACAAAGTAGCTTTCATTGAAGCATTCGGTTTAAGGCACTCTATACTCTTAAGCAAACGTACACCCTTTGATGGGGAGCGAGGTATATTTGCCATGCAACAGTAGTCATCATATGTCTTGCTTGCGTTTCCTTTATTGAAAACGCTGCGCTCGGTAATTTCCTCTCGAGAATGCTCTGTCATGCTGATAACGCGCATGCCGTTGGTGACATAAGTACCGGATTCGCAGCGTTAAAGAAAGGAAACGCGGACAAGACAGATGGCGATTATGGTTGTGTGGCAAATGTACACCCCAAAGGGCTTAACTTGTTTAAGAATGTATACTTAAGTATATGATACGTGGAACCAGATGCTTAATAAATGAACCTTTCAAGTTTTCCACTGGTGATGTCGATTGCACCGTGCCCGTGTTCTGGGGAAGCTGAATTTGTCTGCCGCATTCTCCTATCATATGACAATATTCTTCAGGCTAGTGGCTTTCCCTTGAGCTAAAGAGCGGCTCCATACAAACGCATGAATTCCGATGCTGCCTGTTCTATTTACCGTAAACCGTATAATATACACTGATTAATAGTAAATTTAATGAATTAGTTCACAAATTCACACACTGTAGAAAAATCGTGCGTGATATAAAAATAAGTTAAGCAAATAGCAGCAGCTTGGACCTTTCTCCAAGAGTTCGCAATTGCGCGCGGAGTTGCCCGGGCGGGCTCACTTACTTAATTTATCTGCAAAGAGAGAGGGAGAGAGAGAGAGAGACATGTAAAGACGCAGCTTCACCCGAAAGGTGGAGCATCGATTGCGATAGCAAATTAGTGGACAGCTAGACGAAGTAAGCATAGTAGCTTTATCGGCCGTATAGAGTTGTAAAGGTAAGCATACTAACTAAATTAAAGAGCATCAACACATCTCAATGAACACATTTCAATCTATAACCCCGGAAGCTCGCTGTCAAACCGCAGGAATGAGCAAGCGCGGTATAGCAGCAATGAGCTAACTCAACTTCGTGCGGCCTCTCGCATCAACACTAACTAAGCCGTGAAAATTGCGCATGGCGGACGCTGTACCCTTCACAACCGACTTTCAATATGCAGGGCCCCGAGCGAGGAACGCGCGGCCTTCCGGAGCAGAACGCGCACCCCTCCGCCAGGAGCCTTGCGCGCGACCGAAGAGGGCGCGCTTCCTCCCCGCTTTCTTCCTTTGCGAGCGCGAGATTGAGCCGGGATCGCCCGCTCACCCTCCCACGGTATCACCCGCAATACGGCGCACGGTGACGATTTTATCGCGCTTGGACTTTATACAGAGCCTCGGGGTGACGGCGACGGCGGAATTGTGACTGGAGGGTCCATATTATTGCTGCCACAATAAAAGGAAAACAAAACGTCAAAACACCCTACGCTCCACGGCTGTCAGAGGCACAGGGCTTACATAGGTTGTGCGTCGGTTAGGTGTGCCTTATCCGACTTGCGGAATGGTTGTGTACCCATATCTCATATCGATAACGGCCTTGAGTGGGTTGACGGTGCTCGTCATTTCTCTTCGACTGACCTTCACTTATTTCACCTGCTGTCAAACTATCACGCAAGACTTACACCGTTAGAAAACCACCTTAACAATAAGTACATCTATCGATTCAATACAATGCAATGTAGTCTATTTACTCGTAGTTCGGTGGCCAGATTCGAGCGCATGGTGGACACTTCGTCAAGCTTTCAAGTGGTTCACGTGCCTGTGCTACTATTAGAACATTAAAATCCTCCATAAATTTCTTTCCTGCAATAGAGGCACATGCCACGTGCTGTTATATTTGCGCCAGTGACGTCAATCCTACTATGCCCTCTGCCCTAGCATCTCGAGTGGTCCCGGAAATCAACATGCTCAATTCCTTACAAGTGTGCTTTGCCTTTAGCAGCTCTTCGATGGCGCTTTTATTGGTAGAATTACTTCTACGAAACGCACAGGCTGAGAACAAAGCGGCCAGCCGTGTTTCCAAAGACCACGACAAAAGTAAGCGGAGGCGTTCTATCCGTTTTAGACAGTGCGGCGTATGCATTTCTAAATGTATTTGTATATAGCGTTTTCTCTGTGTCTTTTGACGTAACACTAATTTTCCGGCAAGAGCTACTGCTGTGCAAAATGTCACGTTAGAGTTAGTGTCATATATACTGGACAAAGGTGGATGGTTTAGAATGCAAACCTGGAGATTGTGCGAGTCCCTTATATCATACAAAAAGAGCCAGATGGCTGACTACGCCGCAACAACTCTAGGCATTTAAGCCAAAAGCCAACAACCGTGGCAGCCAAGGTATTACTGCATGCAGCCATTTTACCGGCACGTAAAAAATTCTATGCAGGTTCAGCATGACAAAAAGACCCATGTGTTGAGGCACATTAGCTGCTATCCACAGACTTTAAACTGACGAAGACACACTGAGCTTTGTGAGAGGCCCTAGTGACGAGCATGAACGCGTGAAATAAAAGGTGCTCACCGGAGAAACGTTAAAGAATCTCAGTGCACGGGAGTTTACACATTTCACCTGCAACCGAGTTTTGACAAAATGGCCGCCAAGTTAATCGGTGTCGTCTTGTTTTGAGAAATATCGCTATAAATGCTCAGCTGTAACAATGGTTGTACGTCAGTCAGTTTGCACTCCTCCACCTTTAGTGTTGGTGCTGCCAGCTTGTCAAGTAGGCCATTCCGGCTCTAACTCACGTTCAAAAGTTCATCCTTATAGCAATGGGGCACTAATTGCACCACGCCCTCTACTTGCCATAAGCGTCAGCCTATTAACAAGAATCATTGCCTTATTGCCTTCCGGGCGCTACAATTTAGTCTTCTACTGACCCCAATAGTGCACGAAATAAAGCATTCCAGGGAAACAAAATCTATCGAATAATACATAACTTCAGAGAAGCTGTTGCCTCGGTTCCATGAGTTTTCAAATATTGCTGTTCAGAAAACAGCGTCAGTTACTCTATTCACGCATGATTCAGTAACTGTTAGAAAGGCTATGATGAAGAACACGGTATAGTTTCATGTTATTGCAGGTGGTGGGATAGACATGAGGCTTTTATATGGTAACGTTTACGTTAGTACAATTTTAATCAAATGTGAAAGAATAAACAATAAACGTATACGTCCTTCCTGTCGCGATGAGACCCCGTGTCCCAAGAACGCCATCAGGACGCTGTCCTTCGGGTGATCCAGGAGTCCCTTTTATCCAGGGAACGCCTCTTATATTGGCTGCGTGCATCACGTGATCCCCCGTACAGACACCAACGCAGTTAGCGCCGCCTATCTCATGTGGCGTCGCGCGTACATAACAGAACACATAACTGATTCCAACACATCCTTCTTTTCAAGCATTTATACAATTATACATGTGGGCTGGCAGGTTGGATACGCACCAACAAAGGACCACAAAAACAAATTCACTTCATACATCACTCGTCTACACCCAGTCTGGTGGGGTTTCGAACTACTCTATCGGACCTAGTAGCCGTCACCGTCTTAGCCTGGAAATTGTTAGAGTCTGTTTCCTTTTGAGTCAGGTGCACCCAGGATTCGTTCCTTTTGTCGCCTGTTCTAACATTCAATAGAACACTGCTTGGCTGTTCCTGACTATCTGGCAACTGGTAACATCCACCATCTCGTCTTTCGGGAGACGGTTGAGCATCCGCCCATTTCGTCGAACTTCGACCCCGTTCTCAGTCTGAATACGGTATGAACCTGGTTGTGGCGCTGCTCCGAGCACAGTACCCTTTGTACGGAGGTCAGTCACTCACACCATCGTCTGTTACCAGCATGGGGAGATGTTTAGATCGCTGACGTCGGTTAAAGTAGCGGCTATGCCTGTTCTCGACCTTCTGATCATTACCCACTGCCTTTTCCGGAGAGAATTGTGTCGGAGTAGGCTGCTGAGGCAGCATTGGGACTCTAGTCCCGAGCGTTCTATTCATTAGGATCTCCACTGGGCTGACTCCTAAAACACCAGGCGTTACTCTATAGCTAGTAAGGCCAAGTAAGGGTCATTCGATTTCACAATGAGATTCTTAACCGTCTGTACCACACGCTCCACTTCACCGTTTCCCTGGGGGCGCCTCGGACTCGAGGTAACATCACGGAAACCATATGATTTGGCACATTGCTCGAACTCTGTACTCACAAATTGGGGACCATTGTCGATCACCACACATTCAGAAATACCATGTCCGGCGAAAATCCTTTTTATTCTGTGTATCACAGTGGCAGACTGTGTAGACGGAAGAATGGCCACTTCTGGGTAGCGTGAAAGATAGATAATCTACTACGACAAGTTACGTGTGTCCGTTAATTTGACACAGATCTGCACCGACTCTTTCCCACGGATAAGAGGGTGTTGGCGATGCCATCACCGGTTCCATCCTCTCAGGGGCATGCATCGCGCCGCAAACACCACACTGTTTCACGAAAGACTATTTCAGTGCTAAGTCCTGGCCACCAGATGGAACCTTTAGTTATACTACGGCATCGTGAGATGCCTTGGTGACCGTCATGCAGCTTACATTGTGCTTCTTTTCGAAGCGATTGAGGCATGATTAACCTCATTCCATTTAGCAACAGCCCATTCACCAAGGTAATGTATGCTCGATTCTGCCACTAAGGTGCAAGATAGCCAGGAACATTTTGTTTCTTCGGCCAATCTGCAATGCACAGTTTTCGCAGGCTTCTACACACTGCGTCGCTCGCTTGACCCTCTCTCACCTTTGTCAGGAAATCATCTCCTGTTTCTACGCCCAATAAACAAGCTTTCGAGTAGGCTGTAACTTCAAAGATCGTCAGGTAGCTTGACAGGTTTGTGTGAGCTAACGGAGAACGTGAGAGAGTGTCTGCAGTGATGAGCGATTTTCCGAGAACGTATACAACAGAAAAGCTGTATCACATCAGCCGTAAGCGAAAACGTTGAATTCTTGGTGGCATAGCATCAACTGCCATGTGACACAATGACGCTAAAGGTTTGTGGTCCGTTTAGAAAACTAAGTCCAAACCACGTACATACTCATCAAAACTTTCCGCAAGCGCTTCCTTCTCAATCTGGGAGTAGCGTTGCTCGGTTTTAGCGAACGAGACGCGAACGCAACTGGTCTGCGTTCTCCATCTTTTTGTTTTTGAAACAAAGCTGATCTCCGACCAAAGGACGAGGCGTCAGCAGAGAAAGAATTGTTGGTAGCGAAGCATCGTACATCGCCATACATTGTGCTGAACAAATCAGATCAGACGCTGTCCTTCGGGTGATCGAGGAGCCAGCCCCCTTTATTCAGCGAACGCCTCTTATATAGGCTCCGCGCATCACGTGATCCCCGTGCAGACACAGACGCTGTTGGCGCCGCCTCCCTCATGTCCCGTCGCGTGTACATAACAGAACACATAACTGATTCCAACACACTTCCAAAACAACATGATAGCTAATTTGCAAATTAACATAATTGGGGGAAATCCTCCCTTTATCAAAAAGTCAAGCACGCGTATATCAATCCTTCTTGAACAGACATATTTCGGCACATGCTCACTTCTCTCCACACCACACGAAAGATTAAGGAAATTTCGCAGTATCGCACTGTAGGCCAAGCATTTAAAGCAATAGCAAAGTCCATCTTTCCGCTCGAACTCTTAGGACCCGTTGACGCGATGCAGCACGCAAGCAAACTTTTGCTGGGCAACTGCACCCTGGTAGCTACCAGGTGCCTCGCAACCCTCACCACGTTCGCGTCATTAAGATCGCCGCCAGTGGCACTGCAGGCGCCGCTTCTCAACGGAGCACGGGATGACGCCAGCAGGAAGCCATCGACATTATTGTGTACTCAGCGAGCTCTTACGTAACGCTAGCTAGACTTTTGCTAACCATTGCACTTAGGCCAGCGCGTACACATCGGAACTCGGCAACAACGCTAGTGAGCTCATACTACGCATGCGCACAACAGTCCTGCCGGCAGTGGAAGGCGGGACGCTGGCCTGCCTCCACCATCTAGCCGATTGAGCGGAGCGCTGAAGATGCGTCCACTTCGCGTTGTGATTTTTACAGCCAAACAAACCTCGCACTTCTGGAAACCTAACCTCCCGGTGCGAGCGGCGCATGCGCCGTCGATGGCGGGAAAGCGCGGTGACGCTTCCAAACGCAACCGCACGCCAACACACTTCGAGCCTCCATATAACTGCTATTGCAGTCAAAATATGCAGATCAAACGCATTGTGGTAGTTTGGGACGAAGCTTCTTAGCGAGGTCGCAGCAATACCGGTTGACAGGAGCAGTCCTATAGCTGTTAGTTGTCTACGTCGCCGAGGACGAAGGCGATAACGATAATTGTCGAGGGAGCAATGTTTTTTGGAGCTGTACGCAAATGGCACGACACATACGCAAATTCATATTGAGTTCATATTTTTGTATCGAAGTGGCCATTCTGTGTCTATTTTGTGGCAATGACCATCAATGAGCGCATAAAACCTGGGTCACACCCAGTTCTATATGCCTACATTACCGAATTTTTGACACTTCCTGTGGAAAATCCCCAGTGCAACACGTTAATTGCCTATTACAATAAAGTTGTGAGCCTCTCAGTGCCGCGACGACGGCAGCTTGCGATGTGGGGAGCGACGTCACTAGCCTTTGGTATATAACAGAAAGCCTAGCAATTGATTTCATTGTTGTCGCCCCACCGCTATGGGTAGGCAACTCATAATTTAGACTACCGACGAGCAGCGTGAATACGAGCGGGAAAATGAAAAAAAAACGGCATTACGAATGTAGCGTAGCTGCCATTGTGTCGGGGCAGACGCACTATTGGAAGAACATAAGAGACAATAGTCCAAGCCTCAAACCAAGAAAATCACCCCCCCCCCCCATACCCCCCGTTTATTCTCGGCGCGCCGCAATACATCCTGGCGGGCGGTGACGTCACCAGCAAGCTCGGACGCTGCAGCAGTCTTGCAACGCGGGCGTCGCTCAGTGGAACGCCGGAGCACTTTGGCGCGTTCCGGTGCGCGTTCATCGAGCGCTGGTTGCGTACGAGGCAATGCCACATATTCGCTTTTTTTAAGGAGCCCTTCGGCAATATCACTGCACTGGCCCAAGAAAAGAACAGTCACACTGGTCACACAATAGAGCACTTCCGACATTGGACGCGCGACAAGCACACTTTAACCACGCCACAAAAATTTTCACTGCTCGTATCCATATCGTTCCGGTACAATCACTCTTCTTCCCGAGCGTGTCACGTAAGCACTCAGTTGATCCGCAGGCAACGGAACAAGCTGTTTCTTTACCATCATCTGACCCTGCAGTCTGCTCACCTGCCAGCTGGAGCAAATTTCTATCAGTGTTGAACGACCTTACGGCCTGTGGGAACTTCCCGCCTCGTCATCAGCTTTCGGCTGGTAAGGCCAGGTGTGGGTCACAGGATTTCTGAATAAGACCTTTTATCGTCTTAACTATACTCTCGACCTCTCCGTTGGCTTGTGCTGGACGTCATGTCGGAACCCATATCCTTGAGAAAATGAGTAAAATGCTGACGAGATAAACTGGGTTCCATTGTCTGAGAACACCATTTCAGGAATACCATGCCGTGCAAAGATGCTCTTAAGCTGGTTTACTACGTGGTCACTGGTAGTCGCTGCGAGACAAGCAACTTCTGGATATCACGACAGGTAATCAACAATGACCAGATAGTTCACCCCATCAATTTGTCAAAGATGAATACCGACTTTCAGCCAAGAAAGCATCGGGTTTCTGACGAGATCATTCGTTGTGCGACCTGTTCGCGCGACATACAGCACTCTCCAGTTTGTTACTAACTTTGCTAGTTCCGAGCTTAGTCCCGGCCACTGCACAGACTCACGCGCACGCGCTTGGCATTTAGGGATGCCGTGGTGACCATCATGTAGGTGACTCAAGACTTGAGCCCTTTGGCACTGCGGTATGACGAGGCGCACGTCTTTCATCAAGACCCCACTACAAACTGTGATTTTGGCCCTAAACTGCCAATATAGTTACATATAGACTTCAAAGGAGCAATACCGTGGCCATCTGTTTCGACAACAGTGAACCAACGTTTGGCAGACGGTATCTTCTGTCTGACCCTGCTTCGCCTTCTCAAATCCGCTAACTTCAGCCACGGTATCAACGCAACGTCGGGCAAAACGATCGACTTCAGATACAGACATTGCTTGAAACCTCTCTGGCTCGATCGAGGCGGAGACCTTGATAAGGTATCTGCCAAGACAAGCTTCTTGCCGGGCACATACTTTGAACCTGAAGCGCGTTAGCCTCATCCGGAAGAGCTGAATACGCGGAGTAAGCAAATCTAGCTTTGCTGTGCCCAGCAATGTTACAAGCAGTTTGTAGTCAGTCTTGAACTTCGAGTCCTCTGAGATACCCCTCAAAGCTCTCCGCTGCCTGTGTTAGGGCTAGAGCTTCCTTCTCGATCTCTGCTTATCGAGACTCCGTCAGCTATAATGACCTGGAGGCAAACTCCACTGGGCACTGGAAATATCGTACTTGCCTGTCTGCACATGGCGTAAAGCAGAGATCGGACTTGAACTTCCTCGCTGAGCTCGTTCAATCCTGACGCAACCCGACAGTCGTCGAATTCTTGCGACCATGCTGGCCATTCGGACGTTCTTTCGAAGTTGAAGTGCGATGGCGGCTGGATGGTGATCATTCCGGAGGAAGACGGTCTTGGGTCGTCACCAGGCATGGCGGTGTCGTGAGTCTTTGTAGCGAGGTCCACAGCGAAGAAGCACAGCGTGAAGCTACCTTCCTGACATTAGTCGGAAACTTCTGACACCATGTAGCGTTGCGGGCAATGCGTCGGGGCAGACGCACTGTTGGAAGAACACAACAGACGACAGTCCAAGCTGCGAACCAAGAAGCCCCCACCCCCGTTTATCGGCAGCGCACCCCTTTATAAATCCTGGCGGGCAGTGACGTCACCAGCGGGCTCGGACGCCTCCGCAGTCTTGCAACGCGGGCGTCGCTCAATAGAACGCCGGAGCACTTTCATGCGTTCCAGTGCGCGTTCATCGGAGTGCTGGTTGCGTTTGAGGCAACGCCACAACGACCAGCGGCAGTAAATTTTCAAAGTTATCATCACTCCAATCACTCTAAGTTACCATTAGTACGATCACTCTAATGCAATGATCAATTGCGTACCCCTCTTAGCAGTGGTGACAGCTTCGCTGGACATCCACTTTTGTAGGGCCAGGATGGCGCGTCCATTCTTTATATCCACGAACACATCCGGCGTAGAAAGAGTGGGGTACACCAAACCATGAAGACTAGGCGAAGGCAGTGTCCCTTTATTACTGGGCTTAAGCCGATCTTGATACCTAGTTTGCTATAGGTGAGAGCGTGCGGCCATCACTGTTCTCACAACAGAAAATACCTTGCCCGAAAAAAAAAAAGGCATGCCCGAAACGTTTGGCCAAGAAAGTTGCTCACAAGCGGAAAAATAAGATAAGCATTTTTTGGGGAGCTTCACCGAATTTGCGGTATCTTTCTATCTGTGTGTGAATGTGTCCATGCCTATCCTTTCCCGCCAACTTGGGTCATGGGTAGTGGATGGGGAAATAGGCAGAGCATCGGGCTGCGGCCAGTATTCTAAATCAACCGTCGGGCCAACTTGTGTCACCGTGTAGGTAGCACAGGGTGTGTGCCTCTCTTCAGTGAACCTCCTAATGGGCCGCTTACATAAGTCACTGGCTACATGCCACTGTGTGGGCATCGCTCCGCACTGATACATAAATAAAAAATTAACTCATTTAAATTCTTTTCGGTGCCGGGTCGAGTCGAACCGGTGTCATAGATGTTAGGATAATTTTCGCTGAATACCAATTCGGACACGCGGCTAGCGCAGCCCTTGGGGCAGCGCCGCTAAAGGGAGCACCGTGTCCAGAGGAACGCGAGACAGAAGAGCCTAGCTGATTAAGGGCTCCTATGTGGCGCGTTCCATCGGTGGCGATGCTGTTTGTGCCTACATTGCTACAACGCTAATCACATTAAGGTCAACAATTATCGTAAGACTGGGCGCGCCAGAAGTCTTTTTATTGGGATCATTATATTTCACAATCTTTATGGAATAGACACTAGAGAACGTGTCCTCGTTGCTCAACAGCACCTCAACGTTTTCCTCAACGCTTTTGCCGATTTCGTATCCCGACGCACTGGCATAATTGAAAAGCGATCAGACCCGACGTCTGTTCAGTTCAAACGTCTGTTCTTTGTTGGTCGTCAGTGGAAGAAATAGTTCTTTTCTTTGGCGCTTCGCCGGACGCCGGATGCGTTTCTGTGACGCCCTATTACATTTAGCACTTACAAATTAAATATACAACAGCGTTCGGACCCAGTTCAGTGCTTTCCCAATCGCGGCGCCAATTCTGTTCCGATATGTCGCAGCATTCTTTAAGAAATGCGTTCTTCTCCATACAACAGAGGCGTCAGTGGTACTTGGCAGCAATCTATGACATTAAAAACATTAATGTCTTCCCTCGGAGTCACTTAGTTCTCATTAATTGGGACTCGACGCGCCAGACAATGACGAAACCTACGTAAGCCTTCTTCTTTGCGTCAGCCATGCTTTATCCCTAGCACCTTCTGTGCTCTACCATCACCATGACAGAAGGCATAAATGGGCGGCCCGCTGCCTACACACAAGGTGGTGCGAAATTATGAGCATTGGACTTACGTGGCTTCTCCGAGCCGGAACAACGGCCGAATGCGCGTGCCGGCCTCTCCACGAGACGCTCACCTGATCTTCCCTTTACGCTGATGATTACAGTCAAAAATGATGCTGATATCAAATTGGTACTAACCTTTCAATTGGGCGTTATTACGACTGATATCCTCCAATTGTCGAGATCAATGTGTGTTACGAGAACAAGAAGATTCAAAATTTAAAGGAAAGGAAAATAAGTAAAACATAGAAACGCCTGGCACAGAAATGAAACTAATAAGGAATAAATAAGTGTATATGGGAAATAGACGTTAAACGAACTTTCAAATTTTGATGACAAGTTTCCATTCGTTGGTGGGGGGAACGAAATGAAGGGGACCGAAATAATGGGCTATAATTGGTAATAATAAGGGGCATGCAATATACTGGAAGAGGAAGGTCCTTGACCTTCCTCTTCAGCCGTCATGTGATGATGATGGCCTCACATTGTGGCTCGTACCCACACTGTAGGGTTGGCCAAGATATGTGTACGTGAACATTTACTTTATGTTTTGAAGTATTACCTAATCGATGAAAGAAATAATAGTCATAAAAATTAAACAGACGTTAAAGGTCTTATTCCTTTAGTAGATTGTATTAACCACAAACGGCATTAAATGCATCCATGTGGCTAAGATTCTAGTACTGACGCACCGAAGTGGTGCGGAAAACTTTATTGTTGTCCTGCAGGACGCGCTTAGCGCGCAGAGGGTGCGTCCTACGTAGGGACCAACAGGGGGTACCTGGTGGCTGCTTCGCGGACTGGCTGGACAGCCCATTGCTGGTCGGCGACTAGTATGTTTCTGAGGGACTTCTCCCACTTGTCCGCTGCAGCCGGGAAGAGCCTTTCTACACTCTGAGACAACGTGCGCGAGTGTCGCCGTGTCTCCGCATGAGCGGCACGTGTCGCTGTCGTACGCGCCGGGATAGAAAACGCGTAATTTTGCGTGGTTTGGGTAAATGTGCGTCTGGAGCAAGCATAGTGTTAGCGCCTGTGCCCTGTTAAGTTTTGGGTGTGGTGACGGAAAGATGCGGAGCCCCAGGTAGAAGTGTTCTGCAATTTCGCTGTACGTGGTGAGCGCGTCCCGCTTGTCCTCTAGCTCGACGATATGGGGTTGTTCGGGCACAGCGCGCTCGGTAAGCGCGCTCGCTGCGTCCTGGGTGATCTCGTTCAGGTTGGGCGGAGCGCCCTGTTCCCGACCGAGATTGACGGGGAACTGGATGACAGTGTGATGCTTGAAGGTGCTCGAATCCAAGCTACAGAGGATGCGTAACGCCTGGTCGGAGACGACGCCACGTCTGAAAGCTTTGATGGCCGGTCTGTAGTCGCTGTAGATCACTTCCCGTTTGCCGTCGAGCTCGCCAGGGTTATGGCTATACTTGTTCCGAAACCTCGGGGTCTCCGGTGAGGATCGTGGTGGAGTTGAGGGTCGGCTACGTGGATGAGATCGCGACCGCGGCGAAGGCTCGGTTATCGCGGTAGGCGGCGGCGTCCACGAACGTGACGTCGTCTGCTTTCATGTCTATGTGCTGGAGAAGGGCGATCGCCCGGGAAAGGCGCCTGCCTTTATTGTGGTCACCATGTACGTTTCGCAGAATAGGAGCAATCGTGATGAAGTCTCGAATCTCGCGGGAAACCGGCGTCAACATCGGTGGATCCTTGGTCGTCGAGGTTCTAGAAGCAGCCGAGCTCGCGCAGAATGTGGCGGCCCGCTTTGGTGGTCGTGAGTCGGATCACCTGCGTTCGCTCCTGACCCTCGGCGATCTCTTCTAGCGTGTTGTGCACAACAAGGTCGAGGAGTCTCTGCGTGGAAGTCGCGATAGGAAGGCCGAGGGCCTATTTCGCTACCTTTCGAATGATGGCGTTGAGTTTATTGCGCTCAGCACGTGGCCAATAGGACAGCGACGTCGGTGAACTAGCAGACAACAAACGCATGTACGAGACGTAGGAGACTGTCTTCTTTGAGGCCGTGGGGACAGTTAGCCACTCTGCGTACTAGTCGTATGGCGTTCTCTGTCTTGGTCATGAGTTTCTGCGCCGTTTGGATGTTGGTTCCGCGGGACTCGATGATCATGCCCAGGACCCTGATGGAGTCTGCTTTGGGAGTGGTACGGCCGTCCCTGGAGTGGAGGGTGATGCTGCGTTTGGTCGGAAGTTTTCACCCTCTGGACTTGGCCCCCCGGCGCTTGGGCAAGTACAGGGATAGTTCCGACTTGGTGGGGGAGGAGCACTGTCGACCAGTGTGTTCAAGGTAGGACTCGTTGGTTTCGACGGCCTCCTACAGGGCGGATTCTATGAAGCCATCCCACCCTGCGGAGCACCTGATGGTTATGTCGTCCACGTAAATGGTGTGGTTTAGCCAGTCGATCTTCGAGAGGCATTCGGATAGCCCGATCATTACGAGATCGAAAAGAGTCGGCGAGAGGACTGATCCCTGGGGGGTGCCTCACTGTCCGAGCTCGACTGCTTCGGACACAGTCTCCTCCGCGTAAGACAGCCTTGAGCCGTGAAAGAAAGGAGCGGACAAAGCTTAGAACCGACGCCCGAGCCCGAGGTCTGTGATCGCCTTCAGGGCAAACGAGTGTGCTATGTTATCACATGCCGTTTCCAAATCGAGGCCGAGTATGGCACGGGTGTTCCGAGTGTTTCCTCCGTCAAGAATCTGATGATTTAGAAGTAACATGGCGACCTGTGCAGATGACCCGGGTCGGAAGCAGATCATGTGGTGCGGGAGGCATTCGTGGTCCTAGAGGTATCGACCGATCCTCTTGAGGACGACGTGTTCGGCCGCCTTACCTACGCACGACGTGAGCGAGACGGGGCGGAGGTGATCTAGGCTAGGCGCCTTGCCCGGTTTAGGAATGAAGACCACGTGGGTGAGTTTCCAGGCGTCGGGTAGCTCGCCCTTCTTCCGCACTTCGTTGATGGTGTCGGTGAGGTGAATCACACAGGGGTGATCCAGGATGTGCCGGAGCTTGTCGGTGATGCCATCGGGACCGGGATAGGAGCTGCCGTTGAGTTCGTGGAGAGCCCGGCGTACCTCTTCGGCGGAATAGTCGGTGTCGAGGAGGGCACTGTTGGAACAGGTGTATTCGGGATGACAAGTCAACTGACCCGTGGGAAGATCGACAAATTTCTCTATGAGGCTCTTGGTGAGGTCTTCCGGTGGTGCGGTCCGCTTGGCTTGATGGAATATCTTCACAAGCGAATAGCGCTGGTTAGTGCGGCTGTTAGTGTCGTCGAGCAGGTGCTCAAGGAGGTGCTTAAATATGTTAAAATGAACCCTAGTTTGGCAAGCGGAATTTTTTAGAAGTATTTTTCTGAAATATTTATACCAGTGACACGAAAAAAGATAGTGATCTAGTGATTCTGTTTCTTGGCAGCATAGGCACAGCGGCGATATCGTAAGACCAGTCCTATGTAAACATACGTTTACGGAGGGGGGTGCATGGGGCGGTACGCAGTAGCGTAGCCTGGTGATCGCAAATTTCTGGTTGTCTTGATGGACACCACTAAATTTTCTACGGAAATTATATGTCAATGACATCTCTACTAACTTAACATTTTCGATATATAATCGCTGTTATGTGCGCCATAACTCGCAGAGCCAATATTTTCGGTCCATTCAGGGATGCTCTCGCAAATGGATCTACCTTATCCTTGAAATGTAATCCGCAGTGACCAGGTGCCCATAATAGTTTTACAAAATTCAACTGTCGAAGAACTAATAGTAAAAACGCCTTTAGAGCTGGTGAATCGGATGAAAATGTAAGCGAAGTGCACACAAGTACAGAAAAGGAATTCGTGATAATGATCGCACTGATCGCACTCATGAGAAAAAAGGTTACCACGTGATTTTACTCCTTTTCAATCCTTCTCCACCATGTTGCTCATAATTTCTTTCTCCTTCGCAAAATAAGAAAATTCAATTAATTTTTCATCTGTTGGTTATCAAATTTGCCACTTCCAGAAGATTCGACATGCGCATAAGACTTTTTGCAATGCCAGTGAATCGCGAAAACCTTTCTTTGGAAAATGTTTTTATTTTTCAATTTCTAGGAAGCCATTTCTACAGGATATCCTTCGAAAGCTTAACTTGAACTTCACCTTTACAACACTCGTTTCATATGGAGATATGGATCTCTGCTCCAACTAAAGGATTGTTTGCAAAAAAGAACTTTTTTTGACGAAGACAAGATTTTTTTCTAAACCAACGTACTTTAAAATTTTCCAGCAATATTTTCTGATCACTATTTACTCTTACACATGTTTACAACATAGGATGTTGTAAACATCCTATGATGTGCTCGGAACGACTCCGAAGAAAAACTTGATTTAGAACTTGAATCCTATACGATACTTGATGGTTCTCCACAAGAAATACGCGCCATTTGATATGTTTTTTCGGTTAGGACAACATAGCTAATGGAAGAAAGGCATGTGTGACTGAAACTCTAAGCCCATTGTTTCGTCGAAATTTCAGTATATTCAAACGATTGGTCGTGTCAAAAATGTGTAACCCTACAGAGTCTCAACAGGATTGCTACCACTTCATTAGAGGTTAGCTGTCATTGTCACGTTAATCGCGTTACAATTCTTAAGATGCTTCCCGCAAGTTCCGGGGGCCAAGCATCTACGTAGGCTTCTATGTATGCTTCTATCTATGTGTGTTTGTATCTACCCATTTCCTCGCCTACCTGGCTGAATGGGAAGCGCGTGGTCGAATGGGTAGCGAGTCGGGCTGCTATGATGAGGGAACCGGTTTCGAAACCAACCGTTTGAACAACTTGGGTGAGTAAGTGCATATCGTATCTCCAAGCTAACGTTGCCCGAGATGTTCAAAAAATATTTAGCGCACGCGTTGGAAGATAACATCATAAGACCTATGGTGTTCAGTCGATAGAGTTTTGACAACTGAATACTGCCGATCTTAAAATCGTATCTTGCACAATGTTTCTTTAATATTTTTTTTTGTTGTTGAACTGTTTGATTAAAGATAGCTGTTACACCCTATATATGTGCCGCTCTTCAAAGAACCAGTTTCTTGCCGACATTAGTTACAGCAGATGCAGGACCAGATAGGTATCACTGTTCGAAGAAAATTCTTGAGGCTGAGTTGGAGCACATAGTCCATGCCTATCGGCCTCTGGCGGTGCTGCATGAACAATTTTGATGCCAACTTGGATGACGGGGTATGTTCCAGTGGGAGTTTGCCGCTAATCAATGAACGTCTATTACGCTATCTTGATAACTAGGTATGTGTCACTGCGAAAGTGTCATTCTACTTTGACGAAAAAAATCCTCTAAGTTCCAGAAAATGAAACTTGAAACAAGAGCCACCGGTGCATGGGCCTTGGCCAATACAATCGCGAATACAATATTTACAATACAATAAATACCAATACAATATTTAGCGAATAAGAATCTAATATTTCTCAGTGTAGAGATCATCTGTAGTGGGATAAGGAAATAAACTTTACCAGAAGATCCTTGTCTCAATCAGAAGCCAAGAAAATTCCAACAGAACCTGACTGACAATGGCTGTCGAGGTTGATGTGATTAGCATTGGAGAAATACAGTGACACAACATACCGCTTGGTAAACCTTCTTTAACACGAAAGTATCTCGTGCCGGGGTCGACAATCAACTTCCTGTAACTGCACCAGAACACTAACGAGCGCCGACAGTGAGCGTTTCGGTAGTCTCAGCGCAGCAGAGGCTCCAACGCATGTTGTAGCCTGCTGGTGTAGGCGGTGGAGCATTTAAGCTTCAGCACTTCAGCACTTCAGTGACGACGCAGCTTGCGTACATAGTCTGTCTTCCGCGTCCGATTAGCCTGTGACACCTTGTCGGCTACTGAGTGCAGCTTGAACATGCATCATCAGTGCTGACACGCCACCTACGGCTGCGCTTGCGATGGCGCCAACTTAGAACTAACTTCGGCGCTAAGCGGCGCAGAAAGGCAACGTCGTCGACGGGCGAATCTCGCTTTGGTCTGGCCAACACCTCCTATAGCGTTGGTCTGGCGAGAGACACGCCAGCGTGAAGCAGAACGGCTTCGCGCGTTCGCGGCGTACGCTGCGAACTCTGCCACTCGCACTCCTGAAGCTGAGCGCGTCCCAACTAAACTGGCTGCCCAAGACACCGCGAAAATGGAACAAAGTGCTCGTGCCTCCGCCGAAGCGACTCGGCAGCAAGACGCCGTTCCCGAACAGGACGCCCCGCTCCAAGCAAACCTGCAACATCGTCGCCGACCCGCAAATCGTGCGCCTTTCCCTGCAGCTCTCCGTGAATTCGCGAAGCGGTTTACCAAGAACCCGTTCAGTTTCGCTTCTACGGTTTGCGAACGCCTGTGGTTTGTGGCGGATATGCGCAGTGCTCCAGCGCGTGCAACTCAGTTTGTCCGGGGGATGTTTCCCGGTAGCGAGTCGCTCGACAACTTTCGCTTGTGTGGCAATTGTCGTGGATGCCTGTGCAGGGGTAGGGTGCCGCTGATCGCTACTTACAGCTTAATTCGTCAAGTATACAATTAATATGTAACAGCTTCTGTGAAGTATACAATTAATATGTAACAGCTTTTGTGAAGACATGTTTCACTTTCGTGTTCTATGATTCCTATAAAAATGAGATCAGCCATGTTTTTTAAAAGCCTGTAATGATTTCTGTTGCTTCGGCTATGTGTGGCATACACTGACTCAGGAATCGACCGAGTTTAATTTGACACTCGCATGCACGAATGGGCCATGGCCATAACGGTACGATGGTTACTGCACGACAACGACTCAGCTACACCAACGGTATGACGGTATGATGGTTTTATGACATAATGCCGATGGTATGACGATAGTATGGTGGGACGACAACTGACTGTGTGATGACAATGGTATGACGAGAATCGGATGACGAAGCTGGATTGACGATGATGGAACGGCCACACCGCGACGGTATGACAACGAATACATGACAGTGACTGCGACGACAACTCAATACCAACGATAGCGTGATAACGGTGCCATAACTATTGATTAATAGCATAATCACGATCGAATGGCAAAGAAATTGTTTCTATGGGATTAAGGAGGCAGTATGATAATACGATGACGCGTCTGAAAAGATGGGAATAGTACGGAAATAGCGCGACCATGCAGGACAGTAAATGACGATAATGGTGTGACGAAGGCGTGGTGCTAGTCAGACGACGGACCTGCAAAGATGACAATGCAACGGCTACGACGGTAACTCTGGGGGATGTCAATGGAGTCCAAGTATCAAATTCGGGAAATTTCATTGGTTAATACGAAGAACAGAAGCAAAAGACAGGGCGGGCAAATGATGACAAAATTCCTGAAGCTGATTGGTGACAAAATTTCCGAATTCCTCAAGAAAGGTGCAGCCATAAATTGACTGCGAAATTTAAAAATGCAAGCCTGACTCCATTAATACACACACTTATGTTTCTTGATGATTAGTGTTTTGTCATATTTTCGTTTAGAAATCCGCTTGGTTAGTGCCGCTCCCCGCTGTATTGCTTGTCCGGTGTGAATACTCTGGGCAAGGCAAGAAGACGCTAGCTGACCTTGGGTCGGCATCATTTGATAACTCTTGGCTTTAAGAGGGCAGAGATAAGTCGTACAAATATTAATATAGTCATTATTTTCACTACAATCTTTTCCAAGCCTTTTTTTTTAAAGGATGCGTTACTTTAGGTTTCACTTGTCAAAAGGCTCATATTGTTATTGGTTGTTCGCTTTCAAGCAACTTCTATTTCCACCACTGCGGCATCCCGAACGCGCAACCCAATGCTGTTTTTGTCCCAGTTGTAAAACTCGGAAGTTGATGTTCTTCCGAACCCAAGAGAAACCAACGAAACACGGCTTGAAGCTACGAAGTCTTGAGACTCTAATTCTAAAAGTGTTATGACTCGTTCCGAATCGTTAGACCGTGTAGCAGGGACAATTGTTCACGATCAAGAAATATGATCCGGATCGCTACCGATCGCCATCCAGGTATACGTGCGACAACAATATAAGATGCGAACACGACACCGATGAGAGCCCCTTTCCAAACTAGGAATGCGCTTTGCAACGCGCTCGCGTGTTGTAGCTCAAACTGAGCGCGATAGTACGTGCGGTGGACACGCGAAATCTAGCTTCTAGTGCCCTTTAGTAGTAGCGCCAAGAGTTCGTGCAAAATAAATGTGTGCTGTTTTTCTGTATATACTCTCCGCTTAGGCCAATTAACCTGAAGTGGTTCAAACAGCTTGGAACCATTATTTTCTCCATTTGGAGTTGAACGAAACCTAAACCATTCCCGGCAAACACTGAAAGAATATGAGACCTTCTCTAACAATGTGTATCGTTCTACAGCTGTTGCTGTGCGTGACACACCACGATGTTTGCTTCAAGTACCGTCCTAGTTAGTTATAACCGGTTTGCGATTGTACCGTGCTCACCAGTCACATGAGCAACCTATTAGATAGATGGGCCAGTGCTGGGAGGCGAGGGGGTCTTTACCGGTGGTTGAAGTTGTCCAGGTTGGTCGTCACGTTGCGACATGGCGCGCCACTACGATGCGGTTAGTTGTGGTCAAGTTAAGTACAAAAGGTATTCGCAGGCCTTTTATGTAGCCGCGGAGTAGCTGTAGAGGCTAGAGCGTATATATTGTACTCCTCAACGTTTCACGGTGTTGGCTTCGCACCCAGTTACATGCAGAGTGCTTAACAATTGGCATCAGGACTGGTTCCCAACGTTCTGCACCTACTGCGTGCTTTACTCTTAGCGCGTATTAGGGATGTAAAGATTCCTTAGATTTACTTTCTTACAAACATCCTGCTGGTTCAAGATTAGCGATCTGTCGGCAACAAGTGCGAGCCGTACTTTGCCACTCATGTTTAAATGGCACAACGCTGCTTCTTTATTGACAATTTACGGAGGCTCACTCGGGAAGAGGAGAGTTTCTGCACGCCTTCCTAATAGTAATAGAATAGGTTCGCTGCTTGATTCAGTAGGCCGTTGCAACGCACATGTCGAAATCTATGTGATGTTTTCGCAAAGAGGTGATGAAGTGCTCTAAATTTCACCATTTCATTTCAGCGTCACTGGCGTAAAGGAAACTGGTGCGCCCATGTGCTCTCACATACCTGTGCTAGGCAATGGACGAGAAGAAAGGGGGTTAGCCGAGCGGCCCAATTTTTGTTACACATATCATAATAAGCCAACAAAGACACCAAGGACAACGCAAAGTAAATTTCTTGTACTTACTTATTGAAATAAAGAAATTATAAGTTGATGGCAAGTTGCGGCAAGCCATCCCATCCGTGAACGGCACTGAAGAAGGCTGCCTGCACGAAACCGCGAAGAAGCCAGCACTCTATCTAACGCGGCAGCCAATGTAGCCAACACGAAAACCCCTCCCCAAAGTTGCCTGGCAAGTATTGCCCACGAGGGGCTATAAATTAGTAAGATTGCGGCTAGGCTGCCATTCTCCAAGCCGTTTACGCCGCAGTAGGCGCCAAAGAAGTTCTGGAGAAAGAGCAGATCACAGAGCACGGCTTCAACAGTACTGTCATCACCAGCACGCCGTGCTTAGCTAGAGTACGAGCCTACAATGATGTCAGGAGTCTCAGATTTTATGGGCAGGATTACCTTATACTAACCTACGTACCAGCGCAGGTACCTCAAAGCGTGGGGCATTTTACCACGCGTGGTCAGGCGAAGCGTGGGCCCAGATATACGGGGAGAGATGTTAGAACGCAATCTGGAGCTGTAATTGGCCAGAGCCAGGACGAGGGGAATAGATAAGCGGAGAGAATAAAAATTATAAAGAGTGAGTTATTCACAGAGTCACTAGCATGCCCGGTGTGACAAGCGCTCGTGCAGTTCCGTAGCCTTCAAGAGGTGCAGAAGGGATCTTGTGGCCTTTTCGCATGCAAGAAGCAAGCAAGAACCTAGGCCATGGTCCCAGATTCTTTTTGTCCGAGAACACTCTATTATACAATAGTATATGGAATGTATAAGGATTCATAAATGCGACGCCGAACCGCACGCGACATAGCAAAGTTCTTTCGCGTCGGGATTGCACGTGGCAGGCGAAGTCACAAGGTAGGGTCGAGAGAGTGTAAGCGTGAGTTGGTGAAACCCGTTGAATTCCATCGTAGTAGTGTGATTTGCCGAGCCAGTGATTGAAGTTTCCGCGCAGCATCCGTTCTTGAGAGTGTCATAGGTACCCGCTGATGGCGAGCGTCTTCATCGGCGCTGTCGTTGCCGATAATTCCGCCGTGGCTCGGAAACCATTGAAATACAATGATGACCTTTCGTTTCTCGAGCACGTGGTGATGAGCGTTTCTTATTTCGTACACTGGCTGCTCGCGTAATCCTGTAGGTATTGAAAATTACAGAGTGTGTATCGATGCCTTGGAATCAGAAAAAATTGCCCAACGATTGGACCGCTGCTGTCAACGTCGTATTGTGAGAGTATTTGAATTGCAAAGAGACGGCGTCTGAAGGAAAAGCCACTTCTCCGGTTGAGCTGTTGGAATTGGAGCAACCGTCCGTATAAATGTTGCGATTCAGCATAACATAGCGGCTGAGCAGGTGGATGTGGAACTTCGGAACCTCCAATATACGTGCGCAGGGGCACGAAACAACTCCATGTGCTTATCCTAGTTCGCAAATAGTCGAGAATTCGGGAATTAATATCTCGAAGCTAGTGTCATCCTGAGACTTCGTTCCAAGTGGATCCGCCTTGCCAGCCCCACGGCTATAATTTGTAAACTGCAACATGGGCCATAGGGTAATATGTTCAAAACATAATTTGTGAATTTTTGTTAATTAGTCGATTCTGAATTTCAATTTTGTTTTGCAAGTAATGTTTGCCTCTTTGAGTACCAGCTCATGATTTAGAATTGTCATAATTCACTGAACAGCACGAAAAGGCAGGACAAAGGTAGAAAGAGGGACATAGATAGATAGAGAGCGTAAAAGGGTTTTTGTCAACACCGTGGCAAGGTAACAAAAAGCGTCTATAGCTGTACGGTAAATCTTTGCATCCAGCAAAACGGAGCTGGTGGAGAAGATCATTACCGTGCGACCGCCCGATACGGAAGCATGGCGTGGTTAAAAACTCTACTGCTCAAACCTTATGCTCCACGGAAAGCGTGCGGTGCCCGTTTTCTTCGTGCTCACCTCCGCACCCAGTCACGCCGCCAATAAGTTCAGGGGGCCGAATTCACGACGCTTTTTGTTCGCGTAAGTGATGCCTGCCATAGGCCAGCACCGGGACTGCTTGACATCTTCTCTTACGAACAATTATAGAGTAAGGCATTTTTGTAAATAGGAGCCCTGTTCACGACACTCTTGAAGCTCCAAGATTTGACAAATTTCAAGAATTTCACGAATTGACGAAATGCAATATGGCACGCGTATATGTTTTCCAGCGTTACCACAGCTAACGAAATCGACTGGTATCAGTGGCGGATTGTAGGCGTGACGGGTAGCCCCACGTGCTCACATTGCAAACGCTTCCATCCTTTCTTTCTTTCTTTTCATCCCTTAACTCCCTTCCTCGTGCGCAGAATAGCAAATCGCACGCGCGTCTGGTTGACCTCCCGATACCGTTCCTGTGTGGCTTGCTCCCTCCACTATGGCAAATCTGGTGCTACTACCTCTAAGGGATTTGCAAATATGGCGGTTCAGCCAGAATGCATGGGAATGATGGTTAGTACGTGTGTTTGCCGAAACTCTCTTTCTCCGTTTGGCTTCCACTTGCAATCACTTACAATAATATATTGCTTCTAACAGCAACGATGCTCATTGATTGTGCATGCGCACAAAGTCTTGTTGCTTTTGCACCTTTAGGAGCATACGGTTTCTTGGAGATTTATAACGACAATAGTAACTAACGCTGCAATAGTGTCCGGAAGTACAAGAACGAAGATTAGGCAAATACGGGCACTATCTTTCGATCACGTGGCCGCTGAAGGATGACAGCGCCAGTGTTCCCTCTAGTGATTTTTGTAGGAAGGTCAGTGGCTGCATCATAGCCTCATGTGTTCGTTTTTTTCTTTTCAATGCTAATTCAGTGACGCCGAAAGCGGGGGTCATTAGGAGAGTGCCACTTTCCCACTAATTGGTCGCCGTTTGTGGGGCATGCCTAGAACCAAGGCGACCACCCTTCATCGTACGTTATGCGGAAGCGGACACAGAGCGGCAAAATGCAGGGGGCAATGGTTTTATCTATCCGTTATATGCAGGCCCGCCGATGCACCATCCAATGGCCCATCGTGGGGGCAGGTGCCCCGCGCGGTGCGCGAGTGAGGAGAAGAAGAAGAAGCGGTCATCAAGAAGGCGCAGGCTCATGCTGCTGTCCGGCTGAACCACCTATAAAACGTAAGTCGGACGCCCCGTCGCCGCCGCAGCCGCGTCTGTTTTCGTATATTCCGCGTGCGTATTCGATTCGACGGGTACTCCGCCGTGCAATATAGGCGGCGTCTGGTGGTACGCCGCTCCCGGTGGGGCAAGCATCCCGGTTCGTGCAATACGTCCTCGTGGAACTTGATTGTTGATAGCGCGCTCCAAAGACATTTGTGGTCAAGATTATCGTCAACCGAATCTATACACTATCGATTAGGCGTGTATCGCTCTTAATTTTTCTTCAGTGCGCTGGCTGGTCGCTTTGTATGAGGTTAGTTTTCTATGTGGTAAACCTGTCGTGTGGAAGCCCGCGAACTAGAGGAACGACAGGGACGAATTTTTCCTCCCCCGCGATGTTTTCTATCTGAGAAACCCACGTGTGTTTTCTTTGTAGCCTCGTGCTACTATTCGGGTGGATGTCAGTTTTCCCTTTCAGTTTTCTGTGGATGTACCGGTTGCCTTCTTCTAACGACTAGCATGAAAGCAAAAAAACAAGAATATGTCACTTTGGCTAGCACGAGCCAGCCTGTGCGCCCAGAGTGAACGCGAAAACAACTTAACTCAAAGATCCTCAATATACAGCTGAGCGACTGTGTAGTCCGATGCCATCACGACATCCTATAGTTCGATGATCATCTTCATCGATGATCATCAGCTTTCATCGCACGCTGCGCTCCGCGTTCGCTCTTGCCTTTCGCCGTGCTCGTTCACTCGGTTACGCCGTAGGACAACGCCGACGTCGCCGCAGGAATGGCCGCAGCGGCAATCTAAAAAATTGCGGTTACTTCCCCAAAAAAAGCTAAACGCTTTTTAAAAGATTGCGCACACACAACTCCAATTGACGTCTACTTGTATGCAATGTGAAGCATGCTTGATGTGACAGAGAATGTAATTGTTACAAATAATACAAGTATTCCACAACAAGCGGTAAAGCTTTTGCAACGTGTGTTTTCTATGGATGTGTGTGTCTATGTGATGTGCACATGTAAAGGCACGTACACATTGGTATTAGGTGCGTGCGTCTGTACAAACGCGCACACCTACACAAACCTACAACACACCTACACACTACAGACGCGTAGGGCGGAAAAATAGGCGTCTATTTTTTTTTTCTTTTTTTTTTTACAGAGGGTTTCATAAATCGCCAGATTCAACATAATCAAAAATTTATTACCCACTTTCTTGTAATTTCTGCAATACAATTGTATAAGTTCAACTCAATTACATACATGTGCAAGCAACGAAATGAAATAGAAGCATCCCGAAACTTGGACAACAATTTAAACGTACTAATGTTTTTTCTTTTTTTTTTTTATAATATGAGGTTTTAAGGTAAAATCCGAACGCGACCGCACTCAAGCGGTGAAATGCACGGTGACATGTTTAGATTATTTTTTTACAACATAAATAATTATGTATGCTTAAATAAATATTCGAGTTTCAACCAATCGACAGAAGCGTTTCGTCTGCACGGTTTAATGCTTTATTTATAATTATGAGGTTGGCGCGTATATATTACAAAATTTTGAAGCCAGTGGCACGTTTCGAGCGTCTTGCGAAAGAAGCCAAATATCGGCTAGATTGGCTGTACAGACAACTTGGTTGAACTCCTCGGTGAGCTCGTCAAGAATGCCTCACAATAAAGGTTTGCAACACTGCGTGCGAGAAGAGTACCTACCGAGCGGTAGATAACGTGGGAAACGGTAAAGCACGACGAGTTAGACTTGTGTCAATAGGAATACAGGCAGATTACGCTTAATGTAGTCGTGGTGGGCCTATTGTTCTAAAATTTAAAATTACAGAGTTGCGAATGCAGAACCATTGTGTCGAAATCGGCGAATGAAAGTACTTCCTTTTTTTGTCTGACGATGCTTGTAAATCGTTGAAAGCTTTCATTTCTACTTGTGCTACGTACGATAACTCCTGTAATCGGGTACGTTCGCAATTTGCATTGAAAGTTGTGTAGTTGTCGTTCGAAATTTTCGGCAAGAATATGGACCTGCACGAAAGTGCATGCCTTGCATAGTGCATAAAAAAAAATTCACAGGGCATTACGATGCTCCTTAATGAGATCACCTCTATACGTGTTTTCATTTCGCGAAATATTGAAGCATCGCAACGATCACCGCAGAGCCGCGACGTGCAGCGCTATATAGGCACAATTTTTCCCTATTTGACATTCGTAAAACTAACGCAATAAAAAAGGAGCGTAGACACTTTTCTAACGCGATTCTTTCTTTGCCCTTTCCTTAGAGTTTGGCCGTTCATAGGTTTTCCGTAGCGTAAACTTGGCTGACGTTGATATCAGTGCACAATGTGGGCCTTCGCAACAATTTTAATGTGAGTTGTACAGAGACCTGTTTTGTTCTTTTTTTGTTTCTTTTTTTAAATCATGAGCTGTGCAGTCGGAGACCTGTTTGGGCTGTTTCGGATACTGAGCTATTAAAGTCGTTCATGTGCAGCGTTCGGACCTATTTTCTTTGCCTGTTTCTCCGGTTTGGGCGTCACCGACTATACACTTCTGCCAGCGGGGAACATCTCCCGCAGCTTGCTCGCGACGGGGTGGCCTAAGGAGGGGGCCGCTTGCTTCGCGGGGGAGAGGGGGGGAATCGGCGTCGTAGGGTTGGTATAAAGCCTGCCTGGTCGCGCATTTGCACGAACAACTCTAAGTTAGCATGGAAGAAGCTTGTTAGCGTTCAGGACTTTGTGGAGGCAGCACTTGTGGTGGGCGGCGCTGGCTTGTACATGTCAGAAATGTTATTCGTACAGTTCAACGCGAGTGCACAGGGTAAACTTCACCATCTCGTTTGGGAAGTGCGGTTGTTTATTTCCTTGCAGAGGGTATAGAGACGTGAAACGACAAGCGTTACGCTTCGTAATTCTCAGTAAACACATCCCTAATTGCAATACTAGCGACGCCGCGAGGCTAACAGTTCCTCGGTACTGAGAGTGCGACTGAAGCCGTGGCGTGTATGGATGTGCTCGAGTGGGAAGCAGTGATAATCATTCACTTCGTTCACGGAATGAAGAAGTCAACCTAATTCGTTTTCTTGTATTGCTTACATGGAAGCAGTGTAATCGCATGCGTGACATTGACGTAGCGTCGACAAAACGTAGTATGTGCATTATTAATGTGTAACCTCCCAAGACGTCTCCGCATTTAAGCATTAATACAAGCATCTACGAAACAAAAGAAACGTTCTGTGTCCGCCGATTTCCAGAATGCGTGGGATCTGCTTAATTTTTGTGGAGTCTGTATGTTTTGTCATAGGTGGGAAGTATTCATATTACCGACCGGGCGGGCGGCACGACGACGACGAGCACTACCAGCTTTACGATTATATATACTACCTTCAATAACAGTTGCACTTGACGAAACATCGTGTGACCTCAAACAATTGTTCACTGCAGTGACGGCCTTGTATGAGTATTAGACCTCATAGTAGGAGGTAGTTCAATTTCACAGTCTGAGTCTCCTCGGACCACCGAGAGACGCCAGTCTCTTGGTGGTGTGATCTTCTTTCCTGTAATTGTCTTATACTTTACTATCACTAATGCTGCTTCGCCTTTCCGGCGAAATTGCAACCTCTCTCTCTCCCTCTTTTACAATGAGTCCGAGTATAAGCGCTGCTGCACATGACTGCTATTGATTTTGATTTCGAGTAAACCCAGCTTGACCTCATTTCGGTTGCTGAGTGAATTATACATATTTATGACCTCTCCATGCAAATGGCGATGTTTCTGTCCCTAAAGTCCCTAATAAATGTTGTAAATTATTAGCTTTTTTTCTTCATGAGTAGTTAGCATTGCTTACTGGAAAGAGAAGCAGCACAGAGACACATATTCCCGTGCATTTCACAATTTCACACACCGTTGAGACCCTGCCGAAGGAGCCATTGAAGTCTGCAGTTTTCATTTTTCTTTTTTTCAGGGTCAACAAAGCACACAATTCAATTTGAAGCGAGGTGAACATAGAGCAACATATTCATTCTCTAGAAGGCATAGGTCATCCGTACCATCAGAAGTATTTGTTAGTTGGCTATCTTCTTCTGTTCAAGAAATATAATAAACTTTGTCCTGTCTATATTTAAATATATTGTATCTGTGGATGTTGTTCACAGTCGAAATTAAAAGAAAAATGTTGAAGTTAGAAAATACGGATTAGGTAGCCGCCACTGGTGCTTAACACGCTTGTCTTCCTGTTGTCAGGATTTGCAGAAATAAGGCGAATATATGAATTAAAAACCTTGCGCGTCCGCGCTAATAATGATACAGTAAGCTCTTAGCCGCAACAAAATTTTGAGTGAATAGATAGAGACTACTCAAAAGAAACCTCAAATGATGTGGGCAACAGAATTCGTAGTGAAAGAGAAGAAAGGAAACCGAGGGCCGATTTTTTATTTGTCATGCCATAAGAAACGAATAAACAAAGACACTAAGGAAAGAGTAAGGCAAATTACATGTACACATTAACTGAATTAACGAAATGAAAAATCAGTGAAAACGTAAGCGGATGAAAAAAAAAATGACCGCAGGTGGGGCACGAGCCCACGTCCTTCGCATTACGGGTGCGGTACTCTTACCAAGCGAGCTACCGCGGCACCGTTTTCCCGTCCACTTTTTGGGACGTTTACGTTTATGTCCTCTGTAGCGTAAACTATCCAAGCCGCGAGTGCCGCGTACTTCTCACAGCTGTCGGTTTTTTTGTCGCTGCCGCAGATGCCCCCGGTGAGGCCGAGCGCCCCGGGGGCCCGGCCTAGCACGAGCAAGGAGAGCAAGCACGGCCAGCGCCGCCTGGTGAGGGGCGCCGCCGGCGGCGGCAGCAGCTCCGCGTCTACGGTCAGCATCGCGCCCTGCCGCCGCGGCAGCACCTCTCCTCCCGCACCAGAGCACGTCCCCCAGAAGATCCCCGACCAGGTATGCGCTGTGCGTGAGGTAACACGCAAAGAAGGCGTCATCCACGAGTCATTCGAGAACCGAAAGATTTCGGACAGATAGGTGGACGCGATATCCAAGCGACGCCACCGCGGACCCCTGTCGCGCTGCCACGTCACGTGCCGGCGACAACATCGTGACTGCCACTGTTGTCTTGAAAAGATGGCCGAAAGGGCAGATGTAAGAGTTATTTTTTCTGCTCCCAACAAGCTCGGCATGCTTTGCAATTTGACGGATCCAAATGCCGTCCCGTCCGATAAATGCACAAAGCGTCACAGCGGAAAATTGGCTTTGGTTTAGCTATGGTTAAACTTAGTCGAGTAGCGATAGCTGCAGACTCACGGCTGCGCTTAGGCTTCGTGCAGCGAGCGCCCAACGGCAGGAGCGGTGGCCGCGCGGCGACTGCGACGAGGCGAGTTGCTGGAGGATCGACAGCCGTGGTGTGACGTCACAGTGCGGTCATGGCGCAAAGTTCAGCGACGGCGAAGAGGCAAAAACCTGGCGTAATGTAGCTATCCCTACAAAAGCTCGTCGAGTGTGTTCACCCGGTGGTTTACAACCTCCCGCTTTCATGTGGCAACCAATATACCGGGCAAACTGGGCGTTGCCTCAATGATCGGCTCCCCTAACACCGGAACAACGTAAAAAACGGTACCCTAGGATTCTCGGCGATTCATTGTCGCGATCATGGCAGCAAACCTATCGAGGACTATTGGACGATTGTGTTTCGTGGCAGGATGCAGCTCATCCCTGAAATAACTGAAGGGCAGATGACTGCAAAATTGGGTTATAAGTGTGTCAGTTGCCCTTCACTGGCCCTCACAGAAAAATAACTAAGTTTCTTGGAGGCGGCATCACATGACCCATAACTATGCGACACGAATGCGCGGTTCGTTTTCATGTAATCGCGTGCGCAGTCTATACTAGTTGCTTCAAGTGCATAAACCGATTCAGTGGTACAATAAGCTGGAAGTTTACGCTTGGTGTGTCTTCTTCTCTCACGTCCGTGTCTTTTCTGTTGCACAATAATACTTGAGATAGTACACGGTAGCACGGATAAGAGAACGTTAAGCGCTCGAAGCCTTCTACTTGAAGTCAAAAAGCGTAGGTGAGCCGTTCATAAGCGCGTAGAGTGGATGACCGGTAGGGCACAATATCATTATGAGGCACGCCGTAGTGGGGGACTCCAGATTAAATTTGACCACCTCGGGCTTTTTAACGTGCACCCAATGCACGATTTCGCTCCCATCGAAATGCGGCCGCCGCGGCCGGGATTTGATGATGCGTCCTCGGGTTTAGCCGCACAACGCCAAATAAACTACTATGCCACCATAGCTGGTATATCATTTTGATGCACAGAAAATTGCCGCGGTAGGCCCGCTGCAGCTCCTCAATTTGAACCGCCCACGCCAAAACTGAGGAGCTGACGTAATATCCACGTGACCTCCCTCTATACCACTTTTACGTCTATTAGAAACATTGTACTATCTACGTATACGATATACAGCTAAATCTTGGCTACTCCAGGCATTCCGCTTGCATGAGTTGCTGTGCGGCTCTGCTTGGATTCAGGATACCGGATACGGTCACTTGAGCCTTCCGTGGCTGGATGGGGAGAAGGTGGTCGCCGCATTGGCAGTTGTAAGCAGAGAACGCGACGTTGGCCGCAGTGACGGGACATAGCATCCTCTCTCTGTGAATCAGGTCGCTGACGTCATATTTCAGAGGTACCGTAGTTCACAACAAGTGGCGCCACTGCCATTTTCCACTTTGGTCATTATGCTGTTTACAAAAGCTCTGTTACCCTTACGAACGAAGAATTTCTCAATACACAAGCGTAAGTTTTCCACCTAGCTCGTCTTAATATTTTTTTAGTGTCCCTTTAATGTTACAAATTGCGTGCCAAGATAACATGGAAAGGCACTCGAGAGCGACAAGTATTTGCTAGTGTCATGGGTTAAAATGAGGATATTTTCAGGCATATGTGATGGAATTTGCTTACGCATGCTAACCTTTATTGGATATCGTTGGGAAAGTCCGTCGTCCTTCTGAAATTGCTACGACTATGAGTTGATTGACAAACACCAATACTCTCCCATGCATTCTAGCCAGCGTTAAATCTGCCTGGTCACTAAATTTTCGCTCAAGAAATGTCAAAGAGTATCAGTGAAGTCAGGGCACGAAAATTGATCAAGGGCAAAGCGAGGTAGTCGATATCCTAACACAGCTTAACAGGAAGAAATGGAGCTCGGCAATTCATGCAATGCGTACGGCACGTAGCAGGTGGTCTGCCAGTGTTAAAGGATGGCTGCCAAGGGAACGCGAAAAACAGTCCAGGACAGCAGAGAACTATATAGAACGTGATTAAAATTTGAAATTTTGCAGGGATAGGATGGAATATATTGACGCAATACTAGGTGTAACGAGAGATCGTTGGGAGAGCCTTCGTCATGCGCTGTAGGCATGAAATATCGTTGATGATAACGATGAGTGAAGCGTGCTTATCACTTCAGCCGAGAGGCAGCCGTTACCATGCATTCTCTTGTAAAGCCCGCTTTATTTTCCTGAGCCGAACGGAGTATCTCGAATGGAAAAACGTTCTAGAATTAGTGGGGCGCTCCTGCAACCTGAATTTAAAGGCCACTTCTGTTTTGCTTCCACTACTGTTAAGCGAGAGGTAAGTACACACGCTGGATTTTCCGTTTTTCACTTCTCTTCCTCTTTGTTCCTCTTTGTTCGTGCGAGGTTGCCTTCGGAATGCTGCATTCGGTCGCGTTGGGTGGTCTGGGAGTCAGAGGCCATGACGGAAGACTCAAATTTGCAAACAAGCCAATACTCGGTTTATCGGGTGACAGCCTAAGAATTTAGTACGAGCTCCGCTCCCAAAAACCGCATTGCCCCTTGTGCTCTCCGTGCCTCCAGCGTGCCAAAAGCATAGCTCCCGGGGGACGCCGGCATTGAAACAAGGCCGCCTATGTACGCCGCAACGTCACAGAAATGAGCGAACCTAATTCGTTGGCGCATTTAATCGCACGAATTACGTTTCAATTAGGCAGCGGTGTGCTTGCCACCAGTTCTTAGGTCATTTTCTCCGACCCCATATACTACAGATGTCAACGCGATCATAGTTACCAACCGGAACGTGGCATTCTCCGCCAGTTGGTCGTCGACTTTCGCGATATATATAGGTGACGCATGCAGCGCCACCGTTTTTAATTGTTTCGCGCCCGTGGGTCCGCAGTGCGCGACGCAGCCGCGTTTTTCACGCGCGCTCCTACACCGTTTCGCGCTCAGGTGCCCTACAGTGGCACGGCGCCACAGGTCCAGCCTCCAGTCTTCCAGAGAGTTCCTGTGTACGGGCCTCCAAGCAGCAGCCAAGGCGCCGCCGTGATGCACGAGACCCCCGTCTCGAACGCGAGGTGCGCCCCGTTGCGCACACAAAGCGCCCTTTGATTGGTCGCTTCTTATTGGAGAGTAAGATCCAGAGGCGACGGTACTGCGCATGCGCAGACGCTGCCGTAGGTGTCTGCACATGCGTAGTACCGTGACCCCTAGTTCTTGCGTACGCAAGCCTCTTGCGTCCTCTAATCTAACATTCTCTATTATAGCCCTTTGAAGGCCGCGCAAGGCAGCAATAAATCTTTACTGCCTGCATAAGTGGGCTCAAGCGACGATAATGAATAAGGCACAATTGAGGTTAGTTCACTTGATTATTTTTTTATTCGGAAGCTTTCCTTTAGGGATGATATGGCAGTATGTTCTTACGCACACGCTCGATTAAGAGGGGCATTAGAAAGAAAGATAAAATCAGTCTCAACAGGCAAAGTATTTTTCAAAAGATTGGTTTTAATTCATTCCGCGGTAAGATGCGCTTTACTAGAAGACAACATAAAGTAACACACTATGTATTCATATTTAATTTCTCAGCGAAACCGCTGCGCTGGTACGTCAATGTGAGGTCATATATTTCGAAGAATGTTTTTGCATTTGGGCACTCGTGGCGCAGGAAAAAAGTATACGCGAAAATTGCTGTGTTTAATCTTTGGCTCTTTTAGAATCCAGCACGTAGTCCATACTTAGCCATCAAAAGTGAACTGGGCACGAGCTAGCAAACGCCGTTAAAATCCATAAAATCACGGTGAGCTGTATCTTGCGGGAACTTCAAGGTGGCGTCACCATCGGTCCGCCTCTTGGTGCTGCATCTTTGTTGCCGGCGCACCAAGAAGGAGCTCGCGGCAAGACCGTCCATTTTGGTATTCCAGAAATATGATTATCCTCTTTAGCATAGTACTACTGCGTAGTGACGCCGGCTGTCGCAGTATTTGGCCCGCCAGTATATGCCGAAGGCTGCACAGCGCCTCGGGTGCCCTGCTTGACTCTATAGTGTGTACGGTCGCATTCACTCGCGCCGCGGTCCGCTACGTCGGAGCGTGTTTTAACGATTCGCCGTGTCGACGCTCGTCGTGTCGACGCTCTTCGTGTCGACGCTCGTCGCAGCACCCACAACCTGGCCCACCAGACGGGCATTCAGAAGGTGATGCTCAAGTCGAGCGTCGTCGTGCTCTCGGTCGCCTTCCTCGCGCTGCTCGGCGTCGCCTGCGTCATCATCGCCAACAGAAGTGGGTGCAATCCCCGATCCCGTATTTAGAAATGCGTATATTTACCGCATATGAGACACACGCAAAAGGGAAGACCCGCAGACGACCACACGGGCGGCATGTGTTTTCCCTTTTGAGTGTGTCTTAATTTGCGGCAAACGTGTATTTAATCAAGTATCAACTATAGGCCCAGAACTTACCCTGCATTTGGCGTGTGTAAGATTACGAAGAGTGGAAATTAAAACAACAGGCAACGAAGTAAGGGAAAACATAGGGGAAATTGTAAAGCATACAGGTCATAGCATATCCTACAGAAATTGCCAGAGGGAACTCTGGCGTTGGGATTGTTTAGCGACTATGGGAATTATGGTTAGTGCACGTTTTGCCCGATCTTTGTGCTAGTGGCTGCAGAGGTTCTTGTGGCTTTATCCGCCTTTATTACCCTAACTCGAACCATTGCTAGTTCCGTAAGCACAGAAGGCAGTAATACCCTGCACATACGCATAATTACTGCGAATGACTGCACTTATAAAGCAATATTTTGTTGAAACTGATTATTTTACAAAGTCACAAAGCCGATTGAAGTTAGTAAGAAGAAGCTTAGGCAGGTCCATGCACCAAGGATTACTTCCACCGCTGTCTCAACCACCATGCTTGCATCTCTCATGCAATAGCACCAGTTCCTTCTAGTATAGTTTTGTATGAAACTCTGTGATACAGGGAACTAACCCTATACGCATACCTTGACGTCGGTGTCTGTTGGCTTCATTTGTATGTTTCTATAAGTAAATCTAAGCCCTTGCTTCCCCTGATTCTTTTCGAGCTGCTGGGACTAAATGTTAATACAGTGTAGCTTACTTAAAGCACGGATACCAGTTACTGGCTCAACAGACTGCCACATGCGTACAGTATGTCAAGAACAAGTAACTATTCTACACGTAATCACCCCTGCCGTAAGTTTAAAAAAAAATCCTTGGTGTTATGTTACAGATGCCGAATACCAGTACATCCAGATCTGTCTATTACAAACAAACCCCTTATTACGTTTGACAAACGCATTTAGCTGAATTAGAGCAATATGCCTACTTTACACGTAAGCAATGTACTATTACCATATGTGATTTTGTGGATATGGATTTTCTGTGACGTATGGATTAGTGCATTATTAACCCACCCTGACACATTATTTAACCATCATCGACGTCACAACTCGCTTCCCCGTGGTGCATAAAAACTAAATTCCAGATAACTACTGCACTGCAGCAAAAACTTTATGAATTAAGAATTGGTTTTTGTTTTGTTTGCTGTAATCTTTATATTGACGCAAACAGGCGCGGCTGGAGAAAAAGAATCGCAACCACAAAACTAGATAGGGCGGCTGGCTGTTCTTTCGCCGCTGGTATGATGGCATCAAGGAGGTTATACACTTAGACTTCTGGAGTGGAGGTGGGTCTCTAGAACTGAAGCCGGTCGCAGCCATCTCGCTGTAGAGGTAGAAAGTCCGAACCGAGGAGTAGCCGCCGCAGACCAGCCGCACAGCTTGGAGTTCGTTCGTCGTGCTCATCGACTGTTGCGCAGTCGGAACAGCGTTTAACTGATTGCGGCATGCTTTCCGAAGGCATTACAACATCTGAGTAGGTCATTGGCTGCACCAATCACGTGGACACCCTTAACGTTCCCCCTTTAAACATAAACTCTCGTTGTTTGCACTCCCGACCGGACGTTGTGCGTACGTTTGCTTCAGTGGGGATTGATTAGGACCGTGCTCGTACTTACACGCGTGAAATGTGCGCATCAATTAGTCGCGGGCACGCGACGTGCGGTGCGCATTTTCCGCGACTGTGCACATTTTGTTTGCCAGCATCGCGCAATGCCTGTGTTTATATAAATCCAGGGAAAACACGGGGAAGGCGGGAGATTCAAATTCAAGACGATGAGCAAAACTAGAACAAGGTATAAAAGCGGCAGCCAACGTTCCGACAAGTGGACTTGTCTTTTTCAAGGTGACATATGCTTTCCTAGGCACAGTATATATCGGTAGGCTCCTTCTAAAGCGGAGAGGGGGTGAGGCGGGTGAGCAAGGCAACGACTGAGGCTGTGTTTGCGGCGAGGATGTACAATTGAAAATAAAGGGTCGCGATTCGACATCGGTGCGGTGGGGTCGGAGGGAATGTGCGGTGGCGTTTTGCAGGCGAAGGTACTGCAAAACCTGCAGGCACCTTCAAAGCGACATTAAATATAAGAGCACCGTAAATAGTTATACACACGAAGTGAAAGCTAGCTTTACTTGCACTATTTCCGATGTGATTTATATGCTTGAATGTTGCTTCTGTAAGAAAACAGTATATCGGTGAAACGGGACAATAAATGAACGTCAGGTTTAATAGACGTCGCGCGGACACAGCTAAAGAAGCTTCCCAAAGCCATCGCCGAGCATTTCAGCTAACCAGGTCATAACTTTGATGAACTTAAACTCTACATCCTGCAGTCAAATTTCCTGAGAGAGGCTTGCTGGGCTAGTTGGTACATGGTCATACCAAGAGAATGCCAGCAAACTTGAAAGTGGAAAAAATCGAGAAGCAGACATAGACAAAGCGACAGGAAGGTGGCTGGACTAACAACTGAACTTCATTCATGAAAACGACGTCCCCGAAGTCCGTACTGAAAATCCGCAAGGCACAACATAACGAAAACATGGTCGACACCTTATCTATACACGTCTATCTATACTTATCAAGAAATAAAAGCTCTTTCTTGGTAAGGAACACAGATGGCGCGCTTACACACTTCTCGGGGCCAAGTTTATGGATGCGATAGTTTTCAATCAACTCTCTTTTCCGCTGAGTCTTAGCCTTCCCCAATATAGAAACGTCATTGAAGATAGGATTACAACCGCACTCCTTAATATGCAGCGGAAGATTACCTCCTGTGCCTGTGGATATTAGATTCGCATGCTCACGCATCCGATCATTCACACAGCGACCGGTTTATCCTATGTAATCTCTACCACATTTCAAAGGAATGCTGTACACTACACATGTGTAGCACGTACGGTGCTCGCGACATGCTTGGTATTGCACGTACTTTTTCGCGAACTGTGCTGCTAGACCCTCGCGCAAAGTTTTGCAAGCTTACAAGGCGCAGAACAAACCAATCTGACGTCGTTTTTTGCCGCAACCTTTTTCAATCTATGTGAAATGCCATGTACATATGGCATAACCACCAAGTTCTCTTTTATTTCGTCTCGCACTTCGCGATACCCTCTGTTTTTCATTTTCAAACGCTTGTACACCGATTCAGCCACTGCAGTGATCAACGTATTTGGATAGCCTGCCGCTAACAGTCTCCTCTCTTGCTGGGCGACAGGAAGGCGGCCAGCCACCTTCCTGTCGCTTTGTCTATGTCTGCTTCTCGATTTTTTCTATTTTCAAGTTTGCTGGCATTCTCCTAGTATAGTCAAATTTCCGTTATGCGCGAGATAGAAAGTAGAGAATCATACCTCATCCATAAGATCAAAACATTGCGACCGATAGGCATAAACGTTTCGAAGGGAGCTTTAGAATCTATTCGCTATGCTAAATTTCAAGTGACAGGCAATTGCACTTGGTTATTTTTCATTGAGTTGCCTCGTGTCTTTTTTCTTTCTTTTTCTTCCCTCCCTTTATCTTTTTTCCCTTTTGTCTCTTTTTTTTTTTCTTACTTTATATACTAAATCCATGTTAGTAAATTTTAGTAAACCATTTTCTGCCGCTTCTTTTATTCTCTCTTTCAGAGAGGCGATAGCTCACTGACTTCCAGCCAAGCAGATTATCCTCTCCGCCTCCCCCCCCCCTCCCCCCGTCGTTGTCGTCTAGGCCCCTTCCAAGAAAAGACGCAGGGTCGGCTGACACACGGCGATGACGTTCAATAGCACCCCTTTACTTTCAATTATACGCCCTCGCCGCTAACACTCCCTCGGTCGTTGCCTCGCCCACCCCCTCATCCCCTCTCCTCTTTAGTAGAAGCCTACCTAAATATACTGTGCCTAGGAAAGCATATGTCGCCTTGAAAAAGACGAGTCCACTTGTCGAAACGTGGGATCCCGCTTTTACCGGGTTCTCGTTTTGCTCATGCCTGTGTTTGCAACAGGGAAACCATTGAGACGCATACACAAGAAGGACGAGCACTTCTGGAGGGGCAGTCGCTGATTCCATGTACGAGAGCAAGTAAAGCCGCAGCAGCCATATTGCTAGGGGCAAAAGAGGCATGCCCCCCAGCATAAGCGGCGACGGAGTACGCGCGACATTCGGCTGTATTTTTTATTGTCGAACCACATTTTTTAAAGGATTTAGATCAGTTCCCGATTGCCTCTTATTGTCGAAAAGCATTTCTTGATCATTTCCTTGCAGCAAGCCTCGAGAAAAGAAATTGGCGGGATGCTTCGCCAATCGGACTTCTTCGCTATATTAACTTATGAGTCTTCTCTCGTGTGATATGACTGTGTAATGAACACCACTGATTGCACGCCGCGTGAGGAGAAAGATTTTTCAGGTACATTTTTGTAAAGACCTAGTAACTCCACCTATGTCTCTCACCCGCAAATTCTGACAATGCCGGTGCGACCACCTTTCCTATTTATTGGGTGGTTGTATCTCTCGTGAGTCGTTGCTATCGCATGGCTGTGGATATGTGGCGAAACGGCACTTCATATTTTTTTATCTGCTCGGGTAGTTCCGAAAAGGCCCTCAAGCCCTTGGAGAGCTTATTTTATTCACAATACTCTATTAAGCGCTATTTCATTCCGGTACAAAACTGCCAAGCAGGAGAAAGGCGCTTCAAATCGTACATTTAGCATCATGAAACACTTGGTATTTGATATACTGAATCCAGAGGTCACGTCATCTAACGTCACAGTACAGAACGGACGCAGACGCATTAACTGTTACGGCTGTGCCTGCGTAATAAATATAAGGCGATAGTGTCCGCTTCTCTCTGGCACTTACGTCACTCATAGGAAACAACAAACAATGAATCCGGAGAAAGCGTAGGGGAAGTTAATTGTTCCCGTTAATTGAAATATGGAAATAATTAGGGAAATGGAAATGAAAGCCAGCGCAACTCACAACCGTCACTCAGAGCCTAAGTGTTCGCGAACGAGCGTCTCGAAGGCTGGCACGTACATTAGGATTCAACACGTCTTCTTTTAACATCTGTATGTGCCCGTGGCCAGCGCATACGTATAAGCTGGAAGCCTTCTCTTCAGCTATACGGTGTCATGGAACGTAGCGATTACACTTGCCATCACTCGCAAAAAAAAAAAAATGTTTGGCAAATTTGTAGAAACACTCATTTACCCTTTTTTTAACGCGCACTGTAACTTTGCTTTGAGAGAAATTGTTTCGCCCCGAAAGGTGTACCTATTTACATGGAAAATATTGTGAACCCACAGCTGCGTTGAAAGGGAAACGAAATTTGTGTCTTGTGTGCTTTTTTTCTCTGTAGTTTACATATAAATTTTATTCTAATTCGCAGCATCCAGCTTGAGCAAGTTCATGCAAAAGAACGCGACGATGGCGGGTAAGAAAACTAACACGCTTATTCACGCAAAAAAAAAGGAACAAAGAAAGAAAAGAAAGTACACTCCACTGACTGCTTCATTTGATAATGCCCGGCCCGCTGTTTGTATACGCCGTATTAGTTGGATGGTAATAAAAGCGATGGATTTACCCCCACAGTTTTAGAAATAATATATACAACTGTTGTAACAAGTGTTCTGTCTGACCTCTTTTCTAACCTGCTGTCCCGATTTCGCAACATGCAGATTCCGAGCTTCCGGAATTGTAACGTGTAATCGAGAGAATACATCCCAATATAAGGGTATACTTTCGTGCTAGACGCTCATTTCAGCTTTTCGTGACGAGCCTAATAAAAATTAATGTCGACGTGTCAAATGGTATGGAGGTTCTAACCTCTAAGTGCAGTTCGAACTTGTTTTTCTTCAATCAAAAAGAAAATCGGGATGGGTCACTCACGTAAACTCGCGACGTTCAATATCTCTGAAAAACGCGGATAGCACATATCAAAAGCCACACCGCTACTATATAAATTCAAAAGGTCGCGCCTTCGTACCACGTGTGTGCCTTGCTCCCAAGCGCATGCGCGCTTCGTTTAACATTGGCAGCGAGGTCTACGACCATCTACGACAAACCTCCTTGTGTACGACAAAGTTTTTCATCCAATACCACTTGAAAGTGCGAGCAATTCTTTCTCTTCTTTATTATTGTTATTATTATTTTTAGTTCCCAGGCTCATATACAGGGTCCTGCACGTTTTGCTGCGTATGTTCGAAAAAGAAAATTGGTTTTGCGCCCACCGCTGCACGGTTCATGCTCAAATTTTGCACAAAGATCGCATTTCGGAGTCTACATTCTTTAGTAGAACACTTCGCACAATTAATTGCCTGGTCTTTAAGAAAAAAAGTTTAAATTTGCCTGCACTTGTGGGAATGCGAGCTGCTACCTCGACCACGTAAGCCTTTTGTCGCCGCCTGCCGGCAGCACCAGAAAGCAGTGTTTCAGGGAAGGCTGACGCCTGTTGCCTGCTCCTGGAACACGAAACTGCCCTCTTGAAACGCTGCTTTGTGCAGCTACCGGCAGGCAGCGACACTGGTTTATACTTGCGTTTTCGGGACAGCAGATCGCGCCTTTATAAGTGGAGGCAAATTTACACTTCTTTCTTAAACACGAGGCAATTAACTGTGCAAAGTATTCTATTAAACGACATAGACACCAAAATGCGATCTTTTTCTGCACAATTTGAGCATGAACAGTGCAGCGGTGAGCGCAAAACCTGTGTTACGCAGCGATATATGCAGCACATTATGAGAGCACAGGCTTCATTACCGAGCCAGTATGACCGAGCTGAAGCCGCGTGACAGTTCAGAGACAGAGGCTGAGTGTGTGCGTTCTTAAGAGATCCTTCTAAGTTGCGACTCACTTAGAAATATGTTACTCGATGTTTGCGAGTTTTCGTTTAGCAGCAGTAGTATGGTTTGTTTTCTTTTATACCTGGTTTACATAACTTTCACGTGACGTCACCTCCGTCGTCTGCACCGACCGCCCGCCATTGCTCGGTACCACGTTTGGATCGCTTGCTCTTTGCCTGTGAAGTACAACGCGTCTGTGACAGGCGTGTACGACGGTTGAAGCGTGGCGGTGCTAAGAGGAAAGTGTTCGGAGTTTTGCCCTGCGTACTACGAAGGTCTTGTCGGCGCTACGCGGGCACGATACGAGACGAAGACAAAACTCTGCGACGGCGTGGACCCTTACACACTGAGAGTCGGCGCGGATGCGACTGCAGATGTGGAGCTGCTGCCAGCTACAACGCAGGTGGACATAATCAATTACCTGGTTTTGTCAACCAGCTACGTCACCTTGCAGCAGATGAAGGTGTATAAATCGCTGGATGCACACAACTACTTCACCAGCGGCTGGGTGCGGAACATTGCAGCAATGCGGCTCCAGTCGGAGCGCGTCATCGTACTCGGCGAGGTAAGGCAACAGCGAATGAAAACACATTTTTGTGCACGAGGAAGCGCAGACGACAGCGAAATATCTCGTTTTTATTCTACGATTCCATTCAGACGCAGCCGATTGCCGCACTAGCTATTTCTGTTCAGTCTTTGTGCACAGAGCAGTTAAATGTAAACGTGGTGCAGCTTTTCTTAGGTGCCCAAGAGTAAAGTTCAGGTTGCATGTTTAGATGCCGCAACCGTCGTACGCGCCAATATAAAGCTTCGCGATAGGGTCATTAACCAAACAAAACTTTCGAAAACTAATTCTAAGCAACATCTTTTTTTTCAGGTCAGCCATTCTCAGCGGCTTCGGGAGCCAGACCTGAAAGTGTGGTGCTTAGCAAACACAGATGGCAGCATCATAACAGCGCACTGCACCTGCATGGCAGGTGCAGGGGAAGCATGCTCACACATTGGTGCTGTGCTATTTGCTGTAGAGACATCAGTGCGCTTAAGAGAAACGAGAACATGCACAGGAAGAAAAAATGCCTGGCTCCCAGCCAATTGCTCTGGCACACAGCCCAAGCGCCTAAGAGACATAGATTTCTCGTCATCCAAGATGAGGAAGAGAAAAATGGACTCGATTCACCTGCAGCAAGGTGTTGAAATCACATCAACGTGCCTCCCACAAGCCCTGCCACTGGCTCCTACTGAAGAGTCAATACAACTGTTCCATTCACGTCTTGCTGATGCTGGAGCTACACCAGCTGTCTTCATGGTCCACCCAAGGTACAGCGCTATGTTTGGGAAACCAAGAATGCTAGAACCACGTGTTCTGCGTGATCTCTCATTTGCAGAAGCTCGGTCCGAGGACTTGGAAACACTGATTAAACGGGGTGAGGACTTCCTTAGTGAGCTTCACATCAGTCAAGAAATGGTGGACCACGTCGAAAGTGCCACAAGAGGACAGTCAAGTTGTCCAAAGTGGTTTGTGTACCGTGCTGGCAGAATCACTGCTTCTGTGACAAAAAGTGTATGCTCAACGAGCTTGAAAAAGCCTTCTATAAGTCTCTTGAAAAAAATATGTTATCCTGAGCAGCAGCAGTTCACCTGCACATCAACAACATGGGGATTGGAGCACGAGTGTGACGCAATCACGAGCTACATGTCTGAAATGAAGCGGCATCATGGTGATTTTGAACTCTTAAAGCCGGGAGTTTACTTGAGCACACAGCACCCATACCTTGCAGCGACACCAGATGCTTTTATCAGTTGCACATGCTGCGGCAAAGGCGTTGTTGAGGTTAAATGCCCGTACACACTGGCCAGGAGAGGAATACAAGAGGCGAGCAATGACCCAAATTTTTGTCTAGAGAATGTGAATGGAAAGCTGACATTGAAACGAACACATCCATACTACTTTCAAGTGCAAACACAAATGGCGGTATGCGAGACAACATATTGCGATTTTGTTGTTTGGACCCCATTGTCAGTGTACATAGAAAGGGTGGCCAAGGACAATACCTTTTTGAGCTCCATGCTGTCCTCTACAAAGAAATTTTTTACACAAGTGATCATGCCAGAACTGCTTGCACAGTATTTCACCAGGAAAAGTACAGAAAGCAGCCAAAATAGCAAAGAGGAAGCCTCGTACTGTTTCTGCAGAGGGCCTGAATCTGGCAAAATGCTGGCATGCGAAGGCCAAAATTGCAAGTATGGCTGGTTTCATTATGTTTGTCTTGGTATTAAGAGGGCTCCAAAACAGAAACAGTGGTTTTGTGAGGACTGTGCCACTGAAAATAGCCAACAGAAAGCTACAAACCCCAACAGAGCTGCAGCACCATTCAGCTGCTTGTCAAACGTTGTCAAGACTACACCTGAAGCGGCCAGTACAGCGACAAGTGTAAACACAGGATAGCTTAGTGAAGTGAAGCCTTGTTGCCCGTTATGTATACAGCAACATCAAGACTACACACTGTGAATTTTGCATGTACAGCTAGATCCACGTAAACAACTATTGCTAAATGAAGAATAGCTTTAAGTGTGTAAATGCACCAATATGAACTGGTATGCCATATTTATGTCCAATACCCATAATGTTAGCTTTCTTTTGCTGAAATTGAAAAAGTTTCAGAATAAGAAGTTATTTATAAACTTACTGTTATTATTTACACAATACTGCAAGCTACCATTTTGCAGTCAGGACAGGAGTGGTTAATACTAAAACAATCAATATGGTATTGCAGAGAGTAAAAAGACTAATTGTACTCAAGAACGCAGTCAAAACTTATTTGGGGTGCGAAGGCACTTGCAACTAAGTGGACGAACAAGTACACACACATAAAGATCATTCAAACGACAAAATGTTCATTGATAAGCAAGCAGCAAAAGTGCAGACTTTATTGTCAACGTACAGGAATCAGAAAATGGACTATGAAAAGAGAAGCTGTGTCACAAGTAAACTACAGGGAGAATATGCACATGTTGCGACCACACACTGCAGATCAGATTCAGCACATATCTACAAGCACATGTTTGTTTGAAGATGCATGTGTGTAGGCACACACCAAGTGCTTGAGTGAATACTTGTGCGAATGTAAAAGCACTTGTGAAAAGTTCATACTTGTAAAAGAATTGTATCCATTCAGTGGTCGGTGTCCTTCTTTTTACCCTTCTTCATGATGCCTCCCGACCAGACGGGCTTCCGTCAAAACCTCGACTTCAAAAGAATGCCTTGAGTAAAACTTTGCAAACTGTCTACTGTGCAACATGGAATTATTTACAATGCAATGGGAGAACAATGGAAGCAATCACTCAGTGAAATCACAAATGAAAATGCGCAATCAGCAAAGAATGGCAATGGGGGTCAGAAGACACGGATGGGAGCGAGACAACAAGGATGAGCGCTAACTTTCAACTGGGTATTTATTCCCAGAAAAACATGTATTTGTAGGTCCGCACACCGATACGGCCCAATCACCACACATGAAAACCAGCCGCTTCCAGGAACGCAAATTTGCTTGTCGTCAGAGCAACCGAAGGGGAACTGATGCAGGTATCAGTGGCCCTCGCTATCAATGCAGCTTCAACACATCTCATATAACTTCATCTACATTCCTATACAAAACAGAGCACTCTTAAACAAGGGTTTACACCCACAATCACCGCAATGCACAGACACATGACCATCCCTACATCGGTTCAATTTTTGGCTATGTTATTTTAACTTATCATTCAGGCATCTCTCCGACTGCCCAATGTAAACCTTCCCACAAGATATGGCAAGGCGATGCACCACATTCTTTGTGCTATGACCCCCATTGCTGTATGTAACCAACTAGCCCAAGCCCATACAACCATACTTGTAAACAGCAAGAATGTCCGCAAGGCTGTTCACGAGGGCAGTTTTGGATTTGCAGGAACTACCGATGGACAAAGGTTGATGAGGGCACAGCAAACTGTTACAATCTTATCAAGTGGTGTAAATGCGTGTCCTGCCTTGCTAGCCACGTAGTGAATTGGCTGGACTGCTTTCATTATCAAATATTTGTTCCGCACAAGCCCTATCACCCGTTCTACATGAATGCGAACATTGGCCAGTTTTCTTGTGTTTTCTACATCCAGCGCAGTAAGTTGTTTCTGGCCTCTAGTGAAAGCAGGGATATGGAGTTTAGCACAGTACAACCCTAAAGTGTCTGCAATGTCAAAACCTCTGTCAGCTAAAAGAACATCCCCTTGTGACAAATATTCCAAAATGCCACAATGTTCGGTTATGTGCCTATCACTAGCTCTGCCTCCCCAACCTTCAGAAATGTATGTAATTACACCTTGTGGACAGATGCCAATTAAAAACTTGGCAGTGTTGCTGTTCTTATAGTTTGACCATGTCTCGCTTCTTGGCTGCAAGGATGATGGTCTTTCAATTCTGATCTCAAAGCAGTCAATTATGACTGCCACTTTTGAGCCAAATGATTCAAAAAATGCTTGTGGCATTGTCCTTTGTATATCATTTCGTGACGGCCACACAATTTGTGACCTCAGCCTTGAAAAGGCAGCATCCAGCCACTTCTCAAAAATTCTGCTGACGGTAGCACATGAAATGTGAAACCTGTAGGCAAGATCCTGGTGCGGAAAGTTGAACTTAAGTTTCATTAAGAAAATAATGAACTCTTGAAACTTTGGCAACCCATTTTGCGGTGTATGTTTTACACCCGACTCGACCAGTTTGAATATAGCATGCAAGACCGAATAGTTTATCATTCCCGAGTAAAAGGCAACTTTGGCGTCATCTTGACGCAGAGATTCTTCTGTAACTTCAAGCAATTCTTTTTGCTTTTTTAAGGTGCACAATTCAGAAGTAAGTCTCTTGTTGTCTGCCTTAAGTGCTTGGATGTTGTGCCCCGTTAAATCTGTCTGCACACCAATATCACCTGCAAAAGAAGAAAAAAAATGTAAACCAAATTTCAAGTGATTCACAGTAGGCAGTATTACAAAATTTTGTTGCAAACTTACGTCTGCGTGGTTCTGAGTCCACAGTAGAAACTGGAAGCTCCATTTGACATTCTGCCTCATTTTCCGAGCTTGCACCGCTTTCGGGAAACTCGATACCCGCGGGAGACTGTTGCGCTGCTACGCTGGCTTCGACAGCATCCTTTTCTTTCTTTTTTTGGCTGCGCTTCTTCGATCGCTGGAACCTCGATTCGTTGGTCAAAGGTCTTTCACTTCCGTAACCCAGATGCTGCATTGGTGCCCAGTCAGGGTTTGCCTCATCCATCAACTTGGAAGGCTTGCCTGCAAATATTTAGAGCCATCGCGAAGCCTCCCAATGTAATGATCACATAGGGTGGCGAGACTTCGAGCTACCGACACGAAAGCACCCATGTTTTTAGACGGCACATCACGACGTTGTACAGGCAGCGTTTTAAGAATGAGCAGAAAAAGTGAGCAGCGTACGTAAACGGCACTCAAGAACTGCTGGCGTGCAGCGAAAAAAGCGAAATTCGTACGTAAACAGCAGTCAGGAATTCCTGGCGTGCAGCGTACAGTAACAGAAGCGAGAGAAAGATCCGCGTACGTAAACAGTGGACGAGATCTACTGCGTGCGTGCATCGCAATCAGCGACATGGCTTGCCTATATCGGTGCGTAAATGCATGCGGGTGTGCCTTTTCCTTACCTGTGATGAAGTGGCGACCGCAGACACGGACGTTTTCAAGGTTCTTCAAATCGCTCCTATTAATACGAGCAAGCCAGAGGCTCCTGCGCCTTTCGGAGAGAATCCTCGTTCTCTCACACTGCCGAGTTATTATTTTAGGCAAACTGTGTAATCCTACGCTCGAGCCAGTGCAGCTGGGCCTCTTAGCACTCTTGCTTCTGCTTCGGCAACCATATATTGCGCATATAGGCATTATTTCGAATAAAGCAAGGACTACGGAAAGACGCAAACACAGTCCTCCGTACGGCTGCCGGTTCGGTTGGTACTCGGCAATGGCGGACGCGGTCACGGAAGCTGCCGGAAGTGACGTGCGTGCAAGTTTATTGTCATTCATGAGCCGCTGAGCCAACACTCGGTGCCGCTGCATGAAGCGCTCCAGACAGGTGCAATGCCATTCATTTCTCAGCAGCCGTAATGTACCGTCGCGTTTCAACCAACGTAACGAGTACAGCGAGTTGTTCAATTTGCCAAATAACTTAATGGTTCGTCGCGCAAAGCATACTCCAAATTTTGGCAAACATTTCAGTGTTGTGTTACCTCTCCCTCGCCACACAAATGCGCGCAAGCTGCGTCTAAGCTTTTACTTTTCTTAACACCATTTCAGTGCACCCAACGTCAGCACACCCGACCCGGGTGCCGGGCTCGGTCATGACGCAACGGGCAACGGAAGCGATTGAAAACGTCGCTGAACCATCGCAAGGCATGCCAATAGGTATAATTGTTTATATATGTAATTTAGACTAGCAGTAAATGTCTGTCCGCGTGGCCTAATGGATAAGGCGTCTGACTTCGGATCAGAAGATTGCAGGTTCGAGTCCTGTCGCGGACGATCGAATTTTTTTTTTTTCTTATTTATCATTTTTTTTACTTTCTTTTTTTTTTTTCAGCGGCTGTTAACCAGCTGCAAGCACAGAAGTCTCACGGAATGCTCGGAGCTGCGTATTTCAACAACAGTGTCGCGCCTCGCGGTAAGAACAGCCTGCAACTTCGTGCTTCGTTTTGATCTCGCTACTGTCGAAACCGAATTACGACTGCGAACGTATTACTTGCACAAAGGCCACGCTATTTCCTAACCATGTAGCTACATTTATTTGCACTTCGCTTGCAACCTGACTTCAAAAGCTAGACACGTGTTTCAAGCACGGACAACGTCCCGAACCATATGAAAACTAATTTTTTCACTAGGCATGTGGCGCCATCTACACAAGGTCTCTATGACTACACAATGGGCGCGCTTTTTAACTTACGCTGGGCATTCTACCGCAGCATATAACTCGTTTATTTACAATTATAAGCACCGTTGTATATATTTAAATCTAGACAGGCTGCGAATTTTTGAACAAATGGCAATTGTTCAGTGTTGAAACTTCATTTCCTCGCAAGGAATAGTAGGATGGCAACGCCACCAAGAATGTCTCGCTCTGACAGTTTGCCCATAAGCGACTGACTAGGCACTTTAGAAAGACTCAGCTAGATTTGGACGTCCTATAAACTGAAATGCATAAATCCGTATTTTCCTTGCTGTTTATCTGAGCACTACGTGTATTTCACTCACAAACTGGTTTTAAGCAGCCGTGACAAGAACTTGACGAGGTAATTTTAGTTGCGTCACGGCTTTTAATCCCCTGTCAACTTGAGCGCAGCAAGCAGCGAGGCAAGTCGTGCCATCTATTATTGAGCTTTTAAACTGATCGTAAACCCTCGTCCTTGATCTTGTGCCGCTATGTTACGTACTCTTCGCCAAACAATTCGCACGACATTAAATAATTAGGCATGGAGAGCCGCAATACCTTTGCTTAGGAAGGTACAAATTCAGCGTGTTGAGATTAACTCCTTCTTGTTATATTCCTCCTACGGCATGCAGGATTTAGCAGGGACTATGTCTGCACCACGGATAGCTGCATCAAAGAAGGTAAAGTGCTTCTCTACTTGGGCGTCATGCATTAAAAGTTGATTAACAGGCTTACAGTATTCAGGCAAAAAGAAAACGTAAATAATCTTTCTATCGTTGATATGGTACTGTTCATGTAGTACACTGACACTTTTATAATTAAGTACTGACCCCGTGTTCCTGGCGACGCGCAGCTGTTCCACAGCGGAACGCCAATCCTCGCTCAAATCATATAACACTTCCGATCGAATGGCTTTAGGCGTGGCTTCCGGTTGTTTGATGCAAACAGCCCTCATTGGCAACAATGATACGGAAGAACAAGCATGAGCTGATAAACACGATGCCTGTTGTTAATCTGGTAATAAAATTGCCGGATCGTTTTTCAGTAAGCAATGCACTGCAACTTTTTGGTCACTGGTTGCAATTGATACTTGTACTGCTGCAACTGAACAGGACAAAACAATTTTTTTTTCGACCGCGATACAGACATGAAATGCATAGCTGCTCGCATCGTATAAATACTGACCCAGTCTCAATAATGAAATTTGTTGAATATTACGGAAAAGGTACTGTTCAATGAGTCTGATTATGTTGTGACATTGTATTGTATTCAAATATTTTAAGAATATATTAACAAAAACTACACCCAGAAAGCATATGTCGTAACGAAACGCAAGACGCATGCAACCTGCAATGTAAACGTCCGACTCAAACTATCAGTGGCTCTTGAAAGAATGACAGTGTTAACATTCCCAAGCTGATCACCGTGACGTGACGCACTTCGTTAACTCCTGGACGATGCTAACTGTTATCGGTTATTAAAAAAGGACTACACAGCATTTAAAGATATATGAAAACTCAACCTGTGAAAATCTTTGACTTCTGCACAAAAACAACCTAAATTCGCGACAGATTAGGTCATATCTATGCAGAATGGAGACGTCAAAAGGAAATTTTTACTCCGGCCTTAAGTCACGTTTTCCGCTACGTGAGAGGGTTTTTTAATGAGCACTTCATAATCATCATCAGCAGCAGCAGCGACATATTTTATGTCCACTGCAGGACGAAGGCCGCTCCCTGCGATCTCGAATTACCCATGTCCTGCGCCAACTGATTCCAACTTTCGCCTGCGAATTTCCTCGCTTCATCACCCCACGTAGTTTTCTGTCGTCCTCGACTGCGCTCCCCTTCTCTTTGCACCCATTCTGTAGCTCCAATGGTCCACCGGTTATTCATCCTACGCACTGCATGGCCTGCCCAGCTCCATCTCTTTCTCTTAATGTGAATTAGAATAACGGCTATCCTCGTTTGCTTTCTGATCCACATGACTCTCCTCCTGTCTCTTAATGTTACGCCTAACGTCTTCCGTTCCATCGCTCTTTGCGCGATCCTTAACTTGTTCTCAAGCTTCATTGTCAACCGCCATGCGTTTCATATTTCTCACTGAGAACACATAAATTGATTGATTGATTGATTGATTGATTGATTGATTGATTGATTGATTGATTGATTGATTGATTGATTGATTGATTGATTGATTGATTGATTGATTGATTGTCACAATAAAAAGCCGCAAGTGTTGGAGAGAAGTGGTCATTGTTGATGAGCACTCGCTCAGAAGGGACTCGGAGTGGACTGACGTAGCACTCTTCACCCCGTGACGTCAACGCGAGCAGGGGAGCGGCTGGCGGGCCTGGTGGACCCGGTGCTGAGCCCGTGCGACAACTTCTACGAGTACACGTGCGCCACCTGGGCCGAGGAACACCCTGTGCCTCGGGGCGCCCAGAAAGTCTCATACCAGTCCAGCATCATCGACTACGTCGAGAAAAAGCTCGACGACATCGTGCGTGGTACGTACGCACTGGTCGTGAGACAGTTCCGTCCGTGGAAGTGCACGCTGATACGTGCACGCGGCGAAACGCGTCCAACTTGCGATGTTGTGTACCTGTCAATGCCATTCTCACAGTCATTCCCGGCCGCGGCAGGCGCATTCGGGTGGCGGCAAAACGCAGAAACGCTCGTGTCGGGTGCATTGAGAGAACATTTTTTTTAACAGTCCCATCTGGTTAAAATTAATCTAGTCCTCCACTATGTACACATTCCTCCTAACCCGCTGTGCAGTTCCGGGATAAACCGCACTATTCATGCATTCATTTACAGTCGGCGTCAAACTTTACGGATGCCGGTCACTAGAGCTTACTTGTTTTCGTTGGCAGTGTGCATTAGTGTGCTTGTAGAAGTAGTGTAAGGACTGGAACAGTGAGATTAGAGTAGACAACCACCTATTGCGCTAGCCAATATCGGCCGTACATGCAGTGCAGTTATAGCACAACTCTTAGGAGCCCGTTCCTACGTTTAGTGCCGGCGTCCCCCTGCGTAACCGAACGAACGAGCACCGCGAAGGATGAAAGAGCGAACGCGGAGCGCAACGGGAGATGAAAGACGGCGACAGCAAAGAGAGCGCGAGGACGAAAGCGGAGGAGGGGGTGGAGGCAGCAGAACCATGAGGCGGAAAGCGGAGAGCAGGCTATGGCGAAAGCGCGAGAATAAAAGCGTAGTGCCACTCAAGACGGGCTCTGCAGCGATGACCGTTACGAGATGGCGCCAGAGTAGCGCACTGTTGGTTGTCTGTTCACCGATGGCACGGCGTCCACCAATGCCATATATTCACGGGGGATAGGAAAAGAGTGCGGAGGAAGTCACGTGGTATTGTCTCCTTTTTTTTTCCTTTTTTTCCTTCTCCTTCTGTTGCTGTAGCGGCCATGCTCTTGGGCCACAATGGCGGCTTTGTTATGGTTGTGTCCGCTCACACGTGTTGCTCCGTGTGTTTAGCACAGCGGCAAAGGCGTCGTGTGTGCAGGATTGCGTTAGTCTCCGTGTTTTATTCAGCTGTGTTATCTAGGTTGTGCTCTCCAAGCTGTTGTTGTGGCCACAAGGGACTGAAAGAAGTAAAAAGCGTGAAACGAGCGCGCATGCAGCGCCGTTTCAGCGCCGTTTCAAGGACAACGTAGTTATTTTTAAAGTCTTGGGTGGATTCGCGCTGACGTGTCTTCACAGACTGAAACCGCTGTGCTTCAGATTATATGTACGATAAACACCTTGCAAGTCAGGGATAGCTTTGCAGTGTTCCTGCTTTTGACAACGGACGATACATTTGTGACACGTGAAACAGCCATTTTGACGTGTGGTAAGGAAGCGGCTGCTGTCAGTAATAAATGGACGAGCCCCCTTACTGCAGTAATCTTTGTGCTGGAGGGGCGCAGGGAAGTGAAGGTTGGCCGATGCGGTGCAAGAGTGAACAAGGCTCGACAGAAGAACGTACGCCTGCGTGCACGTCAAACTGTTGATGGCACGTAGGCCCTGTCAACGCGCTAGCCGTAAGCATGCGCGCTTGCTGTTCGGCACCGCGTAACTTTGTTTCCGTGAAGCTTCAATTACCGTGAGAACAATATACCTCAGGCCGCAGGCGGTGCAGTTAAACGCGTAACGACGTTTTCCTCTGCCGGACAGTTCCTCGGCGCGCTGTGCCTTGTCATAGAGCACTGCATGGGCACGGGCTGGCCCAAAAGCCCGGACCCGGCCTGGCCCGCGGGCCGGGCTCGGCTCGGGTAAACTATCTCTATCGCGGGTCCGGGCCACGCTCGGACCAAGGAGCTTCGAGCTCGGGTCGGGCCCGGGCCTCGGTCAGGTCCGTATTAGGCCCGTATCTCCATCAGGACCGTAATAGGCCGGGTACTCTATTGGTGGCTTCTGAAAACTGCCTACTATAGGTAGGAAAAACTTGATTTCGTCAGCGTTAGGTGAGGTGATTAGGAGTGGTTTCTTCAGGCGGGGCAGATGGCCGTCAATCGATGTTTGACGGCGACCTTTTCAGCTTGTTCTATGGCCTGGAGTTGGGTGTCCAGGCTAGACTGCGCAGCACCGCCTACCTTGCTTCAGGTGAGGGAGAGGCCATCAGGTTAGGAGGAGGCTTGTCCTCCTAGCATTCCCATATCATGTGATTCAGTGTTGTTAGTTCCTCACAGCATCTACGGAGTGGGCTCAGCTCTGTGGACAGCGATGCACAGCCTTATGCTACGGCCAATGAGGAAAAACGCACTTTTACCTCTTCCTCCCTCCCCCAAGCGTCCACTCACTTTGCCCCCCCCCCCTTCCGGCTCACGCTCTGGCTATCTGTTGATCACGTGACCTCCAACATCGGGCACACTGGAGGACGGCGCAACTATTTGGCAAATGTAGCACAAGCTTTCACATCGTACGTTAACAGACGAGTGTAACCGGTTGAATATATAATCTTTCTTTCCATTTTACCTGTTCATTTATCACCAGCAACGTGAGACCAAGCTCTGGCTCAGTCAAAGCTATCTCTAGAAAATGATCTGTGCCGCGGACAGAATCTTCACAATTACTGAGAATTGGACCATGCTTTGCTTACGCTCAGGGGCTAACGTGCCGAATTGGGCCGGGCCCGGTCGGGCGGGGCCCAAATCTTTCGGGCCCGGGCCGAGTCGGTCCGAGTCGGTCTCGAGCGGGCCGCCGCATAGCACTTTCGCGCTCGGGCCGGATCGGGGCCTAAAAAAACGGCCGCGCAGTGCTCTAGCTCATCACACCTCTGCTGTGAGTGGCCACCCGAATTGTGTTCAGTAAAGCAAAACGATTCCGAAAAGGCCACGACCAGCATACGTGTGTGTTCTCGTAAACAGACTTTCCACAGGTAGTATCGCGAATATATAAACCGTGATTGGACCATTGGTCAGATCGCTACCGCGCGCAACCACGCCGGGCTGCGCGTAAACCGCAAACTTACTGCGCAGCCTTGCGTCATCGCGTCTGTGGTTGCGCCCCGAAAGCGAGAAATGTAAACAAGAGAGGAGAATCTGGCCTGACACGATGGCGAAGTACCGGCCACTTCCGGAGTCGCTTAAGCGGAAGCTTTAGCTCGGGCCCAACTCCGACGCGGCCTTTCAAATTCATGTAAAACGCGAGAACATTTTTGTGAGATAACCCCTGGACCGATTTTAATGAAATATGTTGCATTTGAGAGAGAAAGCTAAATTCTAATGACTACTGGAAGCGGAATTTCAATTAAGAGCCTAAATCTACTTTAAAGAATTTTCACATTTTCGAAAGTTTGAAAAAAACATAGAAGCACGAAGTTTACAAATTAATAGCTCTGCATCAAAAAGGCTATTGCGGTTCTGTAAACGACATCCGTTAGGTCACTGAAAGCGGACAAATTCAATATGTCAGTTTATATCTTACGTGAATGTGTTACGTTGTGTACAAGGATTCTGAAAAAGCGGTATTTCCATATTACTAAATTTTTTGAGATTCATGTCCAACATACCAATTTTGTCCCCATTGGATGTACTATAAGTTGTAGTTAACAGAATTGTGGTTTCATTTTTTATTACCGAGTTAGAGTTGTAAACTTCGTAGTTTCGTTTTGTGCACATTTTTTATTTTCTTTTTTCAATTTTTATAAAGAATTGACGACCTAAATCGAAAATTCAAAACCAACGGTCACTAGATATTAAGTTGCTCTTTTATATGCACCAAACCTCGCGATATTTAATGCAGTGGTCGATATTTGGTGCAGGCGTCTAGCCAGGAGTGAGCGTGCTCTGGAGCGCGTCGTTCGATGATGCTAAACGCTATTCGGCGCAACTAAGGCATAGGCGCGTAGAAGCGAGTAGACACGCGCTTGCACTCGTACCCAGAGTCTGACACACATAAGCTTAACACACGTTCGCGACGAACTTGACGCACAGCCGTGCGTCGTCTAGCTTTCGTGACTGCGCTGGACTGTGAGTTGCAGCCATGCAACAGCCGCCCAAACGACGGCGTTTCAACCAGGCAAAAAAATAAGAAAGCGACGAGCACAGTGGTGTTACCGAACGGTGTAAGCTTGGCTTACTTTTTCAGTCATCTTCTGTAACTTCTGCAAGCCTGTTTATTTTCCAGAAACACAGAAGCACGAAGTTTACAGACTAACAGCTCTGCATCAAGAACAGATATCGTGGTTCTGTAAACGCTATCTATTGGAACATTCAAAGCGGACAAATTTCGTGTGTGAATTTATATCTCACGTGAATCCATTACGTTGTGTACAAAGGTTCTGCAAGAGCCGTATTGCCATACTGCTAATTTTTTTTTAGATTAATGTGTAGCATATCAATTTCGTCCACTATACATGTACTATGAGGCACGATTCACAGAATTATGATATCTTTTGTAATTGCTGAGTGACAGAGTTGTAAACTTTATAGTTTCGTTTCCTGAAAACTTTCGATTTTTGTCCAGTTTTAATAAAACATTGACGACCTAAATGAAAAATTCGAAACCAGCGGTCACTGTATTTTAGGTTTTCCTTTTAAATGCAACAAACCTCACCAAATTTGGTGTGCTGGTTGCCGAGAAAAACGAATTCTCCTTTTACATGTATTTAGATAGGAGCACTCGAGCTGCTTCCTGTCAAGCTTCACAAAGAGTGGCGTCAGGGCCCCTTCTTAGATTTTCCTTCCTCCGTGCACATATAGAAACAAAGCGCTGTACGAGCGGACGTCTGTCTGCGGCGGCTGCTGTGAATCGCGCCCACGCGTCACCCACGCGCTTGCGTCTCGCGATCTCCCGATTAGCGAGGCAGTAGCGCTACACTTCGCTCCGTTTGCACTGAGCCGCACGAGGCAGAGTGCCCACGCCAGACAATATATCGCTAAATGGAAACACGCATACAGCTCCGCTGAAATTTTGCCATGGGGAGTGCCGTAATCGTCGGTGATTTTTTTTTTTTCTTGTATTGCGTAACAACTATATGGACACTCCAGGCGCGTTTTTGCCGTTGCCGTATATCCGTAGTGTTCTGTATAAATTCCAAGGACGATAACATCGTCGCCGGGCGCCGTACGCTGTATGTGCGAATGAAAGCGTGCGAATCTCGTCCGCGTAAGGGAGGAAAGTGGGGATGAAGTCCGCCGCGAAGTCGCCCGCCAGCCACCGGAGAGATGTGAGGGAGCGGGTCTTTCTGGCCGCTGCTGCGTGTGACCAACACCATCTAGACAAGAGAAGGCCAGAGCGCTCGGCGAGTGCCGTCACGGAGAAGAGGCCAGCGGCGTGCTAGGGGATACGGGTTGAATGAAGGGATCGCGCCCTTATGGGCAATGTTAACGGGACCCTGGACCACTTTTTATCGAAGTGGAGATAGGCTATTTCAGAACCACTTTGCCGCAAAAAGTACTTCAATGCGTTCAGCAGAAGCGGAGTTATCGGCAATCAAACACGACCTCAGCTGTGCTCCCCTTCCTCCTCCAATGCTAGAGGGTGTTCTCTAGAGGGTGTTGATATGGTGCGTGCGCGTTCTGCTATGGGCCCACGGCTCATAGCTGCGTGGGTGCTGTGTTCTCGCCGCTCAGTTTGTGTTGAAGCGATAGGCAGCACGAAGGTCACTTCGCTCGCTTCCTCACGCTAGCGTTATTTAACCGAGTGTCCGGGGTCATCGAGTGTGATGTGTTCGTGTTTGCCTGTACTCGCGTGACACCATGCTTGTTAATTTAGTTAGTAAGCGAATGTTTGAAAGTTTACACGGCCGATAAGCCTACTATCCTTACTTCGTATAGCTGTCCATACTACTTTGCTATCGCAATGGATGCTTCGCGTCTCTAGCGAAACTACGACTTCTTTTTTTATGTAGCGCGCCATCACGCTCAACCCTTTGTCCTCGTTGACATCTTTTCTTTTTTCTCTCTTTCCTCCTGTCACAGCATTCATGTTCGCGTACTTCATTCATGATCATGCCTTCTAGCTTTCGTGAATATTTATCAGCGCGAAACGAGAAAGGAACAGTATACGTGCGCTTAACACAGCGCACGTGTTCTGGTGGTTTCTGTTTCGCGCCGTTATTCATTCATAAATGCAGTACCAACTCTTAAAACAACCACCTTTCCAACCTCCACGCGTGGACACCGCATGAACCGTCGATACCAGGACAGCGCGGTAGCAGTGGTCCCTGCGTGAATGCACCTGGCATATCCGTATGATTGATAATTGCTTTCGCAAAGCTAAAAAAATAAAAATAAATATCTAAAACAGTAATTCGCAACTTGGCACCGCTAATTTTCGAAGTATGCGAGCTAATACCGTCAATGTGACGATTGTGACGTCCCAACATCAGCACACTTGTGCGTCACAGGCAACCTCGCACTCTCATTTATCAAAGTAACTTTTCTGTAGCTCGCATCTTTAGCCAATTTGCGATTTCGCGCACGCTGTGACACGCTCGCGTATACGGTGAAGCCCGCCAATTGGCTCATATAACCCAACGCATGACCGATGGTGGGATCGAACCTGTCCCTTCCGGCACAGCAACTCACTTCTCGAACCATAAGCGCACGATCGCAAATGTGCTTCTCTCGCGACAAAGTTACGCGTTGAAAAGCCTCGGATGTGCATCACATAGCCAGTTTCTCACATTTTTTTTCATCGCGACAGCTGGCTCTTCTAGGTGCTCTGTTAGACTGTTCCACCTGTCAAGTTGGCTCACATTTTTTCGTCCAATGAATACCGACAACGTGGGGAAATCAATAAAAGAAACCAATAAGTCCTTTATACGGCCTAACGCAACAATGAAAACGTAGCGATTCGAAGGTGGTTGCTGGTGGCGGCTGCCTGACTTTAATATGTATATTGATGGGCATTTATCGCCCACCAAGTTCACCCAATGTTGTCTTTGAGAAACCTAATGAATTCCTGTGTGTACATACAAATAGTAAGAGCAACTTATTATTAGTCGGAGATTTCAATGTTCCAGATGTCAGCTGTGCAGACAAGTTCCCAGATGCACTTTCCGTTTCCGCTGAACCTCTCGTTGACATCGTCCTCCCTCCATGCTTTAACCCAACTCGTAAAACTACCAACGCGCGTCAATGGAAATAGCGCCTCAGTTTTAGATTTACTCCTCGTTAACGATACACTGCTCAAGCGAAACCCGACAATGCATCTTTTTGAGGTAATATTGAATCACAAAATGACTTGTCTCACAATCCCAGTTAACGTCGGGCCTGAAAAACAGAGAAAAGAGAGTTTAATTCCCTTGTTTGCACAAGCTAGCGATGTCGACATACTAGATACATTAGATTGTTCATTTTCTATTTTTGTGTCGCGGTACGAATCAAGCAACATATCTGTCGACAGCCTGTGGTTTTTTTTTTTTTTTTTTTCACAAGTAAACGGTCTGGCAATGCATTAACAATTTTGTCCCTTGGAAGCGGAGACAGCAGCGTACTACGAATCCTTGGATGACAAAAGATATTGCTCGACTGGGAAGAAAAGTAAAAGAAGCAAGTAGGCAGCACCGGCGACGCCCCTCTGCTCATAGTGCCAATAATTTATCTGAACTGCGAACGCGACTAAAGCACGACATCAAGAGGGCAAATGACTATTATCAGAGTGCGTCCTTAAAACGTTTTATTTCTACATCCCCGGAAAAATTCTGACGACATCTATCTCCGAAGGAAAAAAAATCTATCGCGAGTATCCTAATTAACGGTATGGCTAGAACTGATAAGAAAGAAATGGCTGATGCGCTTAACAACTACTTCTGCTCGGTGTTCACTGACGACGGTGGTATCGTTCCACATTTTTTTTTTACTTTTGAAGAAGTACCACCCATTGATGACATCACTATCAGTGAAGAGGGAATGCTATCAATTTTACTTGAACTAGACGACAAAAAGTCATCTGGGATAGACGGAATCCCTAACGCTTTCCTACATCGATGTGCTGAGTGGCGCGCAAAATTCTTATGTTTAATATTTAGGAAATCACTGTCACACGCCGAAATTCCCAGTGATTGGGAATGCGCCAGAATAACCCCAATACCCAAAAAAGGTGATCCATCCATTGTTACCTCTTATAGGACAATTTCTCTTCTCTGCACTTGTGCCAAAGTATTCGAACACATTATTTTCAAACACATTTCCAGCTTCATTGAAGATAATAAAATCATCGATAGTTGTCAGCATGGCTTCCTACGAGGAGTTTCTACGAAAATGCAACTGCTAGCCAGCATTCGCAACTTTGCCGCAGCGTTGGATAAATCTGGTCGGGTTGATATCGTATTCCTCGACTTCGAGAAAGCTTTTGACCGTGTATCGCATCCTAAACTTCTTTTGAAACTAAGACCTCTACTTAAGAACGATTCCCTCCTTGCATGGACCGCAGCATACTTGTCTTTTAGGCAGCAATCAGTGTCCATCGACGATGTCAGTTCAGATTCTGCCTACGTTCATTCAGATATCCCCCAAGGTTCTGTTCTTAGGCTCACTTAGGTTATTCTTTTTTATCTTCATAAACGCTATTTCTCAAGACATACCGGTAAAAATCTACTTATTTGCAGACGATTGCATCCTATGTAACGAAATTCACAGTTCTGATGACCAAGTTTCTCTTCACAAACCTTTAGCCCAGATTACAAATTGGTGTACTCCGTGACAGATGCAAATAAACCACAGCAAAACGGTAGCAATGACACTTACGCGTAAGATGAATCCACTCACTTTCACTTATAGTACCAGCGGTAGCAATCTGTCTGTAGTTTCAAGTTACAAATACCAAGGGGTAATTATTACATCTGATCTTCGATGGCATAATTACGGCACCTACATACACAAGAAAGCCATGAAACAACTAGGCTACTACGGCGAACACTTCCCAAAGCTTCAAGTGATGTAAAACTTTTGGTCTATAAAACGTATATAAGGCCAACACTAGAATACGCTGCGGCAGTATGGGATCCGCACACAAATACAAATATAAGGAAACTTATAAGGAAGATATTCAGCGAAAGGCAGCTACATCCATTTTTAATTCGTACAGCAGCAAAACTTCGCCAACTGCTCTATTAATTTCTGCAAATATATGATCCCTACAAACAAGACGGCACCGCGAAAGGCTAAAAACATTCTACATGATATACAATGATCACCTTAAAATCGACAGAAGCACGTACTTGAAACCTCTTACGAAGAGTCCCACTCGTTCTTTCCATTCAAAACAAGTTAGCGAAATTTATTGCAGAACTAACACACTTGCATGAATCCTTTCCTTCCCCTGTACCATCCGTGATTGGAATCGTTTGCCCAGAGAAGTAATCGAGAGCTCTTCCGTTGCCGCTTTCACTGCTGAACACCAAAACGTGAAATGATAGTGTCTTATCACCAATGGTCTAGCAACGTTCCATGAAAGCGTCACACTTATATCCTGCTTTTCCTTATTTTGATGTTTCTACAGTTGCGTTTTCTTTATACTGTGCATCGCATTGACATGTACAACGCATTTAACCAAATACTTTTCTTTCTTTCTTCTTTTTTAATTTTTTTATTCACATTGCCAATTGTTGAGCAACGCTCTTGTCTAATGCGTCTTGATGTGTGTTCATATATCCACTATTGCGATATCATGTGTGTTCATATATGGCATATCGACTATTTTGCCATTTGAAATCATATTATTCAGTTCCGTACTTGACACACCCGCCGCTTTTCTCCAGTTCCGTTTGTTTGTACGCGTATGTGCTCTCTTTTTGTTGTTCAGGTACATCTGTACCGAAGTGTAACGCACTCCTGCTTAAGAGGAAGCTTTAGCTCGGGTGCTCCTATCTAAATACATGTAAAAAGAGAATTCGTTTTTCTCGGCAACCACAGCACCAAATTTGACGGGGTTTGTTGCATTTAAAAGAAATACTTGAAATCTAGTGACTGTTGGTTTCGCATTTTCGATTTAGGTCGTCAATTTTTTATTAAAAATTGGCGAAAATCGCAAATTTTCAGAAAACGAAACTATCAAGTTTACAACTCTGTAACTCAGCAAGAATAGGTGATATCGCAATTCTGTGAATTGTACCTAATAGCACATCTAAAGCGGACAAATTGGACATCTTATGCATGAATCTCAAAAAATTTATTAATATGTAATTACAACTTTTGCAGAACCCTCGTAAACAACGTAACAAACTCACGTAAGATGTAAAATGACATATGAAATTTGTCCGCTTTGAATGATCTAATGGATGCCGTTTACAGAACCGCGATATCTGTTCTTGATGCAGAGCTATTAGTTTGTAAACTTCGTGCTTCTATTTTTTTCATACTTCTGAAATTTTGTAAATCTCTTTAACAAAATTCAAGCCCTAAATCAAAATTCCGCTTCCAACAGTCACTAGAATTTAACTTTCTCTCTCAAAAGCAAGAAATTTCATTAAAATCGGTCCCGGGGTTATCTCAGAAAAACGTTTTTGCGTTTTTACATGTATTTGAATAGGCCGCGTCGGAGTTGGGCCCGAGCTAAAGCTTCCTCTTAAGGCCTGGAATTCAAGCTAGCAGTACTTAATAAGTAAATAAACAAATAAATAAATAAATAAATATTTTGTATTACCGATATACGATAGGTATCTTTTTAAGCATCAGTTCGATAAAAGGATTATGCTCTGTGTGCAACTACGCTGCCCCACACAAGCTCTTTTTGTAAACTATTAAGATTTAAAAACATAATGTAAAATGTTCTACGTATGCACCTTGAGAAACCATGCTGGTTATACAAAGTGGTATCTCAGGGCCCAGCAATATGTGTCGGCTTCAAAGACAGTAGGGGAGGAAGCCGGTATCTGATGACACAAAACTTAGGAAGCTTTAGCTCGGGCCCAACTCCGACGCGGCCTATTCAAATACATGTAAAAACGCAAAAACATTTTTCTGGGATAACCCCTGGATTGATTTTAATGAAATTTGCTCCATTTGAGAGAGCAAGTTATATTCTAGTGACTGTTGGTCACGGAATTTCTATTTAGGTCCTGAATTTTGTTAAAAATATTTTCAAGAATTTGAAAGCTTGGAAAAAATAGAAGCACGAAGTTTACAGATTCATAGCTCTGCATAAAAAAAAAAACAGATATCTCGGTTCTGTAAACGGAATCCACTAGCTCATTGAAAGGAGACAACCATTTTATATCTTGCGTGAATTTGTTACGTTGTTTACAAGGGTTCTGCAAAAGCTATATTTCCATATTACAAAATTTTTGACATTCATGTGTAACATATCAGTTTTGTCCGCTTTATATGTACTATTATATGCAATTCACGGAATTGTATTATCAGTTTTCGTTGCTGAGTTACGGAGTTGTAAACTTGATAGTCTCGTTTTCTGAAATTTTTTTATTTTTGCCAATTTTTAATAAAAAAATTTATAGCCTAAATCGAAAATCCGGAACCAACAGTCACTAGATTTTAAGTTTTTCTTTTAAATGCAGCAAACCTTTTCAAATTTGGTGTGGTGGTTGACGAGAAAAACGAATTCTGCTTTTACCTCTATTTAGATAAGAGCACCCGAGCTAAAGCTTCCTCTTAAAGCAGAGACATTTGAGACTGCTTAAGTCCCTTTGGTCAAATGTTTTGAAGCGAAAAGCTTCACTACGCTAGTCAACACTGCGCTTCGCGCGAGCCGGCGTATGTCGGAATTGGCTCCGTAAGCGTGTTTGGAGTCGGCGCAGGTGGCCACTGCCGCGCGCTATGCGTCCTCGTTTGACGTTCGCCGCAAGCACGTGTTTATCGCGGAAGCCGACTATATAACCGCTTGCCAGAGGATAGGCGTGCGCATTCAACATGGAAGGAGAAGAGAGTGATACTACCGATACAGGGAGCTGTGTTTATGGCTGTACAGAAATCGCAAGACAATGTGCCCAACAATGATGAATAAAGAAGTTTAATAATCCTGCATAGCTTATGGTATATATCATTGATAAGAAATTAGCATAACTACACAAGGCACATGTATAGCATAACCATAAGCTAACCAAAGCATATCCATAAGTTAAACCGTAAGCATAACCATAGGCTAAATCATAAAGCATAACCATAAGCTAAACCGTAAGCATAACCATAGGCTAAAGCATAACCATAAACTAAACGATAAGCATCACCGAACCTCTTCGCTTCGAGATATCCAGGCTTAACCTTAGCTAAGCCCCAGCCAATTTTTCTTTTTCTCGCGGGAGCTCTCGCCAGCGTGCAAACTGCGCCTCGATAAGGCCTAGTAAGAACGCGCCAGGTGTCTCAACGCGCTCGCTTGCCCGCGAGGAGTTCATAAAGCAGGAGACACACGGTACGATTCGGCGTCCGATCCCACGTGCGGCGCTGCATGCTCCGGCATGCGGCATACGACGATTCCCGAATCGTCGTATGCCGCACGTCGGATCGTGCATACAAAAGATTGAGCGGCGCGTAAGCTCCGCCCAGATCCTGCCCCCCAGCTTGACTTCATATCCACGTCGAGAAACGCAATATAAATAACTCTGCACAACACTGCTTCGCTTTACTCGAACACTGTCAATAAAATTATGCCCTTGCGAGTAACAGAACACGACGGCGAGTTGTCCACTTACGGCTCCGCTAACAGCCAGCGATAGGGCCGGTAGGCCTAGCTAGGCAGATGCCGCGGCCGACGGCGCTTACGATCCAACCCGAGATCGTCGAAGAGCGCTTATGTTTGCCAAAACAATTAACACTGTAGACTTAGGTCGCCCGTAATTAAACACAGTTGGTTTACTCGACGCAGTCGTTGCGAAGGGCAAACGTGCAAGCGAAGCGAGCAGCCTCGCTCAGACGATCGGTGTGGGATGTCTACCGGCGAAATGCCCTCGCGTCGCGGCTCCCGATCTCGCCAGTATAGCTTAATGCTAGTGTACTAGGCGCTGCTTTACATAACAGGCACACGTTCGAGATAATTTTACTGAACTGGTAACTATTTCGTGTCGGAAGCAAACTGCAGCCGGCAAGGAAAAAAAAAAAGACTGCGAGAAAAACCGGCCAGCCAGCGCCGCCTCCGTGGAGGGAACGTCAGAGAACGTCACATGCCGGCCGCGCTGTCATTGGCTGCGGCCAGACGACGGTTCGGTTGTTGGACGCGTCGGATGATGCAAATCTGCCCCGTTTGTCGCACGCCGGACGTCCGATCCGGCGCTTCGGCACGGCAAAACACCTCGATTCCAGCTGCCGTTCCGGCGCGTCGGACGCCGGATCGGACGCCGAATCGGACCGTGTGTCTCCCGCTTAACTCGAAGGACGGCTCTGCGGCGTTCAAATGGACATTAATGCGTAGCGTACGGGACCTCCTTGGAGTCCTTTCCGTTTGTGGTTCGACACCACGGGGCACGCTGTCCATGTTCGCGCTGTCTCTTCTTTACATGTGTAGCAACATGCGCTTTCCCTGTGCCGCGCCAGTCATCGCACAGTCAAGATCAATGTAGCGACCGCGTTTGCGCCCTTTCCATTTGAGCATTGATGCCGCGGGGCTCGCTGTGAATGTTTGCGGCGTCTCTACTTTGCATTCTCCCTGCAAAGCAAGACCACCTAGACTTTCCTCTAGGTGGCGTTGAGCGAGGCGGGGAAGGAGAAAGGAGGCGAAGTGTCGTGAAGGAGGAGGGTAGGTGGAGGCGCGCTGGGTTGACCTCCTCTGGCAGCTGCTTCGGGTTCTGTGTGCGCTCGCTATGGACGTACCGGGTTGGTCTCGTGATCGAGAGGCCTAGCGTCGAGCGAGAAGGACGGAGGGAGCGACGCAAGCGGCGACAGGGCGAGCGCAAGTCGACCGACACCGAAGTCGTCGCCAAGTGCCAGACACGAGCTGAACAAGTTTGGCAAAAGGCGCGGGCTTGGCGTGCCCAGGCGACTTCCGTGGAACATGCTAGGCGGCTTGCCACATTGCAAACATTCTACGCGCAACCCACGAGAATTGGCTAGCAACCATACGCTTGCACGCAACCCGTGTTCACGAAGTGAAGTGTCACTGTTTTCTTAATTTCATACACGCATGACGTGCCACCACCTACTCCCCATTGGCTGCGCCGTCACATGTCCAATGATGCACGCAGTAGGCCACACCTTTGATATCAGCAAGATGAGTGCGACGTGACGCGTGCAATACGCATGCACTAGGCGCACCTTATAGTCAACCATGCAGAGCCGTGTAGCCGCCGTGGCATTGGGCAAGCGTGCTCGCCTCGCACCCGGGAGGCACGGGCTTGATTCCCACCTAGGCTGAAATATACCAAGTTTTTATTTTCAAAGCCATTAGTTTATTTTGTTTACAGGAACCTCCCTGTGAAATTTGACGTCAGTCCGAACATTTTTTCTTTTTCACGTGTTCTTACTCTTTGCTCCGTCGGCCATTTTTGGTACCATCATTCCGTCACGCCGCCGACTACGACGAATTTTCGCGTGATTGGGCATATACATTTATTTAATGCTTTCGCGCTAATAAATCTTCATCTTGTTCTGTTGCGAAAATATTTATATAGACACTCCAAGCGAATTTTCGCCGTAGCCGTAAGGTTCCGTATATATTTAGGTATATATGCACGCTATATGCCATGCCATGCTATATGACATGTGGGATGTGCGGGTTAAATCACCATCCCTTCTTGCTCCATTGTGAACAAGGCTTCTGCATGGAAGCCGGAACGTCTTGTTTTTGAAGCTTCTTTGGTCGGTGTACGTTTTCTTTGTCATGTTACATCGCGACCAGACGGGCTTCCTTCGAATTCTCGTTTACATCGCCATACTGTTCTATCAGTAAAGTTACTCATTGCATTTCTTACACTCTTGGCAAATTTATTCCTCAGAATTTTGAGGGTCGCAGCAAACAAACAAACTTCGTGAAACAAAACACCGACATTGCATGCCTTTTATTTTAAATCTTCTCATACTTAAATATCAAAAGTGCCAAGCAAAACAGAGCTCAAACATGGAAATGATGTAACTTTATTGGCGCGGCTGTGCACTACGTCCGTGATCGGCCAAGGAAAAAGAATTCGACATACCCGATACGAATAAGTTTTGGTAAAGCCGCTAAGAAACACGTTGGCTTTGGCTTATAAAAATAAATGAAATTGTCCGATGGCAGGATCGAAACACAGAACCCGAAGTACAACAGTTCGTTTTAATGCGTAATCATATTTTGGCGAGTACCCTAGCAAATCTGTCGGTCACGCAAAAAGCGTAATACCTTGTGTCTATACAAAAATGCGCAATTAGCGAAGTTAGGACGTTTAATCGTTATAATAGTCTAAATGTAGATGACTGGCAACTTTATAGGCAATAAGAAACTAATGAAACCTGCTAATTTCTTTGGCGAATACCTCGGCAATTCGGTTAGCAAAATCGTGTCTGTAACGCAAAACGCGTGACACGTTACCCATAGGAATACATAGGGCTCCATAGAAAAATGCATGGAGAATTCCCGTAGTAGGAGTAAGCCAACTTGAAATTTGGGGGCAGGTCAGCTTGAAATTTGGGGGTGGGTCAACTTGAAATTGGCGTGTGACTGAACTTTAAATGTGGGGTATGACGAACTGAAATTTGTGGGTGGGCCAACATAAAATTTGCGAAACAAGAGCAAAAGCAGAATAACAGCCGAACGGAAGAATGCTTGTGCATTAGTAGGCAATTCTCATAATTTCTATATAAGTTTTACTTTTGCGGCAAATTTTCTGCGTCCGTGCGTGTACACCAGTGTTGCGGAGTGACCACTCCGGCATTGGAATAACTCCGGAATTATTCCATATTTTCGCAACCCCGGAATGGAATGGGAGCAACGCTTGGAGAAATGGAATGGGAATGGAACTAAGCGCCTTTTGCCCGGAAAGGAATGGGAACAGAATTACGTCTTTTTCGGAAAATGGAGTGCTTTTTTTGTCTGCGCGCTGTTTTTTGCCAAAATATGCCGAAGAACCGATCATCCCTCGTTCAAACATTAGTACGTCAGAGCCTTGGATTTAACAATAAAGCAGTATTTTTAAGATGACTTGACTGATTACAAGCACGGTACATTCATAAGCAACGCGCCTAGTACAATTCTGTCCAATTTTGTCTGTATGTCTGAATATAATGTATGAATATAATAATTGTAGTTTGAAAAGCAACAGCAGACCACTGTGCTTACTAAAATTTCGGTGCTTTAAAGCTTTATTATGCAACTACCCCCAGCTCATGTTTATCCGAATTTTCGAGCGTGCTTCGCTTTTTCATCTTTTGATTCGCGGTGCATTTGCTGCCATGGCCGAGGTCACGAACTCTGCTTCCCATCAAATAGTGGCGGCGGATCATTCTTCTGCCGCAGGCCAGGCACCAAGCTTACGCGACTTCGAGGTCTGCATGCTTTCACCGCGCCAATCGACCGTTCTGAAATGCCTCTAAAGACAAAGAAAAACAAAACTGGCACATCATGTAAAGAACGCCCACGGTATCCCGAAGTTACATTTTAAAAGATTTGGATTTGGTTGATTCCTCCTTCAAGCTATTTTTGTGTTATTGTGTATTGTGATTCTTGCTATTATTCTCCTTTCGTGATCTCCTCCTGCTTTTCTTTATTACCCCCTCCCGCCCGGGAAAATGAAATCCTGCGTACGCTACTCCTTCTAGTAAAAATCGCTCTGCCCATAAACGCAGTTGCCAGGCAAATAAGACCAGTCAGTGAGGCGGCAGTCTGGTGCTAGTATGTTTATTTGAATTACGAAGCCTATTTCATTCAGTTACTATCAGCCGTAGTGCCCTAGCCGTGGCAGTACGCGCACGAGATTTATTCCTAAAGAACAGGAAGGTGCAGCCTATGCGTTAATGTGCATTCAATTTATCGTTGGGCTGGAGAAAACGGCTGTGTCTGTCCCCACTTTATTTTGTGTAATGCAGTCTTCATGTGTGCCAGTGTGTTGTCGAGCGCAATCCCGTGCGGTTACATATGCCATCATTCCCTTCCTGAAACTCAATGGCATTGTATGTTTGCCGCTTGCGCTACCTGTACTTGCAGCGGCAATATTCACTAACTGTCGCCCTCGCTTTATATTAGGACCCAAATGCCGAGGAAGTCGTGCAAAAATGGCGGCGCCATCGTTGCGTCTATACGCAAGAGCACCGCCAACACGGAAGAATTGTTGAATGTGGCCGGTATGCATTTGAAATGTCGCAGCGCGACGAGGTGGCACTCGCAGCTGCGAATTATGAGGAAGCTCGTTACCGCTTTTTCGAGTCATACAGGCCTGACAGAAACTCTGCACGCGTGCAAGAAGGCTAAACTGTCTAAATATGAACTGAGGCTGAAGACAGACTTGATTGAGCTTCTCTCCCCTCTAGAAGAAGCCACGGAGTTACTGCAGAAAAGGAAAGAGGCAGCCGGGCTTTTGCTTTCCGCGTTGCGAAATATCGAAGTTTCCTTTGTGGAAACCTTAAGCAACGGCACACTTCTTTGCAAAGAGGCGGCTAAAAGCCTACAGCGTAGCCTGGAGAAGCGGTTCGCAAGCACGTGGACGGACTTTTGATGGGTGCCCTCCTACACCCACGGTTTAAGTCTTCTTGGTGTTCAGCTGCAACAGCCGAGCAGATGCGTTCTGCTGTTCTGGGGAGGGGGTCCTCTTTTGTTATGGCAGGACAGCGCCAGCATCATCGCGAGTGCAGGCCCGCGATGTGGCTGAAGGGCTCGGCCTGACAGTCCCAACAGGTCAACCTAGGGTTGACCTTCAGGACCCATTAAAGTTATTCATACCATACATACCAAGACAATATGCCTGGATACATTGCAGGGGAAATTTCTCTTCACCTTACAGAGGGAACCTGCGCCGACACGGTTAAGCCCCTGACCTATCGGAAACCGAACGCTAGCTGCTTTCCCGCCTCGCAAGGGCAGTTTTCGCTGTGAATGCGACGTCAGCTGACGTGGAACGCGATTTCTACGGCATCCTTGATAATGACAGCGAAGCGAAATCGGCTCTCAAACACGTCTTTCGAGCAGCTCATGTTTGTTAAGCGCAACGTATATTTAGTTAGAAGGCACATGTTTTATCTCAGCTTTTTTTTTAGAACTAACCGTTGAAGCAGTCGTCATTTAGACTTCGGGTTTTCAAAACTAAACGGGGAAGCGCCCATTTAGCTCATAACATTTTGTTGCAAAATGTAGACGAATAAAGCCAAAACGAAGCTTCTTTTTGCTCCTTTCACTGCTTGCGACCTATATTGCAGCACTTATAAATCACGAGGATACCTAAGCAAAAGTGCGCTCTCTCGTCATTTTAGCACTGACACATTTAGGCTTAAGCAATATTAAAACATCACAAGCCGTTAAAACATGCTGACCATTCAAATACTATAGGTAGCGGGATAAATTCCCCTGTGCGAATTAGCAGGGCGGTTGTACTGCACGAGATACGTCACCAAGCTACTATCCTTCGATTTCGGTATAACGTGTTTTTCGTATTTTCTCAGTTCTTAACGCATCCGATGACGTCAGCTTCATGGTGAGTTCATCGGTAACCCGATAAAGCTACCAATATGCCTTTCCTACGTTGAGGATTTACAGGAATGAAACTGAACTGCCCGGCCATTCCCGGAGTACGAAGTTTTTTTAATTCCTAAGAATTGAAGGGAATGGAATTGCGGCAAGTTCTACGTCCCCGGAATGGAATGGAATGAGGGCCCCCATTCCGCAACACTGCTACCAACTTTAGGCAGTGAACACCACTCCTAAATAAAACTTCTGTGCACATACCACATCTGTGACGACTTTTGCTTTCGGCAAGTGATCTTGTACAAAGGAGGAAGCATTTACGGACTTTGGAGTCCAGAGGGGTTTAATTCTAGAAGACGCTTGAATTCCTCCGCACACAAGCCATTAAACGTCAGCTCCTCGATAAAGAATTGCATGCAACGTTCGCCTTTCTTTACTTTGTGCTTGATAGCTATTGACCACATGGAGGATCTGTTAAGCCATTTCGGAGATGATATAGCGCACGCCCACACTCCGGGTTTTAATCAACGCGGAGGCGCTAATATATTCGTCGTCCATCGTGAAAACGAAAATATGCGAGGAAAATGTGTAGGGGTATCTTGCCAACACTTCATTTTAACCGCGGATGTTTTACCGTTCTCCTGACACCGGTCGGGGCCACTTGAGGCGGCTGAAAAGGGAGTCCGTGATTTGCGCCTCTTCCTCCTCTGTTCCAGTCGAGCTGCGGAAGGTGCTGTCCATGCCGTTGGCCTTCAACTTCCTTTCCAGCCACGTGAAGGCCATCCTGATGAGGAATGCCTGCATGGAAGTAGGTAAGCACAGAGACCCCCCGCGAGTAACACGCGATTGCCGTGGGCGGCATCGCGCCAGGAGTCGTGGTGCAGGTCACTATACACCCAGCCAGTTAGGTTCCTTAGATTTACAAATCCGTTACCCGATGACATCTTTAGGCTTGTAGCGCAACTCAGAACGAGCAAAAAAGGAAGGTGTATGGGGTAATGAAAAGGAACGAACAGGGTGAGCGCTCACCGTGTTCTCTGTTCCTTTTCGTTACCCCTTCCACCTTCCTTTTTTGCTCGTTCTGAGCTGCGCTACAAGCCTAAAAATGTCGTGACATACCAACTCGCCCAAACTGGCACGCTTTTGGCCGCTACCAGATGTTCGTTTTCTGTGCATGGCAACCTATCGTGCACGTTCTTTGAGCCACACGCCGCTGTACCTTGGTCGCTGTGACGTTCTGTTGCTGAGCGCAAGGTCGTGAGTTTGACTTCTGATCAGCTGTTTGGAGTCCAAGGCAAAAAAAGACAGCCCATGTATGTAGATTTAGGTGCACGTTTAAGAACCCAAACCGGTCGCAATTAATCCGTAGCGTTCCGTAACGGCGTCCCTTAAATCCGCTGCGTAGTTACGGGTACGTAAACCCTACAATTTCGTTTTCCGAACATTTCTTTTTTGCGTTTCATTTTATGTCAGAACACAATACGACAAAATGCTGCACACACTTCCGGGCCCTTAGCCGTATCTCTAGTCTCGGGTCCGTGCAACAGAAAGTAACACACTGTGTTACTTTCTGTAACACTGTGTGTTACACAAAGAAAGGCTGCCCGACAGGTGTACTGAGGCTGCCAAAATAAAAGAAAAATTGTACAGGGGCTAACTTCAGTCGCGCCTAACTTCACATTTACTATTCTACCTCCAGCAACATACATGTAAATATGTACTATAAACCCAAAGAGAAAACCCAGAGAGAAAAAACATATAGCTTAAGAAAGCATATTCACCCATTTTCACGTTTCGCCTCTGTCTTGTGCCCCAAACTCTAACTTGGCTCGTTTTGCGTAATGCCATGCTGCGTGCGAAACAAGACACTGGACCTATAGCCTGGAGTTTTCGTTAGCATTTAGCCCTAGAGACACCGGACATTTCCAAGTGGGAATGCAGTACTCATTAAAATTAAGTGACCGTATCGTCACGCTGCCATATGCTGAATGTCGCACACGCAGATCGGCTGAACGACCGCGGTCTGGGACCCCTGCGCGAGGTGCTGCAGACGCTGCACCTGACAGAGTGGCCCACGGTCAAGATCGACTTCAACGACTCGCTCATCGAGCGCGTGGCCGCCGCCCTGGGCTCGCGGCTTGGCGTCTTCCCGCTCGCCAGGGTCGACGTAGCCCGAGACCCCGACAACCCGTCGGAGTTTATCATCACGGTGCGTGACCGCGTAACGAAAACGAAGACGCACGAAGACCTTTAGGCGACGCGCATGGAACCCCCAGTGCACTTGAGAACAGAGCGCGAGTTCGGGGACGCATCTTACGCATTCGACACTTTCAGGACCATCCCGTAATAGTCGCAAACGTTGTCGATCATTTGGACAGCGTGTCGCAGAGGAAAAGGCACCTCGCTACTGACCATTGGGTGGCCCCTGCGCTAAGGGCGCGACTGGCCGTACGTCTGTGTTGCTCGTTGCGTGGGCTTGTCACGGCAAGGAAAGCACAGCGAACATGTACCGCATGTGCGAGGTGACAGGTGTACCAACTTACATGGTCTGCAGCGCAGTAGCCCCACGAAAACAAGACCTCCTGGCGAGGAGGAGGGTTGCCTGCTTATAGCTGCGATGTCAAGCTCGAAGGCTTCATTGAGGGAAGTTGATGAATAGTGCGGGCAGCTTCTAGAACTATTATTTTTCTTTTTTTCTTTGCTCGAAACATGCCTTTTCAACGGAAGCGTCGGTTTCCCTTCTCATATTGAGAGCGAGCAGGCTTTCTGTTATCTCGGAACCGTTGTTTCGAAAGCGGCGGTGCAGCCACCGGGTTTACGGTTTTGGTTAACCCGAAAATGTTTCAAAAGCAGACAAGTTGAGCGAGGCCTCCATGTCGACGCGCTTTCCAACGTACTTGCCGTCCTGCGGCTGGAGTCGGACGTCACTCACCGAACGGTCATTGCGCACTTGCAGCTATTTTGCACTCATCGTATACGATACTGTTAAATAACTTGCACCATTAAAAGTGAAAAGGAAAAGTGTAAATATGTCTATAACTCACGCCCTTACACCCTTTCTTTAGCTGTAAGTGTGCGAGTTATGGGCACATTTACACGCTTATTCACTTTTAAAGGCTGCATGGTCTGTTTCTGCAGTGATAAGTGCTATATATAGTAGCACCTTCTACGAGCCTCTTCTTCGTCGTCTCCCTTGACGCAGCTGGACGAGCCCTCGCGCGAGGTGTTCCGGCGCGGCCACTTCCTGCGCTCGGAGCGCGAGCTGATGGAGTACGAGACGGTGACGCGCAAGGCCTTCGACAAACTGCAGAACCCGGCGCTCAGCGACCTGCTCGGCTCGGCCGTGTTGGGCCTCGAGGACGAGATATCGCAGGTGCGGGCGGCATGTATACCTTCCGCGTATCTGTGCGTTATATTACGCCGGCCCGTGTGGTTCGTGAATCGATATGAGCGCCGCGATAAATAAGATGGAAATATTTCGGGCTATATAGTTAGTCTTGCAGAATGACAAAATCGCGATGCATTACAGGCAAGGCATGGCGACCGTGTAGATACGCAAGACGCCCACAGTGCTGTCACAATTAAGACTGCATTGTAGGGTGCAGGTTCGGCGCGAACGGGAAAAAAGAAAGAAACTTGGACACCTGGACACCGTGTTTGACTCGTTCTCTTCTCTTGTGTTCAATTTTTAATACGTTCGCGCTGTTGGTCTAAATAACATGCCGCGATCACAAATAGACGAGTGCTCGCTGCGACTCATGCCTGAAGCGGTCAGCGGGTGCTACTTCTCGATGCCTTCAGGTATATACATAGCTCACCAGGGTTTATTGGCCTGTTTGCCGGCTCCCAAGTTCGCGTACTACGTGAGGCCTGCGCGATTAATTGAAAAGACGTTCTACGTCGGCCGCCACGCTCATGAGCGACGCGCTGAATCGAACAAATGTCCAATCTACTGCGCATCCCAAATACCCAAGAAAGTAAATGGAAAACAGCCTTCTCGGTGGAGCATCATCATCATCATCAGCCTAGTTACGCCCACTGCAGGGCAAAGGCCTCTCCCATACTTCTCCAACTACCCCGGTCATGTACTAATTGTGGCCATGTTGTCCCTGCAAACGTCTTAATGTCATCTGCCCACCTAACTTTCTGCCGCCCCCTGCTACGCTTCCCTTCCCTTGGAATCCAGTCCGTAGCTCTTAGTGACCATCGGTTATCTTCCCTCCTCATTACATGTCCGGCCCATGCCCATTTCTTTTTCTTGATTTCAACTAAGATGTCGTTTACCCGCGTTTGTTGCCTCACCCAATCTGCTCTTTTCTTATCCCTTAGCGTTACACCCATCATTCTTCTTTCCATAGCTCGTTGCGTCGTCCTCAATTTCAGCAGAACCCTTTTCGTAAGCCTCCAGGTTTCTGCCCCATATGTGAGTACTGGTAACACACAGCTGTTGTACACTTTCCTTTTGAGGGATAGTGGCAACCTACTGTTCATGATTTGAGAATGCCTGCCAAACGCACCCCAACCCATTCTTATTCTTCTGGTTATTTCAGTCTCATGATCCGGATCCGTGGTCACTACCTGCTCTAAGTAGATGTATTCCCTTACCACTTCCAGTGTTTCGCTACCTATCGTAAACTGCTGTTCTCTTCCGAGACTGTTAAACAGTACTTTAGTTTTCTGCAGATTAATTTTCAGACCCACCCTTCTGCTTTGCCTCTCCAGGTCAGTGAGCATGCATTGCAATTGGTCTCCTGAGTTACTAAGCAAGGCAATATCATCAGCGAATCGCAAGTTGCTAAGGTATTCTCCACCAACTTTTATCCCCAATTCTTCCCACTCCAGGCCTCTGAATACCTCCTGTAAACATGCTGTGAATAGCATTGGAGATATCGTATCTCCCTGTCTGACGCCTTTCTTTATAGGGATTTTGTTGCTTTCTTTGTGGAGGACTACGGTGGCTGTGGAGCCGCTATAGATATCTTCCAGTATTTTTACATATGGCTCATCTACACCCTGATTCCGTAATGCCTCCATGACTGCTGAGGTTTCGACTGAATCAAACGCTTTCTCGTAATCAATGAAAGCTATATATAAGGGTTGGTTATATTCTGCACATTTCTCTATCACTTGATTGATAGTGTGAATATGGTCTATTGTTGAGTAGCCTTTACGGAATCCTGCCTGGTCCTTTGGTTGACAGAAGTCTAAGGTGTTCCTGATTCTATTTGCGATTACCTTAGTAAATACTTTGTAGGCAACGGACAGTAAGCTGATCGGTCTATAATTTTTCAAGTCTTTGGCGTCCCCTTTCTTATGGATTAGGATTATGTTAGCGTTCTTCCAAGATTCCGGTACGCTCGAGGTTATGAGGCATTGCGTATACAGGGTGGCCAGTTTCTCTAGAACAATCTGACCACCATCCTTCAACAAATCTGATGTTACCTGATCCTCCCCAGCTGCCTTCCCCCTTTGCATAGCTCCTAAGGCTTTCTTTACTTCTTCTGGCGTTACCTGTGGGATTTCGAATTCCTCTAGGCTATTCTCTCTTCCACTATCGTCGTGGGTGCCACTGGTACTGTATAAATCTCTATAGAAATCCTCAGCCACTTGAACTATCTCATCCATATTAGTAACGATATTGCCGGCTTTGTCTCTTAACGCACACATCTGATTCTTGCCTATTCCTAGTTTCTTCTTCACTGTTTTTAGGCTTCCTCCGTTCCTGAGAGCCTGTTCAATTCTATCCATATTATAGTTCCTGATGTCCGCTGTCTTACGCTTGTTGATTAACTTAGAAAGTTCTGCCAGTTCTATTCTAGCTGTAGGATTAGAGGCTTTCATACATTGGCGTTTCTTGATCAGATCTTTCGTCTCCTGCGATAGCTTACTGGTTTCCTGTCTAACGGCGTTACCACCGACTTCTATTGCGCACTCCTTAATGATGCCCATGAGGTTGTCGTTCATTGCTTCAACACTAAGGTCCTCTTCCTGAGTTAAAGCCGAATACCTGTTCTGTAGTTTGATCCGGAATTCCTCTAGTTTCCCTCTTACCGCTAACTCATTGATTGGCTTCTTGTGTACCAGTTTCTTTCGTTCCCTCCTCAAGTCTAGGCTAATTCGAGTTCTTACCATCCTGTGGTCACTGCAGCGTACCTTGCCGAGCACGTCTACATCTTGAATGATGCCAGGGTTCGCGCAGAGTATGAAGTCGATTTCATTTCTAGTCTCACCATTCGGGCTCCTCCACGTCCACTTTCGGCTAACCCGCTTGCGGAAAAAGGTATTCATTATCCGCATATTATTCTGTTCTGCAAACTCTACTAATAATTCTCCTCTGCTATTCCTAGAGCCTATGCCATATTCCCCCACTGACTTGTCTCCAGCCTGCTTCTTGCCTACCCTGGCATTGAAGTCGCCCATCAGTATAGTGTATTTTGTTTTGACTTTACTCATCGCCGATTCTACGTCTTCATAAAAGCTTTCGACTTCCTGGTCATCATGACTAGATGTAGGAGCGTAGACCTGTACAACCTTCATTTTGTACCTCTTATTAAGTTTCACAACAAGACATGCCACCCTCTCGTTAATGCTATAGAATTCCTGTATGTTACCAGCTATTTCCTTATTAATCAGGAATCCGACTCCTAGTTCTCGTCTCTCCGCTAAGCCCCGGTAACACAGTACATGCCCGCTTTTTAGCACTGTATATGCTTCTTTTGTCCTCCTAACCTCACTGAGCCCTATTATATCCCATTTACTACCCTCTAATTCCTCCAATAACACTGCTAGACTCGCCTCACTAGATAGCGTTCTAACGTTAAACGTTGCCAGGTTCAGATTCCAATGGCGGCCTGTCCGGAGCCAGGTATTCTTAGCACCCTCTGCAGCGTCACAGATCTGACCGCCGCCGTGGTCAGTTGCTTCGCGGCTGCTGGGGACTGAGGGCCGGGGTTCGATTGTTGTATTCATATAGGAGGTTGTGGCCAAGTACTGCACCAGGGTGGCCAATCCTGCTCTGGTGAGAGAGTGCGTTACCGGTTCTGGTCACCGGGATCAGGCCGCACTCCAGGCCTGTTTGTGCAATTCTCGGTGGAGCATTACACGCATAATGTGGAAGATGTCGGGACGCCTCCTACCACCGGCAAGTTGTTTTTTTATTGCGATGGTAAATATATATGGGCCCTGCGGAAGAATTTTCACCGTCGACGTGATATATAAAAAAAAATTATGGGGTTTTACGTGCCAAAACCACTTTCTGATTATGAGGCACGCCGTAGTGGAGGACTCCGGAAATTTCGACCACCTGGGGTTCTTTAACGTGCACCTAAATCTAAGTACACGGGTGTTTTCGCATTTCGCCTCCATCGAAATGCGGCCGCCGTGGTCGGGATTCAATCCCGCGACCTCGTGCTCAGCAGCCCAACACCATAGCCACTGAGCAACCACGGCGGGTCGTCGACGTGATATAGCGCATATACTTAGGTAAAGCAGTATGTGTTCACCTTTGCCGTATATTCAATGCAGATGCTATGCTATTCAACCGCAAAAGTAGCTCAGGATAACAATTCTGAGCAATCAACTTCTTTAGTGAATTATTCCTCAGAATTTCGAGATATTGTAGCCCGCAAACAAACGTCGTAGAGCATTACATTCACGGTACATATCTTTTATCTTCACATCTTTCACACTATCGAGAAGTTCAAAACAATATCAGTGCTCACAATCTGAAAGTAATGCAGTTTCACTGGCGCCGCTCTGTTACGGGCAGCGTAGCAGCCGCCTATGCCTCGCAAAGTGCCTCGAGCTGCCAGTCGCGCAGTAATTTTACGCATTCGCGGGCTTCTTTCACGCTCGGAAACACACTTTTGTGTGCCACGTATTGAGCAACAGAAAGCTGTATCGGGGAGTTTTTTCTTGTTATTCTACAATGTGCTCATTGACACTTGTCATCTTATTATAATATTTGAGAAGCTGAATAATTAATTAGGCCTAATTATGTAACAGGCGGAATGCAAAATATAATCTGAGCATCTTCAAGCGACGGCATACAACGTTACCTTGGTTCTGTCCAGCTACGTGGCATTTGCGTATCTTTAAATAATTCGTACATGCTAGTTGGGGCACCCTTGTATAGAGGGCGTGTTAAAACCTTTAAGGCCACCAAAAATATTGGGGTGCCCGCATAGGGTCGCGTTCGCATATACTCGTGCCGACGTATAGCTAAAACACCGTCCGAGAAGTTCAAACGAAACGCTAAACCTTGCTATATCTGTCAATGCTTCCCCGATCGGGCGAGGCTGTCCTTTTTCGGTTACTTTCATTCCCTTTAACTTACCATTTCTACATTTTAAATTAAAACCACAGGTAATTTCCCCTATGCTCTCGTTAGCTTCGTTGTCTGTTGCCTTCGTGCGGTTGTGCGTAACCAAATATTGAGCACCTCGGTCCCCCTTCTTCTCGTTCTAGTATGCTGTGTCCTTACTGGCCCGTGACGCTGCAAGCTGCCCTTATTGCCTATATTGTTGACGTGTGCAAGTGTGACTCAAGGGGAGCGAGAAGGTAGTGGGTTCGCGGTGGATAGCCATATCGGCTATATATATCTCTCAAAGAAATACATTCTGACAGACTGTGAGAGGTATAGTAGACTTATGGCCGTGAACTTCTTGTCGCCGAGTGCTTACAGACTTTGCACGAGCAATCGGTTCACAAGTCCTGTGGACCACACCACAGACAAAAGAAATTTCATTTATTTAATTACTTTTCTCTAAAGGCTGTATATAGAGTTCGTGTAGCCACGTGATAGTCCACAAGCACGTTAATTCGTTTACAAGATGTCAGATGGAAATCGACAAGCTCATTAAAGCACTTTAAGTGACCTGCTAAGTCCCCAAGACACCAGAAATAACACACTCGGAACTGAACGAATGTTACGCCTAAGGTCAACGTTTGCCGCTGTTGAATTCACCGGCGCACATTGCACCGTTCCAAGTTTACTTCTTGAATCATCTGTGTGTTTATATACAGGAAAGAGAGAGATGTAGAAAATAGTATATTTAAAGGACGGCTACCAGACGCTTCTAGGCACCTTGGAGCCAATTTTGAAGGTGAAGCTTCGCCCCTTCTCGGCGCGGGTTAAGTGCTGCGGGTAATTTCTAGTTTACGAACGCTTGCAGGCAATGGGGCCGACCGCTCAGATGGAGGAGAAGGTGCGGCAATACGTCAAAATATCCGTCGCTGACCTCCCGCGCGGCAGCAAGGTACGTTCCACACACTATTGACCAGCTACAGCTGGCAGAAATAATTAACGTGTGTCGCAGTGTTCGTACTATCTGTCAACATATTCAGAGTAAATAATTCGTTTCTTTCTATTTCTTTCTTTCTTGTGGAAGCACGCACCTTTAGCATTTCATTAATGAAGCAGTTTGGTTGACAGCTTGATTGGTGTGTACAGTTAAACGTGATTAAGACGACGGCAGTTTCCAAGACGTTGAGGGGTGACACGTACATTTTTTTGTGGAGAACACGGGTAATGCGGGAGATGGAAATTCAAGACGATGAGTCCACTTGTCGAAACGTTAAAAAAAAGGCTCCCTGCTTTCACCTTGTTCTCGTTTTGCTCGTCGTACATTTTTTTGTGTTACACGAAAGATATTTTGCTGTCAACCGTTCCGTTTGCCGAATATTTCCGTAAATAACCCGAGTTTAAGCCTGCGGACGGACTTGCCGGCAGTGCACGCTTTCTGAACTGACCCGCCAGCGCTTCTTGCGCCTCAGTTCCACTGGCTGCACTTCCTGAACCACACCATGGAGAAAGTGCAACCCGTGCACCGCAGCCAAGTGATCGTCGTGCGCAGCATGCCCTTCATCAAGAAGCTCGCCGAAATCCTCGAGGGACGCCAGAGGTAAGGTGTCCGCGGCTCAAGCTATTTTAGATATACGTGTTCCCTCGTACGCCGAGTTACATGGCTAGGTAATCTGCCCAGGTTCGATTGATTGATTGATTGATTGATTGATTGATTGATTGATTGATTGATTGATTGATTGATTGATTGATTGATTGATTGATTGATTGATTGATTGATTGATTGATTGATTGATTGATTGAAACTGTGAAACGGTAGAAGATAAAAGAGGTGCGGCCGCAAGCAGCATATATACCTAGCTCGTTTAAGGACAAGTGAATCATCCCACCGTCATAGATGAGAGCAGAAGGTATTATTATGTGAGCAAGAAGCGGTGATGAGGAGTGGGAGACTTGATTATGAAAGGAAGAATGAAGAAAAAGATAGATTATGGAGATTGACGCAAGTATCATAAAAGAAATGTTCAGCGCAACCGAAACATGGACACTCCGGTGAACCTTTCTTCCATGCATGTGGTTTGACAGCACAGGCTTTCATCTGCTCGTGCCCTCTGAAAGTGTTCAGAGGTATTTGCGAATCCGCATCTTATGTGTTCACTTCCACATGAGTAAGTGACCGACGTTCACTGTGTTGTAATGTGACGAAAGTGTAGACGTTTCCGGCTTGCTTGTGTGTAATCGCACGGCCTTCAACTGGCAATGTAGCGACAGAATGGACAGTACAGACAAGAGCAGCGCCCTGTGGTGTCGCTGTCATTTGTATTGGTTAATGAGTTTTCACGGGTAAGGACAGCACGGATGGTAAATAAAGAAAGCGCGAAGTGTATGAAGTCGATGCAGATATTTTTTTTTCCGACCGAAGACCACATATTACGAATCACGAAGACTACACAGAAGTCACTCAACTGGGTTTCTAACTTCGCGTTGCTATCAAGCCCATACCAACTTTCCCGTTCCTGAATCTTCATGCATGCACAAGCATGCGAGTTTCTGCAAAAATTCACTTGGCTAATCCATGCCTTCTGATAAATCCGCGTGTCGCTCGGCCTTGATGGCCGTAGTGAATCACGAGCCAAGTAGCCGAGCCTGCCAAGTTCTGTAACGTACCCCTGTGCTTTGAGTTCAAGCGTCGCAGGGAGTCAGGCGGTGAAGCGCGATGACTGAGTCTGTGTTCTGCCTTGCGATTGTCTTGTCGGTATACGCGCGCTTTGCACGCGACAGTTCGGCAAACCTTGTTTGGCAGCAGGAACGGTCTCACTCGTCTGCGCAGGCGCACCATCGTGAACTACTTGGGCCTCAAGGCGCTGCTGGTGTTCTCGCCGCTGCTACCGCCGAACAGCGAGGGCGCGGTGGCTGGTCTCCTGGGCCGGATGCTGACTGGCCGCACACCGGACCAGCTTCCGCGCTGGCGCCTCTGCCTGCGCGCCGCCGAGGACGCGATGCCGTTCGCCTTCCTCGGCATGTACCACGACGTGTTCGTCAGGGAGCACAACGTGCTGCAGCTGCGCGCCTCGCTCAGCAAGATGAAGGACCTGCTGGCCGCCTCGCTCGAGGACGTCGTCTGGCTCAACTCCAAGGACGCGCCCAGGGCGCTGGACAAGGTTCGAGTGCGCGGAAGGCGTTTGTTTTTCGCTGAGCACGGAGTCCTTGCGGCAAACTCGCAAGGCTATCCGTCGGTTAGATCTATGGGCCGGTATTCACGAGACTTTCCCTCCGCTAGCTAGAGCAGTTCGTAAGAGCAGGTGCTACTCGGTCGCGATGCTTGACAAATAATATGCGAAGGTTGGCCTGTCAATGGCAAACAAATTTTGGCAACGGAAACCTTAGGGAATTCGGCCCCTGTTCCGTTAGAACCGTCTGTCATCGACCGGCTACCTTCGCTCATACTGGGGTCGCTTCCATGATAATGCGCTCTGTCAATGTGGGTCCCTGCGCCCATATCCACACAACTTGTCTCAAGTGCCGTCGGCGATGGTCCATCGTTGCCGTGGTCGTCCTGTTACCACGCCGATCGCTGTCATGGTTGCAGAATGTCTGGCCACGAAGAAAGGCACTTACAAAGTTTTTCGTTCGTCATAGGCCGGCCAATAAGCCAGTCAGCGGAGGCCGAAATAAACTATCCTATAGCTGCACTCTTGCAGAATATCCCTCTGCCCTCCCCCTCGTCGGCTAATTAATATTTCACTGCCCTGTACGCTGTTTATTACCTGGAGCATAGATTTGTATCAGCTTCTCAATGTTGCACTAGATAGCGTAAGTTGTTTGCCACTAGCAGCTTGTCACTGGCGTTTAGCACGTGCAGGTCAAAGCGGAGTGAACGTATAGTGAACAGACAAGCCGACTTCGCATATCTTTGAAAGGGACATAGCGCAAATGTTTGGTGTATGCGAGTGTGACGGCCTGTTTGTATGGGTGTTCCGTGCCCTCGGTCCTCACTTGAATAAATATTGACTTCCCCGCAGTTGAAGCGCCTCGACTTCGTCGAGTTCTTCCCCGCCTGGGTGATGAGTGAGGAGGAGCGAAATGTGTTCTACGAGTCGGCAAGTACTTTTAATCAGAACCTCATACGTGTGTGAATTATGTGTCTCGACTGCTATCAATAGGCGGTAACGGCATAGTCGTCGGGCTACGTCCGCTCGTGAGTGTAAACCAACAACGCTGTGCTTTTTGTGTATGTGTGCTGGTAATCGAGGAAGCTTGTCCTCGCGAGTGTTCTCATCAAGATTATTTTTAGTCCTTAATTTAGGCCATAATTTCTTTAAGAACTTTTCGAGAAACTAAGAAACAAATAAGCCTTAAGTAAAGCAATGTGTTTACAACTCTAACTGCAATGAAAGCAGATTTTGGGATACCGGAACTTGGAAATTTATGGATGTTCAAGAAATGTTCAAAACATTTTCACGTGCGATAAATCAGGGGAACTATAACGTAAAACTAGTTACGGCGTTAGTTACGGCGTCCAGAGGGCATGGCGCGCATGCGAAGCGACGTAAATGCTGACACGAGCTTCTCGGGTCGTCTTTCCTTTGTGCTACACTCCTGTAGTCTACTAACGATATCGTTAAGGGCACCGTGTCGCGGAAAAGCCGGTGTCGACGCCGCGGGCGTCGCTTTGCGCATAATCATTCTGAACCACAACTGCGCAGGCCCTCCACATGACGCATATACCTTGTCTTGCATTCTTTACAAAGTTATTCCTCGGAATTTTCAAAATGACAGCTCATAAACAAACTTCTTGAAACAAAACGTCAACAGCGCATGCCTTTTGTGTTCTTGTGGCATGGCCACGTTTCAACTACGTCCCGACCCGGCCGGCGTTAGTGCCGTGCGTCTCAACTACGTCCCCACGTGGCCAGCGTTAGCGGCATGCAAGACCACAGCAGCAGAAGCAGCGGGAAGTCGAAGAGATAAAGAAAGCTTCGCTTTAAAAATTGACCATCCTTCCACTACTGTGAAGAGGGGTGCAGGCGAAGTACGGGATCTGCTGCTCTTCGTTGTCGTAACACCTCAGACTCGCGCTCCCCCACGGCGAGGTCGGCACGACGACGAAGAGCCCTTTCTCAAGCGAGTTCCCGGCGTCGTTCATCAAACGCTGCATGTTCGGCCGAACGCGCGTCCCGCTTCCGTTGCCGTTCCTTCAACGGAGCCTGCTCTAGTTCGGCGGTTCGAATCCGCAGCCCGACAAGCAATTTCTATTTTTACGCGGCTTGAGTTTTTTTTTTTTTTTTCGTATGGCAACACCGACGCCGACACAAGTGAGGCAATACAAGCTTTGCCTGAAAACGGATTAGGCTCCAATCAACGCTGTGAAGGCGGTTGGACAGCGAAGCTGTAAAAGACACCTAGCACGATTACCCATTGCGACGTGGCTTGAAATTACTAACATAGCGACATTGACATGCACTTTACCTGATAATTGGCCAAAGAGGTTTCAACGGCCTGCCACTTGGCTTGCGTTGCTACTTCGTGCACCTAGAAAGAGTGGACCAGAGACAAGCGAAATGCACCTCATACACGGCCATCATGCACGGAGCAACTAAGTCCAAATTCGCGTACAGAATTTTCTGTATAAATTTAAAACTTGCACCCTCAAAGCATTTGGTTGCGTTGCACCTTCGACGCTTGACCACGTTTGCAGCATCACAACATTCATCATCATCCTGCCACGCTTGACGCTTGCGCTGAGTGTCGCTTCAATTTTAGCCTACGACTGGACTACCACTGGGATCGGCCCATGGGAAGAGGTTGTTTTTGCCCATGGACACGGCAAAGGCATTGCGGGGTAGGGGTATACAGCTTCGCGGTCAAAATCTGTCAACGTAGGCATTGCTGTCTGCCTTGAAAGCAAACGAAAGTGACTTCCTATAAACGAGCAGAGCGAGTTTCAGTGGTCTCTTCAAACAAGGCTGTGGGTCACCTCCCCATGCTTGCATCGGCGGTTACGTAAATTGGACGTCAGGAGATTGGAATAAAAACAGATTGCAATAGTTCTGCGTTAATGGGCCCCAAATTTATGCTTCCAGCCATAGGTTTACGTGATCTCTCTGTATTAAATACAATGGTTTCTTTCTTTTGTTTTTTAAGTAGGAACCGTTGGCAAATGAGATTCCTTTCCACCTTTCTAGTGTGCTTGAATAGGAAGGTCATATTCGACCTAAGACCAAATGATGTGCGCAGGCACATTCACCATAATTTTACTTGTAACGTCGTCTCAGTTCGTATAGCATACTCAGCTGCATGAGCTAGAGAGCGCATAAGTCACATCTGTGTTTGGGATGGCCCTGGAGGCGTCCAGATATGTGCAAATTGACCATTATACGAATACATGTGTCCATGCTTTATTATAGCCGAGCGAAAATTATGAGCTGGCGACTTATACCCTAGTTACCCGCCGTGGTTGCTCAGTGGCTATGGTGTTGGGCTGCTGAGCACGAGGTCGCAGGATCGAATCCCAGCCGCGGCGGCCGCATTTCGATGGGGGCGAAATGCGAAAAACACCCGTGTACGTAGATTTAGGTGCACGTTAAAGAACCCCAGGTGGTCCAAATTTCCGGAGTCCTCCACTACGGCGTGCCTCATAATCAGAAAGTGGTTTTGGCACGTTAAACCCCATAATTTAATAATATACCCTAGTTACACGGGCATGCCAACCACAGTTAAGACGCACCTCATTTCTGGTTATCCGAAGTTAAAGAGAAACATTTTTTGAGCAGCATGAGTAAATGACCCCTTCTACAATTTCAAAGCAGTAATTGTTAACGTGAGCGCATGCAGCCTTCATAAGCCAGAAAAGACGCAAGAATGGAAATTGGTTGGAAACGCCGCCTTGAAGTTCCCGCACCATCTCACTGTGACGTCATCCATTTTGACAGCGTCTGCTTAGGCTTAGTAAAGTTTTCTTACCGCTAAATATTGACTGCATCATATTAAAAAAGAAACCCAAAAGACAGACCCTATGAATCTTTAAACAAAATTTACTTAGCCTCAACCACCGATATACCCGGGGAAAAAAATATACTTCAAAATTCTCGAAGTCACACTCACGTAGCGCTTCGGAGCTTAGTTAAAACGATGGAACGTTGATAGTTAACTTGGTTTTCCAATAATTAACACGTTATACCGAGAAATTAAAGAAATAAAATGAATCCAAAGCGTATTTAGTGTATTGCTTCAGCGTTCCTTGACCAGTGTACGCATTTGTTCTGTGCCCCGAGCAGGTTCGCGACGTGCCCGTGGGCAACTTGCTGCGCAGCCTGATGAGCGCCAAGTCCGCGCACGTCGACCAGCGCTTCAGGCGCCTGCTCTTCAATCCAAAGCAGGCCGCGTGAGTGTCCTCGGCACGAATGCGCTGACAGACGCCGTTAGCTGATTCTAACCACCATATTTCACCTACATCGAATCGAATGGCAACCATGGAATGAGCAACGCCACTTTCTTGTTGCTGTGGTGGTCGCCGCGGTTGTGTTGTCGTTTCGTCGATGACCCGTGCACGACATCGAAATCCAGCCTTTGGGACAGTTGTCGTGACACACTGTTCCAAGACACAGGTACAATGAGCAAGAAGAAAAAAAAATGTTATCCACACGCGAAAAAAAAAAGTAGCGAGAAGCTATATACACCGGTTACAGCACGCCGGGGAAACACCCTGTGCAGCTATAGCCTGAACTCGACCCAGATGCCGTGAGAACTTTAGCGTCGACACGGCGCTGGCGGAAACTGTGCAAATGCGTTGCGAGCTTGGGTGAAATCGCTGTGCTTAATCTGTTGTAACATGGCTGTTACAACGCAAACGTTCCGAGCGAATTCGTTTCAGTTTTCTCTTTTCAGTTGCCCAAGCGGCGCTCCGCTTACGCTATCAACAGGATCGGCAGGTTGTCGGTAGAAGGTTGATAAGAAACGATGATAATCTAGCAAGAGCAATCGTTACGTTTTGCGGTTCACGACATCGGAGTAGGTCTGCGGTTCAGCCGACGTAATTTCTTGCCTCTCTTTCTTTCCAGATGGTTCGGGTCGGTGTTCGATGTCCACGTGACCTATGACCCGCAGAACAACACGCTTTGTAAGTACAATGGAGGTAGAGGCGCGTAGGCGCCGAGGCGAGGCAAAACTAAAGAGTAGAAAAAAGAAGGGGGATGAACGAGCGCCCTCCGGGAACGCCTCATGTTTGCGTAACGCGTGCTCGGAGAAAAAGTCAATTCGCATGTACTACTATGCGAATAATTACTCGTTCACAAGGCTCCTGTTGTTACCTGCAGACATCCCGATGGCCATGTTCGCCGAACCGATGGGCTTTGACAATGCCGAGACGTAAGACAAGAATCACCGCCGTTTTTCTGTTTCTTTCCTGCAATGCTGCATTTCGCGATCTTTATTGGTGATCGTGGAAATCGTCACTATTCACGCAAGAGTAAAAAAAAAATCTTTCACGAGTTAACCTTGACCTTAAAACTTGTTCCGCACTCAAAGTCTTTGCCTACACAGACGGAGAGGACAAGCACGCCAAAGTTGATACTTTTCTATTATTATTGCTAAGCAGCACCTTGTGCAATATGCTTGTAGCACAACAGTGCTTGCGAGGTGCGATTGATCTTTGAGTCATGCGAGGCCCGAATGCGGGGCAAATCTTTGTCCAGGCAGACAGGTTCAAGCTGGGACGCGGGACGTTTTCGTGAAATCCGGCACGCTCCCACAGGTCGCCGTTAGCAATATGTCGCGGTTAGCGATCCTAGCTACGACCAATGCTAAAGCTTGTTCTTGTTCCCACTGCCAACAAACACTTGCTACTGCTTGATCCATCGTACATACCGGACAAGCTGGTGTGCTTGTCACTACAACTGGAAGGGAGCACGCGTTTTCGACAGCTCGCACGAGCATCCTGCAGCCGTGCGTTGGGGGTGTACCGTGCAGGCCCCTGTACATCCCGCGCGTACTGGCCGGCCTGGCCCAGCAACTGATGTCGGCAGTGACGGGCCTCGGCTCGCTCTTCGACGTCCAGAGCGGCGCCGTGCACGATTGGTGGGGCTCCGAGACTCGCGACTCGTACACCAACTTCAGCCTCTGCCTGGCGCAGCAGTACAACGCCTCGCTCAGCGGACTCTTCGTCAGCTCCGTGAGTCGCTGCGGCACCGCCGACAGCCGCGCGAGGCGACTGTCGCTGCATGTCTTCGCGCGCAGGCTGAAAATTCCGCGTCGATTTATTTGGCCGGTCACATTCGCGATTATGTCCTAGCTACCGCGGTTACCCGGCGCCTGTTCGTATGAAGCGCTCCGACGCACGCAATTCTTTGTGAATACGGGCGCCCGTGTTGAAGCTGCTTGAGCAGAAGGCAGCTTATGCAGACATTCGAGCCACATATTAACGAAGCCAGGGCCAGTATTCAGAAAGCATTTAGTACGCTAAAATGGTTCGCGAGTACAGCCACCGGTCCATCGTTAGAGGGAAATAATTAGAGAAAGCGGACGGCGAATGATAAGATTTTGGGAAACAGAATCTGTGAATTGGGCCCCGCTCATAGTGGTTCTTAGAACGCGAGCCTACACCGCTGGGAACACAGCGGATGCATGTTATTGGCGAAGGCTTTTGGCTAGTGACAAGCCAGTATCTCACGAACGAAAAGCTTCGCCAACGCCCCCCCCCCCCCCCCCCCCCCCGAATATGTGCCACTACCCGGCGAAAACTGACAACAGTGTCTCTATGTGTGGAACTCCTGCGCAGCAATACAGCACGCTGACCGCGGAGTCCAACGTGCGCGACAACGCCGCCGTGGCCTTCCTGAGCAATGTGAGTAGGCCGCAACTCAGTGTGGCACGAGGGAAAGGGAGACTCGGGGCGCATGCGCGGAGAGCGCGGTGCTACTTTTCTAAAGAACCTCGCTCGCACGTCTCCGGGCCCGGCCAGATGTACACCAGGCACCTCAAGGAGCGCGGCATCAAGGGGAACTTCGTGCTCGCCAACCTGCCCAACGTCACTGCGCAGCAGCTGTTCTACACTTCGTACGCCATGGTGAGGACGACAACCAGGAACGCAGGGCAGCCCTATACAGGGTCGTCTTATATGTTGACAAACCATAGCACAGGCATTGCTTGAAGCAGTCGACTACACCAGCGATTCTAGTGAGTGCTGCTGTAGATTTACTCAGTACCCTAACTGCTGCTGCTGCTGCAGCAGACTGGGCAAATTTTACCTAATATAAGACTACGCGTTGGTGGGCCTTCTTGAAAAGCACGCAGTTACAGACGGGCGAGGGTAAGAGGACGGATAACGCAAACTTGCCATTGATTTTGTTGAAAGAAAACGAAACGGTTACAAATGTAGTGTGGCAGCTCTTCTTACACTTTGATAAAGATTGAACAGAACAGTAAAGTAAAGCGACGAACGATGTTGTAGCTAACACGCGCGACGGGTGCTGCGAAGAGAAGAAGAAAGCAATTCTTTATTATACAGACACGTTTTATACACACACAATCTGTGGAACATCATTTAGTGGCTAGTCAGGGATCCATGCAAAAAAAAAATGAACTTAGGAAACAGGTGACATGTATTAGGCCTCATACATGTGTCGACCACAATAAGCGAGAGAAACAAATAATATGCTGACAATCACAGTACAATTCTACACACTTCTTTAGTAAGTCAGCAACACAGATAGCAGGGCACTACATCAACCATGAAAGCTGACTACGGACATTTATACAAGCACAATCACAAATTCGCTGTGACATTGATGGCTGGCTGACGCGCGTGTCTCCAAGCTTTCTTATATAAAACGCCTCGGTGATCTGGCGATTTATTCGCTCCTTCTCTGAAAAGAATTGCCATGTCTTCGAGGTAAGCATCCGCATCCTCGGCAGTGCTCACCTAAGTGCGAAATATATTGATGAAGCACGAGCAGTTGCTACGAACTGCGGCCTATTCACAATAACGAACAGCTGCTGCAGCGCGTAGCATCGCGTTATTGTGTGAATTTTCCTGAATTTTTTTCTTCTTTCACCTTTTATTCCCTTTACCCCTTTACCTAGCACAGGGTAGCCAGCCGGTACTTACACTGGCTAACCTCCCTATCTTTCCTCCCCTTTTGTCTTTTTCTCGTGAGCGTAAGTATACTTGCGAATACTGTCGTTTCTTTATTTTTCAAATGTTCTCTGCAGGGCTTCTGCGAGAATTCCAACGAAGGCTACGCGCAGCGCCATGTGAAGACCTCAACCGTGGCACTCACAAATCACCGGTAATCACACGTCAGCGATGTCTGCGCATTTGCGACACGTCCTTTGAATAATGAAGCCACGTGTGCACGAAGCTTCCAGCTAAACTCATAAATATTTCGCGCTATAATTTCGCACCGGGGCAGCATTCAACGGTAAATTTTGTTTTGTACTACGCTTTGGCGTGGCACTTCCCTCTTCCCTAAAGCATAAACGAAAAGTAGGCGCCGTCCGGGGTGATACTAGACAAATACTGTGCATTTTCCCAACAACAGAGCGGTGGCGTCATCTGCAACTGCTACGGCGAAACGCGGCGGGCATTGTCTTTCGCTGTAAATGACAGACGGTGCGTTCATTGTTTCATTGCGATAACAATTATGTGGGCATTCTAGGCGTATTTCCGCCGTCGTCGTCGCAGTCAGGTTCCGTATGAATTGCAAGTGCGTAAGATCGCGTCCGCGCGCCGTACGTTTTAGGTGTGAGGGAAAGCACGCGAGGGCGAGCCGAGAAGGATGGTGGCTTGGTGCGGCGGCGGCTTCTCGTGCGCGCAAGGGTGGAAAGCGTGGAGGGTGCGCGCGCTCAGCGTGGGGCGGGGGGGGGGGGGGTAGAGTAGCACGCGCCTCCGCCTCTACTCCGGCCGCAGCTGACCGTGGCCGCGCGCGTCTCGGAGGTAATCTGCGCTGGGTTCGAAGGCTAGCCAGGCCGAAATAGCTGATCGCTTCGTGCACGCTCTGTTCTCTGGCGCCTAGATCACAATGAAGCAACAGGCAGCACGAAGGGAAACTAGCTTACCGCTACTGCCACTATTCATCACGCCAGCGTGTGTGAGTTGTGTTCATTGAGTGAGTTGTGTTTGTTTGCTTGTGCAGGCGTAACACTGTGCTTAATAATTTAGCTAGTAAGTGAAAGTTTACAGCTGTTTATACAGGTGACAAAAGTAATAATCTTACTGCGTATGGCTGTCTAAAAATTTGTTATCGCAATCAATGCTTCGCCTTTTGGGCGACACTGCGGAAGTTTTTTTTTTTTTTTTTTTTCTAATAAAATTGCTTTTGAGGCTCGGCATCGCTGCAGACATGCACACGTGGGATTTCTCCAGACCGAAGCTGTTAGGTGCTGACCCCAAAACTGACATTAAGTGAAATTCGTAGCTGTGAGACATCATAGCTTTAGCGTAACATTGACAGAAACATAAGGACGATGACCGCACGGTGTGTTGTCCTTACACTTTCTTCGATTTTGCGCTGAAGCTATCATGTCGTATGACTCACCCGAATACTTGTACTGTATATACTAAACGAAATTCACCATGAAATTCCACTTCTTCGCGAAATTTGAGCGTGACCGCACCCGCAGTTAGTTGGTCAGAAAAAAGGATTTTATACCCAGTTTTATTATTTGAATATCACATCGTACTACACTGCGCGCGAGTTTGCGAACCGTTGGACTGCGCATACCAGTAGGGACACGTTGAGGTGTTCGGGCACAGAGGATTAGAGGCACTGGTTCTGCGCTCACTGTAAATAACGTCATATAGAATAGCATACCAGTCGTAAAATTGGCTTCGTAAGCGGTAACGATGACGTAATTGCCCGGAAGCGAGCACGTTGAAGACGTTCACACTGTTCCATTTCAGAGTGAACATCCCATTGGCGAACAGCGATGGCTTTGGCGACGCCTTCCGGTGCCTTCGGGGAACGCCGATGAACCCGCACGTCAAGTGCAAGTTCTGGAGGTTCCAGTAAAAAAGAAAGAAAATGCACGCAGTCGTGTTTCAATGCCCAGTAGAACTATAGTGATATGAATCGTGTAATTTCCAGTAAGCGTACGAATGGCCTCGTCCGAGTTGAGCTGCTCTACGCAGGTTACTGGGAAACAAGACACTCGAGGGTAGACGCAGCAGGACACGACCTCGTGAATTATCGGTGCGAAGAAGTCACTGCAAACGCCGCCAACCTGCACATCTCCCGAGTGGATGGCGCAGGGCGGTTCTTGTTCAAAGATTTGGCGATATGTTGAAGACAGCCACCAATACCAATCGTTCATAAAGTACGGACAAAAGAAATCACAGCCCGAGCACCCTCCCAGACCGGTACTCGCAGAAAAAGTAAAGCTATAACTTGTCCTCATGGGTAGGTGCCAACCATTTGTGATGCCAGACGCATTAGCGAAAGCGACTGGTCAATAACAAATGGCATGAAATGTAAAGCCTTTGTGTCCGTCTTTATTGCGCTATGATGGCTTCCTCAAATACTTGCACAGAATTTAGGACTTCTAAGTTAGCATTCTTTAGAAGTTAGTATTTGTTCCCAGGCAAGCATAGAGTTTCTCACTATAACGCCTAGAGAGAAATCTGATGCCACCGTCTATGCGAGTTTCTTAAGGGGCGCCGTGCCGTCATGGGAATAACGGTATGTGTGTGTGCGAGGCTTGTGTTGGCTGGTGTTGTAAGAGGCTTCGTCTAAAACGTGGATATGGCTACACATATAACGCGTTCTTAAAATAAAATCTTCATAAAATGTTTCCATTCATGCATATTACATCTTTACTCACCTACAATGCATGACCAAGCGAAGAAAAGCAAGAACAGGCAAACTGTTTCAAAGCGAGCGCGAATCTTGTCTGTCCTCCAACTTAGCGGCCCGCTGATAATTTTTACGTATCATATAATTGTACATGCAATAACAAGTTTTCATAGTTACACAAAACATGTTTTTGTCTAATAATAAAGCTAAAACAACTTTTTACCTGCTGTTTTAGTAGAAAATGGATCATTGTGACAGAGGGAACGGTGCTTGCCTGGCTCTCCGAAAACGATGCCAATCCGAAGTCACAATATACCGGTATTCCCATGCATGCCACAGCGCAGCAGCGCCAGATTTCTCTCTACGTAATATAATGAGAAACTCTATGAGCCTCGGATGGACGGACGGACGGACGGACGGACGCTATGAGAGTCCCTTTAGAACAGGGCGGTGGGTTGCGCCACCAAGCTCTTGTTAATATATTGCCTAATGTCCTACCAACGTTCAAAAAAGGAAAAAAAAAACGAAAGAAAACCACGAAAAATTCCCATGACCAAAATTTCTGAACTCTTACTAGGGTTCAGAGCTTCCTTACTTTTTAGTCCTAGTTCATTTTTGATCCTCAGACGGCTGCATACAGCGCCACCAACAGACAAGCGGCGTCTTTGTCAACGAGCGGCCATACTGCAGACAAAAATAACCTAAGTACTTGGCCACGTTTTGCTTGCCGAGTAACTTCACGCAAGCACGCACCGCAAAAAAAAAGTGATTGGCTTTATCGGGGACGCAGCTGCATAATGCCTTGTGCATGGTGCTGAAGGGTGTTTGGGCACCGGGGTACAGAAATCGCGTAATGAAATACACAAGCGACATTTATTCCCGGATAACGAAGTTTACATGATATGATATACCTATAGTGGGGCAATCGTGCGCGCTCGCTATTCGAAGCGGGCCTGCCGTGGTCAAAGGTGATGAGCCTCAATTGGCATCATCCTGACTTGCTGTCCAAAGCCTATTCACACCATTTCTGGACCCTACGTGTCGAACGCGGGATTGCCACAGCCGAGCAACCGTCAAATTTCTGCAATGAACTGCACATTGTAACGAGCACCGTTTTGAGTTCAATTAAGTTATACCTATGCAATGACATTGTGAGCTCTCTCAAATGCTACCATTCCCTTTCGGATCTACTAACGTATACTGCCGAGGTACCGTTCTTTGAACTCTAAGTGAGAGACAAAATTTAGCTGCTATTGCGTCATGCGTGACGCCCTAACGGCGTCATCTGTGCACGCGACGCACCCGTGATCGAGTAACGGCTTTTCCTCTACACAACGATACCAAAGTAAGACACGTAGGTATATGTACAGTTGCAAAGATATGAGCGATATCGCATGTTTTCGTTACATTTTGTCACGTACATGTAGGGCTACGTGCGGTTTTAGCAAGCGAGTTCCTGCGCTAACCGAAATGAAAGACGTTTCACGCGAATCCTCGTGACTGCTCGTGAGCCGAGTGGTCGTCCAATTCACTTGGTTGTACACGGAGGCCACGTTTGCAAGCTTTACAAAACTGATGAGTTAACTGAGCCTTACGTCTCAAGACTTGAACGTAATTAGAAGGAAAAAAAAACGTTTAATGAAGGTAACAGGAATATACATAAGATGAATGATTCGACGTAACGGCACACACAACGTCAACAGACGATGGTCAAGAAGCCGGAGAAAAAAAAATTCCCTCTCTCAACACAGTCAGTCGTAATAATCCCCCGTATCGGTGCCGTTAACGATGTTTACCAGCGCCACAGCATCAGATTTCCGCCTTGTGACGTTCACGCTCAACGTCGTCGTCGTGCCCGTCGAAATAGCGCCGCTGCTTGTCCCTCCGTCGGCTAGGGCAGAATACGACGACTCATTTCGACTCACGTGGTCAACGTCCTTTGTTGGCTTTTCCTCGTCCTCATTCAACAAGGCGTTCGAAGAAACGTCCTCCTCTCCTCCCGAGCTGTTGCGGTCGTCCTCGTAATCCTCAGCAGACGATTCGAGCGACGGTTCCTGTGACACTTCCGCGCCTCCGCCGGCCGAGTTGTTCAACCACGTCGTAGTGTTGTCCGTGGCGCTGTAGTCTACGGGTCCAGCCACGTCTGCGACCTCGGTGTTGTTGCCGACCAAAGAAGTGCCGTTTCCGGCGGTGTCTCCCCACGTCGAGTGAGCGCCCAGGAGCCCGCCTCGCCCGTGGAAGGTGGTCTCCTGCGAGTCGTCGCTGGCACGAAGGTCACCTTCGACTCCGCCGTCAGCGCCCGGAAAGAGGGCATTCTCGTCTCCGTCCTTGCCTTCTCCAGAGGTCGCCTGCGGTGACGACGCGGCCTCGCCCTCGATCACCGGCGGCCCGTCGGTCCTCTCGGCCTCGGTCGTCGACCCGGGACTCACGAGGACCTTGGAGCGCCACTGAAACACGGGCTTCCGCGGGGGCTTGGTGCGCCGTCGGCGCGTCGTCGTCGTGGTCGTGTTCGCGGGGCGCCGCCGAGGTCGGTAGGACCGCGTGCGGTTCCAGCGCCGAGTCGGCGGCGAAGGCGACGGCGACGCTATCGGCGGTGGGTGTCGTCTCAGGACCACCACGGGCGTCCGGAGCCGACGACGCCTGGACCGCTCCGTGAGGAACACCACTGTGTGTAGGCCAGCATGCGATCTGTAGTTAGGTCAGTGACACTGCGTTGCCCCTCTGAGCAATAAGGACGGGCACACGCAATAAAAGTCCCCTCGTTGTATGTCCAGCGCGCTATATCCGTGCCACCAACTGCTGCTTTCTTGAAGTTACACACAAGCTAGCTCCAGCATTTGGAGCAGCCTTTTTTTTTTCAACGTGCCTCACGGCGTGACGATTCCGGCCGACAAACACCGCAGCGAACTCTTTTGCCGTAAAAACTCAAGTTCGTCTTAATTTGGGACACAGTTAACAGAAAACATTGTAGAACAGGAAATGAAGTGATCGAGCGATCGAACGTTCTATTGTGAGAACCGGAGTTGATTTGGTCGCACCGACAGCAACTTCTGCCGTCGACATATTCCTACATCAGAACGAGTTCGATCATCAGCGCCAAAAATTTTGTTGTGTCGACAAGAGCGCATGCTTGGTAGAAAACGTTCTCTTAGTTTGGGACATGGCCCCGTTGAGCTGTTAATAATCGACAGAATGCCCAATTAAAAGTAGCATTTCAGTGCTTTTTTCCATCCTTTCTTTGTCACCTGTGAGTAATCGCTTTTTTTTTTTTACGACAGGTTCTTACGTAGGGTCTTTCGCCAGCATGTTACCCTTCGCCACTAATTTTGAAGCATTTTCTTTTCATCATCAACTGCTGAAAAGCCGTCATATGGAAACGGCCACCGAAATTTAAGAGTACCGATCACGACCATGGCCTATCACCAAAAAAGACGACAGATATGTCACACTCGTTGTAATCTACAGGTTAAATGGATATTTCGTTACCGTCTTTATTTTTTTCGATGCATCATTTCATAAAAAAAAACAGAGATGGTCACCACCCCAAACCACAGAGGATAAAGAAAGTTTCGGAAAAAAAAAACAATTTATGTTGCTAGCCATATCTATGTAAGCTCAGTACTCAGCACACTACCTACATGTTTGTAGGCTGATATTTTAACTTTGCGTGAATATTCAGGCATGCAATTGTCTGTATATATACCTATAGAGGCAAGTTAATAAAATGAGTTTCGGAAAGCTTTCAACGCTCATCACATGGTAATTAATGCATGGGTTAGCGCACACACTCTACTCTCTACAGCGTCCTTTTTTTTTTCAGACTGTATACAGTGAGAAACACGTGTGCGCCCTCTATGGCTCATCTTGTCCCACAACTATCACCATTACCTTGCTTGCGTTTCTTTCTTGAAAACTCTGCGCTCTCTACTTTCCTGTCGAGAATGCTACGTCAAGCTGATAACGCGCACGCCGTTCGTGACCTGGAAGCACCGGGCGCGTAGCGTTAAAGAAAGGGAAGACCCGCAAGATAAATGACGATTATTGTTGTGGGACAAGATAACCCCCAAAGGGTACAAACTTTTCAAGTGTGTACGGAATCACAGCTACGTGAGTATTGCTTACAGTTGGGGACAGCGTAGTCGGAGTCGTCGAGTTCTCTCAAGACTTCTTCCTGAGGGCTAGCTGAAAGAGAGGACACACGGTAGGCTTTATTCTATGTTGATGATCAAGAACGAAGCCATTCGCTAGGCGCACATCAAAAGCATGACGTCTCTTACCCTTCAAGTACTCCCTGTTTCGGTAAGGCGGCGTAGGCGTCACTCCTGTCCTGAAAATCAGGTCAGCTCTTTAGGACCATGAAAAGGAATCGCGACATCCTTTGAAAAAGGTTTGTCTCCAGGCATCTCGAGAGAAATTGTTCGCAGCCATATTCAACCACGATGAGCTCCTCTTGCACTAAGCGGAGGAGGGGGCACTGAATTCATTTAAAGGGCTAGCTGAATTTCAGACTCCGCTGTATTGATTAAAGGTAATAGGTGATGTGATTACACCACAGACTTTAGAACGTCCTATTTGCGTCGCGTCATCCAACTAAGCGCGATGGTTGGAAGACATTGTTCCCGGAAACCTAGGAATTTTATTACTGCCGTCTTGAGGGGAAATAAACTTGAGCGCACGAAATAGAAAGCGTATGGTAGCATGGTTCGTCATTGACAGCACCTTCTGTGTGGACGATGCCGTGGATGATGTAGCCCCAGAAGACACCCACCAAAGTGACCATGGCGAAGGAACAAAATGCGATGATAGAGATGCTCCTGTTCACAAAGCAAGCACCAAAAGAAAAAAGATGGCGTTACCAGAAGAGTAAGCAATGAATCTCACAAGAATTGCCGAAATGATGCATTAATAAGTTCACATTATGTTTCTTGCGTTGCCTGCTTCATTCGCTTTATGCCTCAGAAATGTTGTCGTTCTTGACACGCCAAAGAACCGGAGGCTATCTCATGCGCTCTGCGCATTTCTCCATCACCAGCCAAGCTACTACTAACACAGTGCGGCCAACCTCCAAAGCCAGCTTTCCCCTAACTCGGAGAAAAAAATCCTCAGATTTCCCTATCATTTTGCACAATGTGGCTGTTAATCTTTTCCGTATAATTTCTGTCATAATGAAATTTTGTTTGTATTATGCAAATATACTGCAAAATTGATAATATGAATTTATGTCTAACTTCGCTTTAATATATTCAAATACTGAAGTCACGAATTCAAGCTCAAATGATGTCGCAGTGCCGAATTGTTACGCTAAACAAAGCATCCTGCTTGAAGCCATACACACAGAAGGCGTCAGCACGTGTATATTCTATATTGTTGTTCGAAGTTGCTTTGGACGTAGACCACAATGATCAGATGAAACAGTGCATCACATTTCTACAGAAATGTAATGGATGTAAATACATTTTTTTTAAGGTCATGTACCGGACGTAGCAACACAACACATACGCACTTACGCGGCATTTGCAGCGAAGCACGACAGTACGCTGCCCATTTTCGTCTCTCCTCCAATGCTAAAGTCCCTCAAACACATGACCACAGAGACTCGGTCCAAGGTTTCTCTGCCCTTGGGCTGTTCCCGGTAAATCTTGGTACACATACGCATGCGTAGTTGGCTGTTTAGCACCACGACCTCAGTGTGGTGCTCGGCGCTTGGCCTATCTGTCCACTTACGCCCAAGTTTGCTCGTGCTGCTTTGTTTTGGCGTTCCAGCGTACGTTTGTTTCGTTGGTTTCAGATGAGCGTTTCAGTCAGAGCGCACCGACATCGGCAGCCCATGTAAGTGATACGGACGGCAGAATCGCCGTAGCAGTACTTCGGAAATGGGCCCAGTGCATCCACACCATGACCTTTATTCGGCGTGAGTCGTTCGCTGCGCTGCAGCACAATCAAAACTGATAATTTACGTGCTAAAGCGAAGGTAATTTATGGTGTCTTAAACTAAAGCATATACGCTGTCACGTCAGTAATGTCACCATGACGATGCCATAGTGCAGAATCTTCCGAGATATTTATAATTTTCCCTGTTTCCCTAATCGAAGTTTAAAATCTCTAATCTAGGAAAATTTCCCTAGCGTTCGCAGCAACCGTACTGACGCACAGAAGGAATACGTGCAAATAATGCTTTATAGTCGGCCTGTCTCACCCCGACTTTTGTTTCGACCTGCTCACGTTAGGTTCATGCCGACAGACTTCCTGCACCTATCTTGTTGTAAAGGCCGCGCTACTGAAACGAAGACGGGAGATAAGAACAAAATGGACATGGTTCTGACCTTCTTCTTATACCTTCTCCTTTCGTTTCAGTACTATAGTGCTGCCGCACAGCAATGGATGCTCACCCACTTGCCCACTTTTCTATTACGATGCTGTCCTACCTCGCGCGACGGAAACGTTACTTAATCGTCGGTTCCCGTTGCGCTACCACAGCAGGCTGCGCTTACTGTTTTTTTCTGAGTGTCCTTCCCGGCGGGGCGGCGTTGAAACGCAGTCGACGATGGAGGGACTCCGACGACCTGGAAATGAGGCAGTCGACTTGAGCCGTTGCTTTAATTGTGACGCGCTAAAACGGGGCACAGCGTCATGAGCTCAAACGATATGCAGAGCAGTCGCATTCCGCGCTGAAGCGTGAAACAGCAAAAATCAAACGGTTGCGAATGCCCGGTGGTTTTCCGTGCTTCTTACCCTTCTGAGACGTCCTTGGAAAAGGACACTCTTCGAGAGATTTCCAATCTAGAAAATCGAAATTGTATAAAGGCTCAAATAACTTAATCTGCTCTCAGTATATCTCTTCTCTTTCTGCCGCTCTCTAGAATATATATATATATATATATATATGTGTGTGTGTGTGTGTGTGTGTGTGTGTGTGTGTGTGTGTGTGTGTGTGTGTGTGTGTGTGTGTGTGTGTGTGTGTGTGTGTGGGGGGGGGGGGGGGGGGGTGTGTGTGTGTGTGTGTGTGTGTGCGCGTGCGTGCGTGCGTGCGTGCGTGCGTGCGTGCGTGCGTGCTCCTTGTATCCGTGCAGTCATGACGAAAGATTAAAAAAAAAGGAAAACTTCTCCTAATGTGCAATGTGACCATGTCCAACCAACCAGCGTTCAGCGTGTCTGTTCTTTTCAGTTTAATTACGCTACGTGCACGATATGCAGATAGAAAGTTTCAAGTCATACGCTTACAATCCGACAAAGTGCGCAAAATTGTCCTATCCGCCCCCGTTCTTTCGCACCCGTCCTTTGAGCCACATTTCGCGCTGTGTATTCAATAACTATTCGCACTCCGCCGACACTTGGCGTTCGCGGACTCATTGGTGTTGACCCTTCTCTTTGTGATTAGAGAAGCAAATGCACTAGTTGTCCAAGCTGGGTTGACTGGTTCTCGTATAAAAATTGCGAACAGTGTGGAGCCGTCGCGAGAAGAGACATACCAGGAGGGCTGTGCTGCTTCTAGTACCTGCCCTGTTCGTATTTCTCTTGTCGTGTCGTCGGCGCTGTTCGCCATGTTAACACTAATGCATGCAATATTGCTCGTAATTCGGGCCCGTGTAGTGCGAGTGACTTTGAGCGCGCTACATATCCTTGTCGAAATTTCGCTGAACGTTTATTTTGATGCCATTTAAACATGGTGACGTTTTGCGAACTGTTCCATTGTCTCTCGTGTACTTTGCTGTAGCCATTGGAGATAACTTATCCCAGTCCACTGAAACAAACTCTACCGAAAATGATCCACTGCCTTTGTTCGGATTGCGGGTCGCCACCTAATATCTGTCGCACGTCAAGTCACACAGATTTTACAATATATATCTGACCTACTATCAAAAGAAAGAAAGAAAGAAAGAAAGAAAGAAAGAAAGAAACTGTAATAGCTATTTTAGCGCTCACTCACGAATGTTAGCGCATTTTGAAAGCTCATACCGTCTGGGTCGCTCTCCTGGTTTCCTCAAGATGGAAGGAAACGGTGGACCTCTGCGAAATAACAGTAAAAGACCAACTTGTGAGAGCTGCTGAAATTATATATATATATATATATATATATATATATATATATATATATATATATATATATATATATATATATATATATATACTCAATAGCGTGATGGCTGATTAGCCATCACTGCGACGGTCGTCTTCTTATCACGCCGATCGCTCTCAAGAGTGTAGGGTACACCCGAACGTCGGTGAATGAGAAAATGTTTCCGAATAGTGGCCAGGAGGTTCTGTATACACAAAAGTCGCACGCTGGCGCGCTTCGCGACAATGAGCACACGTCAATCGTGATACCTGGCGTTACACTAGCGAAGGCGGACGACAGACAGCTGTTACGAACGAAAATTTTTCTTAATTCAGCCCCAGTTATTCGCGTACATCAGGCAGCGCTTTTCGTGAATAAAACATTTGCCCGAGGCTGGCTACTTGCGCGAGGCACGTGCTAGCCTCACGTAGATAAGAAATTTCGCAAAATGCAGGGCATATCTTGGTCCAGTTTGACCAAAATATTTAAGAAAACCCAGGAGCTCTAGAGAAACCGTACCGACTGCATAGTAGCGGCACTCGCGTGTACTTACAGCCAGAATATATTTTTCACGACGAAGTGTTAATTAATTGCTTATCAATAGTTCACTATAGAACTTTTTAATTATTGCTTGAATGGCAAACATGTCAATTACAAAGTTGTACGGCACCTTATAACCTCCGAATCAGGCATTAATATTGTGCTGAAGTGCGCCTGGTTCTTTTTTCCAACAAGAAACAAAAGCCCGTGAAATACGCGAAATATGAAATAAGGATGCGCGCTAGCGCGCCATTACTCAAGCGCTTCCAAGCAACCTTTGAGAGATATACGGCTGCATTCGTCTATCGCCGCATCGTACAAGGCTTCGTCATGTAGGATGGCCCGAGAGGCTTCGCAACTGAATAGCGTGATGCGATAAGCGCCAGCATATGCGAACACAAGAATGTTGTGCTCGATCATGAGGCACTCGGGATAGCTTTAACCTTCGCGTATCATGAAACAAAGCTATAGAAGAAATTCGAATAAAAATGACACTGCGCTAAAAAGCACGAAAAAAGAAAAAAAGGCAGCTCTCGGAAGAACAGAAATGATCTACTCAGGAGTTTATTTCAATGAAAAATAAACCAAGAGCACGTAAGGCGTCTCAGCCGCCCTCAGAGAAACATCCAAAGGTACAACTGGTTTAGCCTTTTACCCTTTCCGTCTTTTGAACTTTGGAAAAGAGGCAAGACAAAGCAGTTTTTTACCTATTTCTATCTTTTCGCAAGCTTTCTTTTTATGTAAGGATAGGGTGACATCACGAAAGCTCGTTAAACAGTCACGCTTTACACCAGTTTCGAGCGGTTATAGCAGCTTGACTAACGATGTTGGAATCTCGTGGCAGACTCAGCAGGAGCCAAAAACTATGAACGTTTGTTTAAAACTATTCGAAGAAGCTGCACCGTAAGACTATACTGCCGCCCAAACGCGTGCCTTTCATTTTGCCAATAATTTCGTGTTGCGTTGACCTCTTCCTTTTTTGTTTTGTTCAAAACCATAAGAAAAGCCAAAAGTGCACTTTCAAGCAAACGTATGCACCTCAAGTTCCTCGTTGATTAAGCCACTCACTCCATTCCTCAAGAGCAAGAAGTTCCGTATCACCGTAAAAAGACGTGGGAATGTGCCATTGCCAGAAGATTTTACTTACATTCGATAAAACTCCATCGTCTCGGCGTCTGGTACGACCTCACTATCTTCATCCCTGGTAAGAAAAACAAGGTATCATGAAACACGAGCATACGCCACCACCTGCGTATGCTATAATCTTCTTGGCGGCTATCAAACATATACCAAAGCTCAAAGCATGACTGCGACGGGCGAAGTTCACAATCCTTGTATAACATTCCGACAATTCAATTCACTGCACACACATTACACTGCAGACGCGCATCTTGCGAAGGTTTGTCACATTTAGTTGTCAAAAACGCAGCTGGTTTGTGTAGCCATTTTGAACGGCGTCTTCCAAAGTTCATACGATCGTACCTTCACGCAATCGCCATATATGCGCGCGAATTAACGCATGCGAATGAACTCTGATATTGCGTGCTGCGACGTAATTTTTTCTCAATAGCTCGTGGATGGCGCAACTCCGACTGCTTCCGCAAAGCAGTCTATACTCACAGCTCCATGGTAGGTTGCGCTGAACTTCACTAAAGAGGTGACCGACGAAGGAAGCGTCCTTTCCCAATCGCTCAGCGCGGACGGTGTGCCGAGTCAGCACCCCGAGGACGTCTACCGCAAGAGAAGCACTGCGTCCCGCTCGTCATCGTTGCGGACGCTCGAGAGGATGACACGCCGGGCACGACATGGACGGCGGAGACATCGTCCCCGGGTTCGGGGGCGTCTGGCAACGCGTCACGCTCCCCGGACAAGCTGCGCAAGGCTGGCTCTCCCGTTCAGCAAAGTGTCAATGGTGCCGCCACACAGGACTCGCGGTCTCTCGCGGCCGTAGCTAGGTGCCTCGCGCTACAGCCGCAAGGACGCCCTCTAGCTGCCGGCCTCTGGACTAAACGGTTCATCCGCTTGTCCAGATGATGATCCTAGACAAAGGCGCATATCCACTACGGAGGACAAGGGACGGGATATAAAGAAGGTGGGGTGGGGTAGTGGTAATAGTAGTAATTATAATGATAAGGCTAAAAATTATCGATAATATCGATAGCTGCGTCCACTGAAGAAAGCCGGAACACACTCGTCCCAACGGATGCGACGACGACGACGAAAGGACACGAAGGAAAAACATTTTAGAACCAACGTACACGCAACTTGGTTTAAATTTCTCCATTTTAAATATCCTTTCTCTAGGAGACTCCTCTCTCGAAAACTACCGCAGGGATGTCTGCTCAGCCGTGGAGGAATTCATAGTTGTTTCAAGACGATTTTCTTAGGTTTTTCTTAGATTGTTGTTCTCCGCTTCCACATGACACCTTTACCAGTCTTTTTGATACCAACATCTTCCTAATACCATCCAAATCTTGGACAATCCCAGCAGTACGCGCCATCGAAGAAGGATATTCTATCGTATCCTATCACGCAAGATATCAGCTAGACTGGTCAGCGTTACAATACGTTTTGTAAATGTACCCAGTAAATAGTATTCTGTGTAAGCAGTGCTTCATTCGCGCACGAATATTGTTATTTACGTCTATATCAATATTTGTATATAGAGGCCCCGAATCACTGTTTATCGAAGTCGATAAATGCATTTGAAGTTCAAGTAGACTATTTCAGAAATACGTTGGCGCCAAAAGTACTTAAATGAAGTTCATAAGAAGCATAGTTATTGCCAGTGTCGCGTATGATCCCGTTCGCTGTGCTCCCGTTCTTTCTATAATGCCTTGCACTGCGAAGACTACGGCGGAGTGGGACGTGCCCACAACGCTCCGCCTACTGAACGTCACCGCGGTACGCAGTTGAAATTTGATTTTGGATGTGCACGTAAACGCCACGACTTGCGATTTTGCGCCTACAACGTGCCAAACGCGGTTTTCATCAGCGAGCCTCAGTGCGCTCAGCCGGCGGACTCTTCGCGGCACACCGCGGCGGCCACGGTATCAATGTTACGTAGCACATGGCGTCCAAGATTGGCTCCGCGCGGGTTTAGGAAAGCACGCGGAGGTAATCTTGGAGGCCATGCGTAGCAGACTGCAACTGTATTGCGTATGCGCGGCCTCCGGTTTGTGCACAAACGGGCTTCAGTGCGCGCCCGCGCGCACATGCTCCAGTCTGGCCTTGTTACGTGGTGGCTTTGTCGTGCACCAGCTTGACTGACGAATAGTCATCATCATCATCTTCTTCATCAGCCTGGTTACGCCCACTGCAGGGCGTAACTTCTCCAACTACCCCGGTCATCTACTAATTGTGGCCATGTTGTCCCTGCAAACTTCTTTATCTTATCCGCTTACCTAACTTTCTGCCGCCCCCTGCTACGCTTCCCTTCCCTTGGAATCCAGTCCGTAACCCTTAATGACCGTCGGTTATCTTCCCTCCTAATTGCATGATCTGCGCATGCCCATTTATTTTTCTTGATTTCAACTAAGGTGTCATTAACTCGCGTTTGTTCCCTCACGCAATCTGCTCTATTCTTATCCCTTAATGTTACACCCATCATCCTTCTTTCCATAGCTCGTTGCGTCGTCCTCAATTTAAGTAGAACCCTTTTCGAAAGCCTCCAGGTTTCTGCCCCGTACGTGAGTACTGGTAAGACACAGCTGTGATACACTTTTCTCTTGAGGGATAATGGCAACCTGCTGTTCATGATCTCAGAATGCCTGCCAAGCGCGCCCCAGCTCATTCTTATTCTTCTGATTATTTCAGTCTCATGATCCGGATCCGCGGCCACTACCTGCCCTAATTAGACGTATTCCCTTACCACTTCCAGTGCCTCGCTGCCTATCGTAAACTGCTGTTCTCTTCCAGGACTGCTAAACGTTACTTCAGTTTTATGCAGATTATTTTTAGACCCACCCTTCTGCTTTGCCTCTCCAGGTCAGTGAGCATGCATTGCAATTGGTCCCCTGAGTTACTAAGCTAGGCAATATCATCAGCAAATAGCAAGTTACTAAGGTATTCTCCATTAACTCTTATCCCCAATTCTTCCCAATCCAGGTCTCTGAATAGCTTCTGCGAAAACGATGTAAATAGCATTGGAGAAATCGTATCTTCATGCCTGACGCCTTTCTTTATTGAGATTTTGTTGCTTTATTTATGGAGGACTACGGTGGCTGTGGAGCCGCTAGAGATATCTTTCAGTATATTTACATACGGCTCGTCTACACCCTGATTCCGTAATGCCTCCATGACTGCTGAGATTTCGACTGAATCAAACGCTTTCTCGTAATCAATGAAAGCTATATATAAGGGTTGGTTATATTCCGCACATTTCTCTATTACCTGATTGATAGTGTGAATATGGTCTATTGTTGAGTAGCCTTTCAGAATCCTGCCTGGTCCTTTGGTTGACAGAAGTCTAAGGTGTTCCTGATTCTATTTGCAATTACCTTAGTAAATACTTTGTAGGCAACGGACAGTAAGCTAATCGGTCTATAATTTTTCAAGTCTCTGGCGTCCCCTTCCTTATGGATTAAGATTATGTTGGCGTTCTTCCAAGATTCCGGTACGCTCGAGGTCATGAGGCATTGCGCATACAGGGTGGCCAGTTTTTCCAGGATAATCTACCCGCCATCCTTCAACAAATCTGCTGTTGCCTGATCCTCCCCAGCTGCCTACCCCCTTTGCATACCTCCCAAGGCTTTCTTTACTTTGACGGATAGTATACACATCCAACTTGCGCGTTTTGAATCGCCATCAGTAGCTCATTACGAAGTCTGCCAAGGCGTCTAACCAGGAGCGGCCAGGAGTGAGTGCGTGCTGGTAAGCGTGCGTGTGGTCGACTTTACGTTTCACGTTGTTCGAGGCTAGTTGAGTGTTTAAAGCTAGGCGAAATTAGCGAGACCCAACTTCTACGATATTAATAAGGACGGTGGCCAAATTTTAATTCCTAGGCGGGCGCCCGCGGTCGAGCGTGAGCAGACGACAGTCGGTTACTTACGAAAGTGCGTAATTAGTATCGATATCCTAAAGCAGATCTACGGTCATTTCAGCCTGTTTATTAAACTACGTCAATAAATATGCGCACTATTAGTAGGAAGAAGCGCACTGATCCAAACAGCCTTCCTGATTGATATCAGATATTCGCCAATGGCAACCGCGGGCGGGAATCTGCTATATTACGAAATAAAGCGTCCGGGAAAAGGTGAATAGCAGGCTTCTGTTGAAAAGAGAGCGCTTGAGAAAAAGGTGACTTCGCGCTCTTCCGATCTCCACGCGCGCCGCACGACTGCACAAAAGCGTTCACAGTAGCGTATGCTATCCGCCAACTGTGTTTTTTCACCAAGGCAGAGGGCCCCTTTAAGAACGTAGGGAAAAGGAGAAGAACGTACGTGTTGTTCAGCCCTTAGTCTACTGTAAAAAGAAAAAAAAAACACAGAAGGAATTCAAACCCTAAAAAAAAAAAAGCCGGCAGATGCCACGCTCTGTGGGAATCGATGTTATGCGAAGCAGTGTGCGGAGAGCCTGCCAAGTTAGCAAAACGACCATGAGAGCACCAAGACGTAGACGACTGTTTCATGGCCTACATGACACTCATGTCATGACATTCATGTCATGAGCGATGATTTATGTTCGTCATACACTTTTGTCATACTGTGCCAATTTTGGTACATACCAAGTTCACGAAACGACCATGAGAGCCCTAGGACACTAGGACGTAGCTGGCTGGCTGGCCGGCTGGCTAGATAGATAGATAGATAGGCAATGTTCGCCAAGAAATGCTTGGTATTTAATAGGAGAGGTAAAGAAAAGAGAAATTACGCGACTAAAAAGACAATGACATATAGCCCTACTAATATACCGGTTGTCCCAGTTAACTTCCACTAAGATTTACAAAAAAAAATCCAAGAGCACTAGAGAAATCGTACCGACTGCATGGTAGCAGCAGTCGTGTGTACTTACAGCCAGTATTTTTGTCATCACGAAGTATTAACTAATTGTTTTTATTTAGTGAACGTTTTAATCATTGCTTGAATCGCAAACATATCAATTAAAAAGTTGTAGGGCACCTCAAATAACCTCCAAATGAACCATTTGTTTCGTGCTCAGCTTTGCCTCATTTGTTTTTCCGAGACCTTTTTCCACGCTAACGTTTCGGTTTAGCGTGGCCTGCTTTGAATGGATAGAGCAACGACATGGAGGCGGCGAGGCACCCTGCTTAGATTTCATTTAGGCTTTGTTACTTGTTCTTCGTAGCGATACCAAAACATAAATGGCAGAGTTCGTTTTCGCTTAGTCTCATCACTCTTTGAGGACAAAGTATTGGTGTGCCGTCATTATTAAGGTCAACATCTGTTCTGAAGCTGTTGGGCTTAACAAAAAACACGTCGCCGTTCCTATCGAAAGTGCTTTGATTGTTATGTAATATATGGCACCACAGTACTTGGCATTTGCCATCCATTCGTTGTGTGCAACGCTCCACGTTTTACATGCGCCTAAGTTTGTCTCTGAAGCGCCGCATTAAAACCGTCTCGTTTTCGTTTACGCTTTCCACACATACGTCCTGTTTCCGGTCGCGTGGCAGAAGTTCAGCTTTATAAATCTTCAGGCTTCCATTCTCGCTTTCTTTATGTGTACTTGCGTGCGCTCTTCATTGGGCGTCTTTTAGAACCACGTGTTTCAGTTTACGGATGTTTACGCACTGATCACGTGTGACCGCTTGTGCCCAAAGGTACTCACCCGCATGCACGCACACTATAAACACGCGCACAGACATGTAGCTAAAATTGGGACTAATTGGCTGTATTACGTCTGCGCCATTTTCTCGCGTCCTTTTTCCTCAGCAGCACATTTCAATCGGCACTCGCTCCCTTTCCGGGTAAAAATTGCACAGACGGACGGATGAGCAAAAGTTCAAAATTGATGCAGGTAAACATGCGATGGCAATGAGTCGTGGCTACCGTGGTTACGACGGCCACTCATTCACGCGCAAAAAAAAGAAAAAAAAAACAGAGGCATGCGTCCGCGACAGGACTCGAACCTGCAATCTTCTGATCCGAAGTCAGACGCCTTATCCATTAGGCCACGCGGACAGCTGCTGCGCTCCGAACACGCAGAGGCCCCTAGGCATATAGCCCTCTCTGTTCCTTTTTTCTTTCTTCTTTTAATGGCAAGAATAGAGAGCTTTAGATTAAGGGGCTGAAACGGTGGCTTGCGTACGCAAGAACTAAAGGCGATGGTAGCGTGGACACCGACGTAGAGGTCTGTGCATGCGCAGTACCGTAGCCCCAAGTTCTTGCGTACGCAAGCCGCTTGCGTCCCCTAATCTAAAACACTCTAATAGAGAGCTTTAGTTTATGGGACGCAAGCGGCTTGAGTACGCAAGAACTAGAGGCTACGGTAGTGCGCATGCGCAGACAGCTACGTCCACTTTCATCCTTGGGTTGTTGGGGCGACCAACGACCGGCTTTATGGGGCGACCGATAACATCGTTGCCCCTAAGCGGTCACGTTATCCAAGTGACTCTCGCGGTGTACGAGAACTTGCGAGTAGCTAGCGGGTAGATCATCTGATAAATTTTTCGCCAAGTGTCAACAGACGTGGTTTTTACGTATATTAGAGAGGTTTAGCGTGTCCGGTATTCGGGCAAACGCAGGCAGTTGGGGCGGGGGGTAAACGGGATCGGTCTGCATGGTGCATCGACCTGGTGGTGCAAAGCTGAAACGGACAAAAACAGCTGATATTGCTGTAACCAAGTCTATTCTACTTCGCTGCTGGTGTAAATTTTCAGCACTGGCGTAATCGTGTTGCTGCCAAAAATTTACACCCGAAGCAAAGTACACTTGCTTACCGCAGTAATAACTTTTTTTTATCTGTTTGAGCTTTGCGCCACCAGGTGGCTGCACCATGTAGGCGCTCCGTTTTACGGCTCCGCCCCAACGCCCCTGCGTTTACCCGAATACCGGACAAGCTAAAGCTAAAGTTGGATACTTTTAGCGTGTCCGGTATTCCGGCAAGCGCGGGCGGTTTGCCGGTTTAGCGGGGGCGTAAACGTGAGCGGCCAGATTGGTGGCGCCAGCTGGTGGCGTAAAGCTCAACCACACAAACACAAAGCTAATTAATATATTCTGCTTAGAGACTTTTAGCGTGTCCGGTATTCCGGAAAGGGCGGACGCAAACGTGAGCGGCCAGATTGGTGGCGCCAGCTGGTGGCGTAAAGCTCAACCACACAAACACAAAGCTACTGGTGGCGCACGCCTACAACGCCAAGCGGCCGCTGACAGCGAGGAAGCGCGTACTAGCCGCTGGTTGCATTCGACGAGCTCATCCTTCCACGCGCACATAACGACCGTCGGATGCGGGCTGCGCCGAGCGATGCGCAGCTTCGTCACCAACGCCGTCATTTCCCGGGAAACGGAAGCCCGGAGAGCACGCCCCGACGCACGGCAGCGATGACGCCACTGATCTTTTAACAAATCCCAGTCATCCGAGTTGGCTCCGACAATTGACGCCCTAACAGCTTGCAGTAATCCAGTTTTGGAGTCAAGCTCATGTAGGACGCGGCAGTCGAGACACCAAGGGCCTCGAGCTGACGGAGACCCTGAGGGCAGTTCCAATACTAACTCGAAGGGGCGATGGTCGCTTAGAGTGAGCGCACATCAGCGACATGGACGTAGCCGGTAAGACATCGCGGTACATAGGCTCTGTTGAACCTACTCGACGAGGGCCCGCGACGCCACGTGCAAACGTACGTACTACCGTGAAGCAGTTCATACGCCTCTAGGAGCGTAAACTGCTGCACCAGCCGACCTAGCTCCCTAGCGTTCCCGTTTGGCCTGCCCCTGACAGGGCCCTGGACATCTGCATCCGAATCAAGTACACAATTGAAGTCGCCCAAGAGAATTACCGGACGCGAATCTGTGAAATATAGATCCAATGATTTGAAGAAGGTGTTAGAATTCGCAGAATGCGCCGGACCATGGATACACAGTAATCCAATGCGTACAGAGTGAAATGTGCAGTCGAACGCCAGCACGCGTCCGAGCGCGTCGAAGGTTACATGATGGTCGCGCAACAGGTTACGGTTAAGAACAAGCACTCCAACACCGCTCGAACGCGTGGTGGCGTAAGAAGAGAAGCAATCAGTATTGAAAGCGCGCTTGAACATCAGAACACCGCTTATATATCTTAAAGAAATTTGTTTCTTGTAGGCAGAGGAGGTGACAAGGCGACAAGACGACGAACGGGCAAAGGCGACCACCTCTGCCTGCTTTTGGGCGCTACGGTAACCATGCACATTAAAAGTGATCACGGTGAGGTGAAGATCCACGTTGCTAGATAGTGGTTAGCGTAGCTTTATCTGCCAGGGGCGAGTTCAATAGCGCCAAAGTCGGCGCAGAAAGTCTCACTTCTTCCGTGCTGGGGACCCGGCAGAAGCGCGAGGCTTCCGGGTTCGAGAGGAAGCCCTCAATGGGCTCCTGTCACGGGACGGAGTATCCGAGTCGCTGGTCGAGCCGTAGTGCCTTTTCGTGCCAACGGTAGTGAGGGAGGTGGTACAAAAATGTCCTGGCTGCTACCGCCCGGACATGTCGTGGTCGCGACGACGTCCGCCAGCCATATACCACACCCAGCCGCAAAATGCAGATTGTGCTAAGTACCTTCTTACTCATAAGGGTAAATCATACCCTTGAACGTACTGAATATTTCGCCTTACATCTTCAAGAATTGAGAGCCACACAGAGTCTGATATGCCATGAAGGGTGTAATCATGGCCTACAATACGTATAGAATAGCTCTTTTCAATATGGAAAAGGAAACTTAGGCGTGTCTGTGGGGAACGAATGAACAAATAGCGACAGTTTGAAATATTTTGCGCAGTAGCTGAAGTAATACGCTTAGCCGTCTGTTTAGAATAAGTTTATTTCAACAAGACACGATACGAACATTGAGTCACCATCACGGCACAATTACACAGGGACGATAACATATAAAGAACGAAGCGTTGTACACACGGCACGTTTTCAAGGCAGTGTCCAAATCCTCACTAGCTAACATTTAACCACATAGACGCAAGGGCAGACACAGTTACACATAATCTAATTGCCACATGTAAAAATTTATGTTCAATATTTCTGCACACACGTTACGTACAATCAAATTGTAAGTAATGAAACAGATAAACTGTCAGCTCTGGAGGCAATTCCTAATAACAACACTGCTTGGAAGCCATAACAACGAGCTCCTTCACTTGCTCTAAGTCATATTCTCAATTCCGGTCAACGTTTTCTTTAGCACTTGCACTTGTGAGAATTGTTAAGTTTAAGTAGTATTACTAACAAGTATAAGATCAAGCATGTTTCTTTTTACTTAATCATGACTGCTTTCTTGTTGTAGACAAGATATGTAAAATAATAGGATAATATTGTGAACAGTGTTTCGTTTGCGAAAAGCTTAGACACCCACTTGCACCCGGCCCCGATTTCTTTTCCGTACTGCATCTCTTTCCAAACTGGTGGCGTGCTCGATGCCAGAAAATCGTCGCTCTTGCCAGCTTTAGGACACTCTGTTAACAGTAACGTGGCAATGCTTGAAGATGTCGCTGCAGTGGCTCCCATCTTAAAGCCCCTTAATATAGAAAGTAAGGAAACTATTCCTCCCCTCCCGCGCTTTCCACCTCGATATCCTCTCCCGGCCGTCTGCACGCTCTGCGCACGGCACGCTGAGAAGGCCACCGGGGGGCCGCCGGCCATATGCCGTAGCTCGCACCCGCGAGCGCGCCTAACTTCACGTTCTTTGTTACGTGCTACTATAAAAGAAAAACGCGAGAAAGTGGTTGGACATGCCTCGACCCTACCACGAGCCTCCGTAATTATCTTCTCGTTTGCGTAACGAAAACGTTAAGTGTGAACGCTTGCGGCATGAACGATAACTGCGCACTGTTATAGCCCACACAGGATTTGCCATTTTAATACCGGTCGTATTAATAGTACGCAGTTTTAGTGGCAGAATATGTACATTATGTACGTGTACATTCCTCAATATGTCTTTTTCAGCCCATTGACTTTATGCTAAATGCAGATTTCATCTAGTGCAGGATTTTCGCACAAATGCTACTGTTTATGAAGCTGCTCCCGAATGGTTTTAGAGGCAGGATAGTTTCTTCGTTCCTCGGAGAGATTTCCATGCAGCGGCGTTATTACTTCTTGAATACAAATATTCACTTTTGCTTAGGCCTTCGTAGTCATATTCAATTTTGGCGAATCAATTCTGCTTCGCCATTTTAAATTTTGCAGTCATTCTTCGTCATGCCTTGTTCTGCCTAGTCATTCTCCGCATTAATGAGTTTTCCATAGCCATTTAAACTTGATTGAATCAATATCTATTTTGATAGTTCGTTCGTAGTCATTCTCAATTTTGCTGAGTCATTCTTAATTACTTGTAATTTCCTTGCGTCATTTCTAATTCTGCTTAGTCATTCTCAGTTGTCCTTAGTCGATTTTAATATTATTGAGTCATTCTTATTCATTCCTACATCTGCATAGCCATTCTCAGTTTTGCTGTGTCATTATCAGTATAGCTGAGTTAGTCTCGTTCATTCTCTATTTTCGGAGGTCATTTTTCGTTATTCTCAATTTCGGTGACTCGTCCACCGTCGTTATTGAGGTCATTCATTATTAGTCAGTCATTATAGCCTGAGCCATTGCTTATTCTCACGGTCACTTATTCATTCCTACTCACATTAGGATTAGTTGTCATTGTTGGTCACGTAATTCCGTAGTCAGTATAGGTATAGTCATTATTATATATTATATTATTATACTACTAGCATTACACCTGAAGTATTACTACTACTATTATCCTCTTCTATACACCTTAGACGTCTGCAAGACCTCGAGGCTTCACATAAACTATGGATGGTTTGCGCATTCTTGGTCCTCCTAATGCTACTGCATTAAACATAACGTTTGCTATCCTGCGCCAAGCCAGAACCGCTCCTATTAGCTAGCAACAGCATAAACGTCTGCGTTGGAAGCGTTTTCTCAGTAAATCCACATCGAGATTAAGGAACTGAAGAACCTATTGTAAGTGAATTCCGCACACCAGCAATCGTTATTACGACACACAGGATAATTCCATTAAATAAAAAGAATGACGTTTAGAACCACGGCAAAATGATAAGCGAATTAAGCAAGATTGTCCGCTTTCTCATGAACTCGCAATAGACTTCAAATATGCACAGTCCTTTAAGTACAAGGGAATACATAGTAGCACACAGAGCACAATAAGCTTCCTCGGAACGAAGTCCTTACGGGCGATGCTATGAATCCACTTCTTCCTACGCGCCGTGTCATTTTTTCTTCGGAGGATCATGAACAGTGTGAAGCCATTTTGAATCCTGCTGGCGCACTGAAACGCGCAGCACGCGAGCATAGAAAAGACATAAAAAGCAGACCTTCAAAAGTAGCAGAGCTTACTCCTCGTACCCCGACGGAGCTTGACTCGCAACAGAGGGAGGCAGCCTGTTAATGACGCCCATGTAAAATGAAAACAGAATCAAAGCGTCATTTCGCGCACGTTTCCTGGGCTACGGCCCCAGGGGCCAATCATTGCTCAAAAAAGGGCCGATTCGAGAGGCGGGATGATGAGGTGCGCGCGAGGGTCTTCGGCGCGGCGGCTGAGTTCACAGAATGTCCGTGCTTTCAAATTATCAAGGGACTTTATCCTCTCTCACGTTGGCTTCCAGGGCAACGAGGAGGCTGACGGCCAGGCAAAGGCAGCACACCACACCACTGCACCCGTCAACACCGCTGTAACGTCCTTCGACTATATATGCAAGGAATAGAGTTACTGTATATGCTGCCAAATACCGGCACCCGCATCGGTGCCTCGCCAGCGGTGGTCCCCCATGTCCTTTTCCTGACGTCGTCCTCACAAGGTAAGATCGGTCTCTCCTGCGACGGCTCCGGACCAGATGCTCCTGGATGCCATCCCTGAGGTGCAGCAAAGGCCTGGCTCCATTCCCGGCCTGCTCAACGTGCGGCGAGGCCGAAATAATCGAAGCAACTATTTTGTTTCTGCCCCGGTTTCTCCCAAAATTGAGGAGCCATTTCATTCTGTGAATGTCGATGACCAGCGAAGCTGTAGCATATCACACATGGTTAGACAAGGGTAGCCTGGACAGATGTATTCATTTTTATCATTTGGTAATGGTAGTGACAACAGCTGTGTGATTACTGTGATACACACTGATTGGTTCGGTTACAACCCTAGACAGAAGCTCGGCCAAAGCTAATGCTTACACGACCATTGTTGAGTATATAGTTGAGTGCCTTGTACGGGTGTGGCCCTGCGAACCGAACTCTTCTAGTACACACTGACTGAACCATTTCTTGTCTTGTATTGAAATGATCTCATTGACGTCTCGAACGATGATGACAGGCGAATTGGCATTACGTCTAACCCATGCAAAGTGCATCGTCATGAACTTCTCGATATTCCACTTCGGTGCGTCTGGAGATATATACACAGTGGATATGACAATTCTGTCTTTCATTTGCGTATATGGCAAAGCGTGCAGGTCATGAGTCCATACACAGTTGATAAACGATTCCAGTATACCCATTGACTTGCAACAATGCATCTTGATTAATTTATTTCATTCATTCATTCATTGTTGTCGTTGTTGTTGTTGTGGACGGAGTGCTTGAAGCCTGCTTCTCCTCCACCGCGGTTCGGCCCGGTATTTCGCAACTCGGCACGGTTTTGCACTATCTCCGGGATCGCGCCATGCTCACCTTTTTTATAACTTATACCTGAAAAGCTTAAAAGACGAGTATAACAATTCGTGTCGGTCCGAATAGACAAGCTGGACAGGAAGCAAAACTGTGAATAGCCAGTTATGGAACATTAGCGAAATCTACAGCAGATAAGAGAAAGGAGAGTCGCAGACCGAAGCCGGCGATTGTGGAATTAGAAATTAAGTGAACAATAAGTGAGCCATCGACAGGGCGAAACCAAACAGACAATCTATCAAACAAGCAAGCAAACAAATAAGATGAAACCAACACGTGCATTGCAGAGAGGATGGGGAGGAGCTCTTTTGTGTGACTGCGTTACCCTTGAATAAACAACACATTGCACATGCGCAATTAGCGTTACATTTGCATGAATTTAAATCCTTTAGCGTCATTTTGCCTGAACATTTTCGTGGTTAGCATTACGTTTGCAAAACACTTGCGCGAACACCTGCTCAAACAATATCTTTAATTAATACCGATTCCCACACAAGTGTAGCAACCGGAGAATTTTATCTCCTTCTTTGTAGCCTTCGCAATTATGGGCCATGCTGTGAGTGCACGACAGTTGGCTACCGCCGCCGGGAATAGCAGCAGGACATATTTTATTCTTGTCAAGCTTCTTCAAGTACACTCATGAGGACACGTTGCTTCGTCTATCCACGACAGAGGTACAGTCAACCGCAAAAGTTTGCGGGACGTAGGATCTGCCAAGAAGCTTATCTCTCGAAGCGTGGTCACACAGCCTCGAATTGAGTGCTTCAGCATGCAGTAGCCTTCGCCACCTACACAGTTATTCATTAAATACGAAGTGTCATGCCCTAATAGTGCAGGAATTGACATTTGAAGGGGAAACCGCATCCCGCAAACTACAACTACACCTTACCGGTGTACACAGTGGTTCGATAAGCTAGCACATAACCTTCAGTGCAAAGATTGTAGAGCGCATTAAAAAAAAAAAACATTCCATCGGTCAGTTTCCGATAGTAGTAGTGGGAATCCCTTTTTTCATTCGCTCCAGAGAAATTGCCCGAAAACTTAAGAAAGTATCAATTTACTATGTAGGTGCCTGCGCTGTTGATGCTAGCGTCCTCAAACAACTTTTGAATGAACGATTGCAGCTGCGCCTAATAAAGCGTTATACAATTCGACAGTATGTGACAGTGACGGTCACAAAACATTTGTCTTCGTTTCCAGTTCAGCAAAGAACGCTCTTGTGCTACATAGACACTGCCAAGCGAGGCAGCGAAAAAAAATTCCATGCAACCCTCGATGTTGCGAAGATGTCAAGATGGCTGCGATGACGAACACCGATGCGTCCAAAGAGACTTTACGTTCTTCGCGGTCGCCTCGCATTCAAAGCCCCTGCGTACGCTATATAACATGACGGTGCCAAAATACTCGGGCGTAGAATGCTGCGACGAGCTTTTATGGGCTATGTACGTGGGCTAACTTTTCGGTTTAGCGTGGCCGGCTTTGAATGGCTACAGTAACGACTTGGCGGCGGCGAGGATGCCTGCTTGGATTGCAGGCAGGCTTTGTTGCTTGTTCTTCGCGGCGATAGCAAAACATAAATATCGGAATCCCTTTTAGCTTCGTCTCATCTCTCTTTGAGTACAAAGTACTGGTATGCCCTCATAATTGTGTTCTGACGCTGTTGGGCCTCGCAAAACACGCGTCACCGTTCCTATCGAAAGCATGCTTGGACTCCTATGTATCAGATGGAGCTACAGGATTTGGCATTTGCCATTCATTCGCTATGCGGAACATGCTATGTTTTTCATGCGTCTATGTACGCCACTGAATCGCTGTACTAAAACTATTTCGTTCTCGTTTACGCTCTCTGCATATACGTCCTGTATCCGGTCGCGTGGCAGAAGTGCGGTTTTATGCATCCTTATACTTCCCGTCACGCTCTCTTCATCTGTACTTGCGTGCGCTCTTCAATGAGCCTCTTTTAGAACTGCGCGTTTCAGTTGACGGATGTTTACGCACCGATCACGTGTGGCCGCATGTTCGCAAAATGTGCTCACACGCATCCACTTTAAACACGCGCACAGACATGTAGCTAAATTTGGAACTAGTTGGCTGTATTAGAGCTGCGCCATTTTCAAGCCTCCTTTTCCCTCAGCAGCACATTTCAATCAGCACTCGCTCCTTTTCAGGGTAAAAAAGAAATGCACTGACGGACGGATGAGCAGAAGTTCAAAACTGATGCAGATAAAGTGGAAGGAGGTCATTGTCGATCACTGAGCGTGCGATGGCAATGAGTCGTGGCTACCGTGGCTACGACGGCCACTCATTCCGCGCAAAAAAAAAAAGTCTGAAGACACGCGTCCGCGACAGGACTCGAACCTGCAATCTTCTGATTCGAAGTCAGACGCCTTATCCATTAGGCCACGCGGACATCCGCTACTTCGCCGCGAACACGCAGAGGCCGCTCGTCATTTCGCCCTCTCCGTTTCTTCCTTTTTCTTGCTTTTTAATGGCAAGGATAGATAGTATTAGGTTAGGGGACGGAAACGACTTGCGTACGCAAGAACTAGGGACGCCAGTATTGCGTATGCGTGGACCCAGACGTAGGGGTCTGCGCATGCGCAGTACCGTAGCGCCTAGTTCTTGCGTACGCAAGCAGCTTGCGTCTCCAAATCTAAAACACTCTAACGTATAGAAAGGTGTCTGATGATGGAGGAGCCGAACGTAAAAGGGCACTCCAATATAGTCCTGATATGTTTCATCCAATATCTGTCACCATGGCCTCCAAGAGTGTGATCGTTCGATTCCGGAGCTCATGCTTACACAGGAATCAACTCGTCGTCGCTAGTCGTCGGGACAGCCACAGGGTTTTTGAGTAGCCCTGTATAAACCTTTCCCAAGATAACCTGGTTTACATTCGCCACGACAGTATATAACTACCACTGAAATCCTTGCGACCAAGTAGCCCCAGTTAATTTTTTTTTCGAAAAAACCCTCACTATGGCTGAAAAAAAAAAGCCGTCTTACACGGCCTTCTTGTTCCTACATTTTACCCTACGTTTTGCTTCTCCCTCAAATGCTTCATTTGCATATATTTATTTATTTATTTATCTATTTATTTATTTATTTATTTATTTATTTATCTATTTATTTATTTATTTATTTATTTATTTATTTATTTACTTATACATATTGCAGCGTCAATGAGGATATTGGAGGAGTGGGAGGAATAACAAACATACGAACACTTATAAACCAGCTTGCGTGAATTCTTTCAGTGGTAATTGTTGACGGAAAAAAGCTGTATTTAAAGTGATCAGTGCGGGCAAAAAAGGTTGAGATACTTAGAGCGTGGTGATTGCTCGTAGATGAGGGTATGGAGAAGGTCAAATAGTTATCTAGATACGAGAGACGAGGATCATTAATTAACATGTGAAGAAATTTAAGCATTCAAGTTTGCGACGCTCTTCAAGACGAGTGAGACCAAGTAGGGGAAGCGAGTTATACGGCGAAAATTAAGTCCTTGTCATAACTCCTACAAATAAAACGCACTGCCTTTTTTTGCACTGATTCTAGTTTTCTGACGTCTCAGTGCCTGTATGACTTCCATACCACGCTGCCATATTCGAGGATGGGGCGAATTAGGGTTTTATATGGTAGAAGTTTAGTTTCTTGAGGAGCAAGACGCAGCGTATGGTGTAAGTAACCTAATCTTTTAAAGGCCTTGTTACAGCTGACATCAATGCGTTTCGACCATGGCAAATCGTGTGTTAGTGGGAAACCTAAATATTTGAATTCGAGCACTGTCCTTGAATTAAGTAAGATTATTAAAGGCATAGGTAAAAAATGAAGGGCATGAACGTCGTGTAAAGGACGTGGAGATGGTCATGCAAAATGTTATATTCATTTGCCGTGCTTTCGACCACTCACAGAAGACAGCGAAATAATTGTTAAGGAGAGCATTATCAGTTGGAGATTTAATTGTATAATATAACACGTAATCGTCTACAAAAAGGCGTATTTTAACTGAGCTGTGTAGGGGAAGTTCATTAATATAAAGCAGTAATAAAGGAGGACCCAGTACTGAACCTTGGGGAACTCCTGATGAGACAGGCATCAAGGGTGAGTTAGTAGAGTTCAAACGTACATATTGTTAGCACTGGGAAAGAAAATCCGATATCCAGCCAACCAAGGACGCATTTTTTAGTATAAGGAACAGATTATGCATAAGTTTAGGGCGCGAGACAGTATCGAAGGCCTTTGCGAATTCTATAGATATAGCATTAATCTGGTCGCCTATGTCGTAAGAGCTGCTGATGTCGTGAACGAATTCCTTCAGTTGCGTTATGGTGGTGAAATGACTACTAAAGTCATGCTGGAAAACGCATAAAAATTCTGTTAGTTTCAAAAACTTCCATACTATATTTACAAATAATGTGTTTGAGTAAATAACATGCATGTGCTGTTAAAGAGATGGGCCTATAGTTAGTTAAGAAGTGAACGTTAGCTACTTAAATAAGGGGACAATTGAAGCACGTTTCCACGAGGAAAGAAGGGTGGCAGTTCAGAGAGAATTCCAAAGATAATTATTAGATAAGTGCTGCACGAAAAAGAGTATCGAACGAGAAAACGAGTCAGGGGACGGTCAGGACCATACGACTTCTTGGTGTCTAACTTTAGGATTAATTTAAGTATACCCTCAGGATACAGTGATACATCGTCGAATGTAGGGAATCAAAAGCAGGGATTACCGAGTTATCAGTCGTAGAGACAGAGTGGGAGTAGGTGTTAAAAGAAGAAGCTATTGTCAGCGTATCAGAACATCGTTAATTATCAACGTGTCCGAGGATGACCGAGGCGGTAGGATAGCTTTCCAAAATTTGCTCGGATTAGTCTTCATTCATTTCAGCAAGGTTATCTTGTAGTAAAATTCTTTTGCACCAACCATATTAGAACAAAGTCCTTCTTAGCGCTATGGAACTGCATGAGGTTTATTGAGTCGCCATAGCGTTTTCATCGACATAATCTGGCCACACAACGGAATTAATACAAAAGGTGCTTAGTCATCCAAGGAATTACAGTGTTTATTTTCTTTGTTTTTAAGGGAATGCAAAGGTCGATACACTTACTGACAAGATTTTCGAAGAAACTTGTCAAGGTGTTAGTATCACTAGTCGCACTTATTATTTCAACCACATCAAAAGATTCGCATAGAGCGTCTCTTACTGGCAAATTATCAGAGCGGTTAAAGCCAGGAAATCTGCAGGATCGAGTTTTGCAACATTTAAGGACGATGCCTGAAAATGGAATTACCACAGTATTGTGTTCAAGTATTCGATCAATAACATCGCATTCATAACTGTCATTAAAAAGTAGTAAGAAAAACAAGATCAAGGACTAAAGTTTGCCGAGTGAAATCCTTAATGTTCTGCTGCAGGCCACAGGACGATGAAATCTCGACCAACTCCCGCCCGATAGCTACTTCGTGTCCACTCACTTTCACTGAACAGCAATCAACACCAGGAGCATTAAACTCGCCCATGCAGATAGCATCGCATGAAGTATCATAACTGTGCAAAAATTCACTAGGGTTGTGTAAATACTCAATATTAGAACCAGGCGGACGGCCAACGACCCTTATAACCAAAGACATATCTTAAAGTTGGACTTTACACCACAATGGCTCAGCATCAGGCCAGGCAGGGAGTGTAGAAAAGTGGAGGTGAGATTGAAGAATTAGAGCAACACCGCCTCCTCTCCAGAATTTCATGTCTCCCCGAACCACTTGGAAGCCAGGGAGGGTTACTTCAGCATCATGCACACCATCATGTAACCACGTCTAAGTAAAACCGATCATATGTGGCGAATAAGACGAGACCAAGGAAAGAAATTTAGGGAAATTGCTGACAAGGCTTCTTGAATTAACGTTTAAAACGGAAAGTTTATTGCCAGTATCGTGAAGTCAAGGAGATTTGGCCCTAGCATGTGCTTCGGCTGGTTTACTTGAGCCATCAGATGATCAGGCGAGAGCATTGGATGTGGTATCGCAATCGTATCGTACGCTGTCAATAAAGACATTACCAAATCGAAGTTGCACAGATGAGCCACTATACCTATGCTAGGAGAACGCTTCCAAGAGCTTCTTGCGAATATTGCGAACCTCAGCAGCAGCACCTTATCCTGAAAATCAAGGAGCTTCACAATAACGGCACGTGACGGGCCCCTGAAGATATTGCCGAGTCTATGACACCTTTCGATACGCGGACATGCGATCTTAAGGGCGTCCTGGAACCACTTAGCTATGTTGTGAGAAAGTTCCTCATAATTCTCGTTAGGGCCCTCGCTGAGACTATGTAAAATAAAGTTGCCTCTACTCGACCTGTTTCCTAAATTATCGTTTCTGCACGAGGAAGTTGAGAGAGCGTTTTTAATTGCTGGGTTTGAGTGTGTAGGTTGTCATTAGCAGCCTGCACACCACTAATAGACTTCGAGGGTGACTCCAGAGAAGATACACGAGCATCCAAAGTCTCAAACTTCTTGTTGAGAGATGATTTAAACATTTTGATTTCAGCTATATCCAGAGGCAGTTTCTTAGCTGATAGCTGATAGCATAGCTGATAGCAGCCATATCACGCGCTCCAACTCTTGAATAAGAATTTTTTTTTTGTTACAAAAGGCTGTGTTTGATCCCGCCATACATCGTGCGGATTGTTTCCATAGCGTACCACCCCTTTTCGCTAAATTTTGCCTGAGCGGCTCCTGCTCATTAGGCAAGCCCATAACACTGTAGAGAGCTCTAATACGTAATTTATTTCGAAAGCCCATTAATTAACCTGTCCCCATTAACTGTACCCATTGACCTGTACTCATTAACTTGTCCCATGCAGTCACAAAACAAAACGAATCTGGCTCTTTTATATTAGTGAGGGTGCAGTCAGAACTAATATATCACGCATCAAAAAGTTATATAAAAAGAGGAGGGTCGAATAGTTAATCTTAACGGTTCTAAATAAGCCAGAAACGTTTACGCTTAAAATGCTGCCTATTACTTCTAAATATAAACAATGTGAAACCCGGGGTTCTCTTGGGAAACCTCTAGCTAATAGCAGCAGCATGATATTTTCGAACACTTGCTTACAATCTTTTTAAGGCTGCATATGATTAAGGCGCATATACGGTCGCACAGGAACTTGGCCGATTGTTCCCCTCATGTTCGCAAAATATGACCTCAGTTGTAGTTGTAATTATGTCAGCGCAGCCGTCCAAGTTTTACACCACTCGTAAGACGGACTAATTACGCTACGGGGCACTTGTATACGTATTATACTGTAAGATGCCTACACATTGGTCATACCATGCCCATAATCTTCCCCCGGATAAACAAAATGCCTTCTTTAGCTCACCGTGGACACCGAAGAAACCAACTACGAATCTCGTATGGTGCACGATAACACATGAAAAAATGGGGATTTAGTAATTATGTGCAACAGTTCCATTGAAAGCAGGAAAGTGAAAGTTTCGGAACGCATTGCGTTGAAAATTGTCTATATGTCAACCGTCTCCTGTGCTGTTGTTTTGGGAGTCTTGTAAACATTTAGATTAGCGGCAGTACGACACCCTGGAACGCTTCAATGAGTAACTTTCTACAAAGGCCATAATGAACCTACACAGAATAAACATATTGCCGCCAGCATTGCGAGAACACAAGACGACCGCCACATCCCAACTGCGTTTAAAAGAGCCGCCACACCGCAAGCGTCAAGAAAAGCACCGCAAGGCAACGCTGGGCCGGTGCTGACAGACCGGCGCCTCGTGCGCGAGAATCGGACTGGCACGCGACAGGAGGCGGAAAAGAACGACGTTAGAAGAAGCGAAGCTCAAGGGACGTTTTTGTCGACGGGCGCAGGTTCGCCCAGAATAAACTAGTTTTCATAGAAGCGGCCGTCGTAACTGTTGGTTACAATATATTGCTGGTCATTCAGAACATTGATTCGTCCTTCGGATAAATATAAACCCCGTGCCACACATATTTTACCGAGGGTACCGGGGGAAAACAACTAAATCCCGTATATAACGCACAACAATTGGGAGAAAGCGAGTGCCAGTAATTGTTTTCAGTGCACATACGCAACCTACACAGTGCGAATTCTAAGTACACGTCACCAAAATGTGGCCCTCGTCTTTCAAGATACAGAATATCTGCTGTTTTTTTTCTCCCACCGGGAAAGAAGTAATTCTGTGGCTGTTATTAAAAAGCAGCCTCAACAATGAAATCGTCAAATTAGAAGTTACACATTCCTTTAGAAAATTTTCAAGTCAATGTTCTATTGCTATTGAAATGGCTCTGCACGTTCGACCAAGGTCATTTTCAACAGCGTATCTACGATAACTCGCGATTACACGATGAAATTGGACAGTCATGCCTGTTAGAGGTTTGATTAGACTGTTGATATAAAGCCAGCGCCGAGCGTATTTGCCCCATAGCAGTGTGCACCGCTCGTGTTGTCATTGCGGACAATCTATGCGCCGTCGTCGACGAGACATTGTCAACGTCGACGGCCTCAAGACTTACTATGGCTCACTCATAGCGACAAGCTGTTAGGTCGCCAGGTGGCTCCCTTTTCGTTACCGTTGGTAATTGTAGAGAAGGAGTGCAACGATACCGTGGGTCGGCCTCTCCAGCGCCTTTGCTCGTGAAAGCCGCTCGCGCTCGGAGTCCGTGCTCTATCTAGACTGTGGCCGCTGTGCTGCTCCTAGTCCCGTCAAATAAACACCTTAACAGTGTTAATATGCTGAGACTGCAAGGCAACGCAGGCTATCTCTAGACAGAGATTAACTAGTTCCGGTATTTGATAAACCAACAATTTCAGGCCTTATAAGGCGAGCCAGTCGTTGGACTCGGCTGATTGTAATGCTTTATCGGGACTTCCCCCTCGCCCGCAGGTTAAATGTACGGAAACAGCGGCCCCGAAAAACTGGACACGATGCAGATTGCGGAAGCTGACATTTCAAAAGGCCCCCGCAGCAACATTTAGTTGCTGCGGGGGCCTTTTGTCTATGGCGTAATTGGGTGCGAGGCAGTTGCCGCTGGGACATCGTCATCGAGCTCTGTTTCCACTTCAGGAGAGGCTCTACTTTGAGTTACTGTCGTTTCTCTCAGAGGAGTTCCTTCGACAGTGGTCAGGCCGTTTCCTGTCAGTGGCTGATGGACGCGTATGGCTTAATTTTCGACAAGCCTTATTCCTTGTAGTGGCGCCATCAAAAGTATTCACTGAATATACATGCATGTAGGTGCCCGTGATTTTGGTGTGCTGTCGTATGCATGATCATCTTTGTATATACACATCTTATGGCATCGCTAATAATAATTAAATTTAATTATGGGGTTTTACGTGCCAAAACCACTTTCTGATTATGAGGCACGCCGTAGTGGAGGACTCCGGAAATTTCGACCACCTGGGGTTCTTTAACGTGCACCTAAATCTAAGTACACGGGTGTTTTCGCATTTTGCCCCCATCGAAATGCGGCCGCCGTGGCCGGGATTCGATCCCGCGACCTTGTGCTCAGCACCCTAACACCATAGCCACTGAGCAACCGCGGCGGGTATGGCATCGCTACGAAACTACGTAAAGTCGCATCATACTTGTACATAACAATTGTGTACACTGTATAGACTGAACATCATTTTCTGTAATGAATAAAGGGAAAATCAGACGTCCACCCGTTCGTAGCAATTGCTACAAAGGAAACCCATGCGGGTTCCTCGAAAGAAAAGCCTCATAGTTGAAGAAAAATTCGTCCTGGTCCGGTACTCGAACCCGGGACCACCGCCTTTCCGGGGCAGCCGCTCTACCATCAGGGCGAAGTCGAATTTGTCGGCAACTAAGAAAAATTCGGGTTACTAAATATTTACGAGCTTTTGGAAGTAACCGCTGCAGGTGTAAACACTACCGGGGGTGCACACTGTGTTGCGCCATAAAAAACTAGGTCCTTAAAAATCGGCATGAAATGAACATGCCTAGGATAAATATGTTAATGAAACTTTGTCATTCAAGAACCTTGTTTACATTTTTGTACATATGCAACGTACGACAGTTGGCTACCGCCGCCGGGGACAGCAGCAGGACATATTTTATTCTTGTCAAGCTTCTTCAAGTACACTCATGAGGACACGTTGCTTCGTCTATCCACGACAGAGGTACAGTCAACCGCAAAAGTTTACGGGACGTAGGATCTGCCGAGAAGCTTTATTCCCTCGAAGCGTGGTCACACAGCCTCGAAGTAAATGTTCCAGCATATAGTAGCCTTCGCCACCTACACAGGTATTCATTACATACGAACTGCCATGCCTTAACAGTGCAGAAATTGACATTTGATGGGGAAACCTCTGTCCATGTACCTCTGTCCACCACAGAGGTACATGCGTTTCTTCTTTACAAACCAACAACTAGAGCTACAGCTTATCGGTGTAAACAGTGGTTCGATAAGCTAGCTCAGAACCATCAGTGCAAAGTTTGTAGAGCTCTGTGCCGCTTACGCTTGGGTGTCGCATTCACCAATGCATATACGTTTTTGATTGTTATGACTGATAGCGCCGACTGTAATGCCTGCGGTGCCGAGGAAACTATAGAACATCTACTGTGCTACTGCCCATCTTTTCAAAACGAAAGACACGACCTCTGCACAGCTCTCAATCAGCTAGATAGAACACCGTTCACCTTGAAGAAGATCTTGGGACCATGGCCTCGCATATCGCAGCTACAAAAGGCCACAAAAGCTCTGCTGCGATATTTGAAGGCTACTGGATTGAGTCAGCGTCTGTGATCCGGACTGAGTGACCGAACGATATACCCAGTAGACTTTCTCTTCTTCTTTTAATCTTTCCGTCCCCTTTTCCCTTTCCCCAGTGTAGGGTAGCCAACCGGGCTCAGTCCTGGTTAACCTCCCTACCTTTCCTTTATCATTTGCTCTCTCTCTCTCTCTCTCCTGTAGAGCGCATTGAAAAAATAATAATAATAAACATTCCAAGGATCAGTTTCCGATAGTAGTACTGCGTATCCCTTTTTACAATCGCTCCAGAAACATTGCTTGAGATCTAAAGAAACTACAAAGTGACTATGTAGCTGCCTGCGCGGTTAATGCTAGCGTCCTCAAACAAGCTTTGAATCAACGATTGCTGCTACTCCTAATAAGGGTTATACATTTCGGCAGCATGTGACAGTGACGGTTACAAAACATTTGTCTTCGTTTCCAGTTTTGCAAAGAAAGCTTGTCTGCTGAAGTGACGCTGCCAAGCGAAACAGCGAAAAAAGGGTGCGTGCAACCCTCGATGTTGCGAAGATGTCAAGATGGCTGCGATGACGAACACCGGTGCGTCCAATGAGATTTTACATCTGTCGCGGTCGCCTCGCATTCAAAGCTTTTGCGTATGCTATAACATGGCGGTTCCAAAATACTCAGGCGTAGTATGCTGCAACGAGGTTTTTTGCGCTAACGCGCGAAAGACGCTGCGCTAACGCTAAAAACGTGCGCTAACTTTTCGGTTTAGCGTGACCGGCTTTGAATGGCTAGAGTAACGACATGGCGGCAGCGAGGCTATTGTGTACTAGAATCTATCTAATACACTGTAGCGAGGCACCGGTCCTGCTTGGATTTCAGTTAGGCTTTGTTGCTTGTTCTTCGCCTTGATAGCAAAACATAAATGGCGGAATCCGTTTTCGCTTAGTCTCATGTGTGTTTGAGGCCGAAGTTTTGGTATGCCGTCATTATTAAGGTCAACTTTCGATTGTGCCGCTGCTGGGCCAACAAAAGACACGTCGCCGCTCCTATCGAAAGTGCTTTGACTTTTACATACCAGATGGCGCCACAGGATTTGGTATTTGCCATTCATTCGTCATGCGGAACGCTCTACGTTTTTAATGCGCCGAAGTTCGCCCATGGTTCGCCTCTGAAGCGCTTCGCTAAAACTGTCTCGTTTTCGTTTACGCTTACTACATGCACGTCCTGTTTCCGGTCGCGTGGCAGAAGTTCGGTTTTATGAACCTTCAGACTTCCCCTCTCCCTCTCTTTATCTGTACTTGCGTGCGCATCTTCAATGGGCGTCTTTAGTACCGCGTCTTTCAGTTTACGTATGCTTACGCACCGATCACATGTGGCCGCTTGTTCCCAAAGGTACTCACATACGTGCACGCACGTTATGAACACGTGCACAGACACGCAGCTAAATTTGGGACTACACTATAAGAAAAAGTTTGTAGCCTTGGGGGTTTATATCTGCCACACAAGGATAATCGTCATCTGCCTTGACTGCGTTTCCTTTCTTGAAGACGCCGTGCCCTCTACTTTCCTGTCGTCAATGATATGTCATGCTGATAACGCGCATGCCGTTCGTTGTGATAAGTACCGGGCTCGTAGCGTTAAAGAAAGGAAATGCGGGCCAGACAGATGACGATTGTCGTTGTGCGGCAAATGTGCACCTCAAAGGGTGCAACTGTTTTTTAGAGTGTAGTTGGCTGTATTACAGCTGCGAGTTTTTCTCGCGTCCTTTTTTCCTCAGCAGTACATTTCAATCAGCGCGCGCTCATTTTCCGGGTAAAAAATGCACAGACGGATGGAAGAGCAGAAGTTCCAAATTGACGCAGATAAAGTGGAAGGTCATTTTGGATCTCTGATCATGCGATTGCAATGGGTCGTGGCTAACGTGGCTACAACGGCCACTCATTCCGCGCAAAAAGAAAGTCTAAAGCCACGCGTCCGCGACAGGACTCGAACCTGCAATCTTCTGATCCGAAGTCAGACGCCTTATCCATTAGGCCACGCGGACAGACGCTGCTATGTTCCGAACACGCAGACACCGCACCGCATATCGCCCTCCCTGTTCTTTTTTTTTTCTTTTTTTTTCATAGCAAGGATGGACCGTTTTAGATTAGGGGACGGAAACGAGGCCTTGCGTACACGAGAACTAAGGGCGACGGTACTGCGTATGAGCAGACCACTACGCCTACTTGCGTCCTTGGGCAATGTATGTTGGGGCGGCCGAAAACATCGCTGCACCTAAGCGGTCACGTTACCCACGTGACTCTCGCGGTGTACGAGAACTTACGAGTAGCTAGCTGGTAGATAATGTGACAAATATTTCGCCAAGTGTCCACAGACGTCGTTTTTATATATATTGGGGAAGTTTAGCGCGTCTGGTATTCGGGTAAACGCAGGCGGGAGGCGGGGGAGTGAACGGGAACGGCCTGCATGGTGCAGCTACCTGGTGACGCAAAACTCAAACGGACAAAAACAGCTAACATTGCTGTAACCAAGTCTATTCTACTTCGCTGCAGATGTAAATTTTCGGTACTGGCGTAATCGTGTTGTTGCCAAAAATTTACATCCGAAGCAATGTAAAATACACTTGGTTAATGCAATATTAGCTGTCTTGTCCGTTCGAGCTTTGCGTCACCAGGTGGCTGCACCATGCACGCCGCTCTAGAGTCACTGGAAAACTCTACGCCGCTCCTGTTTACGGCTCCGCTCCAACGCCCCGGGGCGTCCGCCTGCGTTTACCCGAATACCGGACACGCTAAACCTCTCTGTTAACTCATTTTAATAAGAATAGTTTTATGTGCTTTACTTCATATGCTTGGTTTCATATTTTAAAAAATGATAACGCAGCAAAGAGCAGACGTTGATGGCGCTGCGAGCGCATGCGACCTCACTACGGCTTGCGTTTTGGGGCCGCTAACATATAACGTGTTTCTGACTGAAAGCGCAAACGCAATATAGTCGTGATATGTTTCCTCTGATATCTTTCACCATGGCCTCCAAGATTAATTATGACCGTTCGATTTCGGAGCTCATGCTTACGCAGGTATCAACTCTTCGTCGTCGTCGCTGTCGTCGGGTCAGCCACACTTGTTTTGAGGGGCCCTGTACAAACCTTTCCCAAGCATTTCACACTCACCACGATAGTGTATAACTACCACTGAAATCCTTACGAACGAGTTGGGAGTGTGCTCCCAAGCGAAATAGAGGACGATCCAATCGAAGCGTCAGCCCCATGATCGCGTCCCCCATCATGGCGTGTCGCGGCCCGGCTGTCCGTGCCGATCACGACGTTTGGCTAGCGTAGATAGTTTCTCCCTCCGAGACACCGAGTTCTTTGGTTCGTTCCGCTTGCTCAGGCGCACGTTTCGTCTTTCTGTGACTCAACAGCATGCCGAACGAATGAGTGGGCGGTGCAAACGGGGTGCGATAACGCTATCGCGTTCCACTCTTGAATGCGAAGCTTAAGCGTCCTTTAATTTTTATCCTATTATTCTAGATATGTTTTCTACGACAAGAAAGCAGTCATGATTAAGTAAAAAGAAATATTCTTTATATTATACTTGTTGGGAGTACTACTTAAGCTTAACAATTCTCACAAGTGCTAAAGAAAACGTTGACCGAAATTGAGAATATAACTTAGAGCAAGTGAGCGAGCTCATTGTTATGGCTTCTAAGCAGTGATGCTGTCAGGAATTGGCTCCAAAGCAGGCAGCGGAGGTGATCGGCGCATTCTTGTAGAGGTATTTCGTATTTATGATCAATATGCTTCAATGTCAGGGGGCAAAATAAATATGAGAAAATGTGAAGCATTAAATTTAGGTCGCGCCGAAATAACGCTACCAGGGGGCATTAAACAGACCGAGCATATGCAAATACTAGGTATCAAATTTTGTACAAGTGGTGTTTCACCTCACACGTGGCGAGACATTGTCAGCTCCATTAAAGAACAGTCGGAAGCATTGACTGCGTCGCCACTGCCGCTGGCAGAAAGGGCTTTCTTCATTAAGAACGTATTGTGCAATAAACTGTGGTTTGCTGCAAGGGTAGCTCTTCCGCCGTCACCAACAGTACGAGTAGTAAACTCACTTATTTTCTCATGGTTCTGGCTAAACAAGTCGCAATACGTAGCGCGCAGCAATTTTTGCGTCTGCCAAAATCAAGCGGAGGATGCAGCTTGCCGTGCATAGTTACATTCGGTAGGCTGTTGTGCAGTAAGAGTACATGCGATCTACTTGATGATAAGGAGTACCCTGGTGGGCCACTGCTCCTTTATTGGCTGGGCCATTACCGTTTGAACGCTTATGCCGCAGAGTACAGGCAACTTGCTTCCGACGGCGGTAACGCCAGCACCGCAGTATGCGGCGGCTGCGCGCTTGCAAAGCCAGCTTGTACAACTAAGAATTACAAAGTGGCGTGCGACACCAGTTCCCGGCTTTGTGAAATGTTGTGTGAGACAGCTGTACCTCCACGGGCAGCTACTACATAAACATGGACAGCCGTGCTTTCACCTGATTTGCCCTCTCAAGTGAAGGATTTTCATTGGCAATATCAGTGCGGCATTCTACCTACAAGAGACGGGCTTGAACGCTGGCATATGGTAGCGAATGATAAATGCATATATTGCGCACAAACAGAGACCAACGCGCATGTAGTAAAGGACTGCATTGTAGCACGCACCTTCTGGAAGCTACTTGCAAGATTGTTCGGAATATCCATCGTGCGGCCACCACAGCGCCGAGATCGGTTTGCGAGTCTCGTCTACTACAGCGCTAGCTACGTTTTGTGGTGCTTCCGCAACATCGCAGAACGACCTCGGCAGTCAAATAGAGCAATGTACCCCAGAATTCGCAAACTACGGGTGATAATATGGGGTCATCTTGAAGAACAGTTGTTCAAACTCGATGAAGCCGAGTTTCTTCGCCGCTGGTATACGCGGTACATAACCGTCTCCCGAGGCAAAGTCTTTCTAAGCCAGAATAATGCTCAGTTCTGTTGCCTGAGTTGAGACTGTATCTGTATGTGCCCCGGGTACCTTTCATAAATTCGAGGCCGACAATAATGCTTTTGCGTGGACGCTGTAATGAGTTTTCTTGTTGTTGTTGTGTGTGGCAAAGCCAGTGTCAAGCAGACACCATTTATTATTTCATTTGCTAATCTGCTTTGTTTACATCAAGTATGATGTATTACATGTGCTGTACATTATATTGTACTTTTCGTTCATACCAAAGTTGCAAGCGTGCCTACGGGTGAATAAATTTCCTTGTCAGCTGTTGTATGTGCACATCTCCTAGCATAGCTTCAAAATTATGTGTCTGTCACACCATCGTTGTACATATTGTACATAATTTTATACATGAGAAAGTTTATGTGTAACTGTGCCTTTCCTTGCGTCTATGTGGTTATATGTTACCGAGTGAGGATTTGGACACTGCTTTGAAAACGTGCCGTATGTACAACGCTTCGTTTTCTATACATTATCGTCCTAGGGGAATTGTGCCGTGATTGTGACTGAATGTTCGTATCGTGTGTTGTTGAAATAAACGTATTCTAAACAGACGGCTAAGCGTATTAGTTCAGGTACTGCGCTAAGTTTTTCAAAATGTCGCTACTTGTTCATTGGTTCTCCACAGACACGCTTAGGTCCTCTTTTCCGCCTTCAAAAGAGCTTTTCTATACGTATTTTAGGCCATGATTATACCTATGATGGCATATCAGACTCTGTGTGGCTCTCAATTCTTTAAGATGTCAGGCGAAATATTCAGTATGTTCAAGGGTATGATTTGCCCTTATGGGTAAGAATGTATTTCGCACAGTCTGCATTTTGCGGCTTTTTGTGGTACGTTTGTCACGTTCTACAGCCGCCATTACGGGTTACTAGGTCACTGTAGTGCCCTATCAGTTCCTTTTGGTCGGGCAGTACGAAACTGTTCTGTTTCGTGTCGCTTAGACAACTATGCTCTCGCGTGGGTTCGCGTTACCATCCGCGTCTGTCCGCTGCCAGCTGCTTGCTCTGCAATTTCTGTTCCGCTCTTGTTGATGCGTGATCAGTGTCCCGCACGGAAAATCGACTGCTTTTTCCTTTGCACAAAAATTCCTTACATGCTACGAGACGTACACTTAAATCGTGGACCACAAGTGTTACACGCACCTGCATCTTACTTTACCGCCGTGGCACTTTATCGCCACGTACAACAGGTATGTACTGATGTAGACGTTCTTGAAAACTGCGTTTTCGATACAATGTCAACGTTACTGCCTCCTCTAGTTCCCCGAGCGCGCCACGCAAGCTCCATTGGTGTGTCGTGGGGTGCGATAACGGCGTGCTTTCTGCTTGGCCGCCTACACGTCTTCATGTGGCGTCCGGGGTGGCAGGCGCTCACAACGCGTGACAGCTGGGTGGGGCATAGTGGCATCTTCGCTGTGTCCCATTTGCCCCATTTAAAAATCCAGGAAGCATGTGCTGCTGCAATGCGTCGTGCTATGGTATATTCGAGGGCCGTGCATACTGGTTTCCGTGGCCTTAGAGTTAACCGCTTCATCACATCTGGTCGCTGCTCAGTCGCCTGACCACCACAGCGGCAGGTAAACGCATCCTCGAAGAGCTGGGTTACCACCCTGCGGAATTCCCGACGGTCAGTACTCCGATCCCCAGGTGCATTCGAGACAAGTTCGTACACTGTAAACAAACACCCAGATGGGCGTTTTTTGCTTGTCCTCTAGCGCATTCCCTTTTGTACATCTTTTTGCTCCCATTGAAAGGGCGTACGATAAAACTCCCATTGACGTGGGCATTAATTGGGCACACAACGGGGGTACCGTATACGCCCACTTCACCCCCCCCCCCCCCCTATTTGACTGGGAGGTACAATGGGAGTATTGTGAAGGAATTAAAGGCATTTTAGTTTAGGTGCGGCAAGCTCGTAGCGAAATGCATGGTGGCGCGGGTCACGCGCTTACGCAGTACCAGACGGAACACCGCAGGCCGAAATGTCGAACGCCGGCGATCAAGGCTCAAGGGAACTCGGCCGTCCGTGAGCTGCCACCCGAGCAGGCGTCGCACCTGCTCGGAGCGAACGCCGGCGTCCGACACCTTGGCCTGCGGTGTTCCGTCTGCTGCTGCATGGGCGCGGCGTACCGCCACGAAGCATTTCGCCGCGGGCTCGCCACACGTGGTCCAATCGACGGCACAGGGCCACCGCTGAATCGACCAAGTCACGCGCACACGTGGTCCGATGGCGAATGAACCCGTCACCGCACGTCTTCATTTTTTTTCCCTTTCGCTGATCACAGTGCCCCTCTTTGCAAAGCTTTTATACAGTCGTCCTAGCTTATCGGCAGTGCCTCCGAGGCCAGCAAACGCCTTCGAGAGCAGTTGCTACTTGCTGAAAGGAAAAATGCACGAGACACACACTGACAGTGAAGAAAATTTATTTTACACCAAATGTAAGAAATATAATATGTTCACTTCCGGGCCCAAAAGAAAGCACATTTCTGCCCCAGTAAAACAATTGTCTGGATTTTAAAAAAGAGCACTGTACATTGTAAGCATGCCAGTTGCTAGTATTCTACATGTCCTAATACAATGAAATTAGTAAATGAAAGAAATGCTAAGAAATCTTATCTCGTTTCATACTGAACTGTAACTACAGAGCCATGTGTTTGAACTGTTACTTTGTACTGACGCTCCACACTTTTGCACAGACTATATATTGAGCTCGCTTGACTAAGAGTAAAACTTCATTTGGCCTAGTTGGCACATAATTCTGAACTTAAAACTTACAGCGCAAACACCTAAGACGAACCGCAAAAGGCAGATACGACACACGCTGGCACTAACTGACAACTTCTTTATTTCTTCGTCGTCGATGCATATATATGCCCTAGGCCACACAACTGCACAGGCGCACACATTACATTACAGAGATCTCCCAAATTATCACATATGCAAACGTAGGAACTCAAATTCAGGTGGGTGCAGGGACAAAGCTATGTCACTGATGCAATTATCATTTTGCCTTTTTATGTCGTAGGCCTCTAAGGCAAGCCGCGCAAGCTCATTCATGCTTTTGCCAAGAATCGACGTCCCATCAAGTCGTGCCTCACAATTTTTGCAAGAGTTTATATGCGCAACAATGTGCACTCTTCTATCTACATTTTTGTTTACTTTTTGTGCATGTTCCCTGCGCGGTCCCTTAAACACATAAGGTCATCTATCAACTCAAGAAAATTGCTTGCAGGCATAGTGTTCCTTTGGCGTTTTCTGCACCGAACAAGCTTTTAAAGCTATGCTCCCGCACCTGCGGAGAGGGCAGAGGAGGACGCCGAATTCGGCATGATGCTTCATACATGTTGTGCGCGGTCGGCGTGGTTTATACAATTCACTCTCATGTGCTAAGACATAGCTTGGCTAGATAGGGCATTGCATCAATGAGCGACTCAGGGAACATGCGCAACAAGTAAACAAAAATGTAGATAGAGGAGCGCACCTTGGTGCGCATATAAACTCTTGCAACAATTGTGAGGCACAACTTGATGGGACGTCAATTCTTGGCAAAAGCAAGAATGAGCATGTGCGGCTTGCCTTAGAGGCTTACCACAAGAAAGGCAGGGCGATAATTGCATTAGTAAGATATCTTTGTCCCTGCATCCATCTGAATTTGACTTCCTACGCTTGCGTATGTGATAATTTGGCAGATCTCTGTAATGTAATCTGAGTGCCTGCGCGGTAGTGTGGCCTAGGGTTTATATTGCATCGACGACGAAGAAATAAAGAAGTTAGCACCAGTGTGTGTCGTATCTTCCTTTTGTGGTTCGTCTTAGGTGTTTGTGCTGTAAGTTTAAGTTACTTGACTAAGCCATTCCTAATTAACAGTGGCTGGTATAATGAGGCCGATCAGTGGTATTTTGCATGGACTAGCACACAAATATGATAAATGTCAAAGTACTAAATTAAGAAATTGGGACTCATCACACAAACAAGCTACATAATTTAGTGCTGGATTTCTGAGCAAGCTATTAAAAATTATTGTATTTTACGAACCAGAACCCACCTTCTGATTATGACATGCCATAGCGAGTAACCCGAATTAATTTGGACAACCTGGGGTTCTTTAACATGCACCTGTCTAAGTACACAGGTGCTTTTGCATTTCGCTCCCACTGAAATGCGGTTTTGTTTAAGACTACATTTACGAAAGTTCCAAACACGATCCCCCCTATATTTTTACAGTGGGTGCTCTTTAAATGGAGCCTCAAGGTGCCAGGGAAATTGGTTCCATTTACCAGGCATTATATTTACTGAGAGACATTGCAGAGAGCCAACCAATTATCAGGATGGTGTCCTATTTAAGCGGCAGTTTCGAAGCGATTTTCGTTTATCGAGATTCCACTGTAGTCCATAATAGTGGATGAGTTGTGTTCTGCATGGACACATTAGCATGGCTACCATGTTTAGTTGAATATTGTGCAAGCAGCAACATTTCACTGTACCCAGTGCAATATATAAAGCCAGCAATGTAACATGTTGCAAATGCAGCCACGAACAAGTACCTTCCCTGATCATATCCAAAAGCAGCATCTTTATACGAAATTAGTCATGCTTTCTCCCGTTTAAGTGCCTTGTTTTCAGAAATCAAATCCTCCTTATCACATTGACCTCCAATTGTGTCATTCCCCGAGCTGAGGTCATTTGAGATTGCATTTAATTGCCCTTCAAATAGCATATTGGTCTTATTTAAAAAGCACATGGCATCACAGTGACCACCTAGACATAGAATTCGAGCTGCAACACAGTGGCAAACATTCTGAGGTAGAAGCCTAACTATTCTTTTGAATTTGGATGCATGCTCAAAACACTGCTACGCAATTGCAGACAGGGCTGATAGTGTAGCAACCAGGACAGATTTAACGGACATAAAGGAGCAAAATTGTGTGAGCTTCGAATTATTATTCTCTCTGAGGAACCATGCTGTCCAATTATAAAACGGGGATCAAAATAAAGTAATTGGATAGCAAATCTGCATTTCATTAGGTAAATAAAATACTGTTCATGCTACCTTCCAGGGTGCACACTACATTCCCTTTCCTTGAATGTGAATTTGCTACCTTTCCATGGGTTGCCAAATGTATAGGTGTATTGTTGGTCAAGGGTGGTGGAATGGATATAGGTCTCAGGCTAGAGGAAATATTTAGAGAAGGAGACTTGCCAGGTTGAACAACGAATGTCTCAGGCTGGAGCCATTTGGTTCTCTTGCAAAGATGTTGCCTCCAGCTTGAGACTTCCTTTGTTGGACAACTGTTGATGACTAATTTCGCCATCTTTTCATTTACCCTCGTCTTATTCAACCTATTGCTCCACGCAGCAGCTGCACTTTCTTTAAAAAATAAAGATATTAATGAGCTCAAAGGCTTTGTGCATGGCTGCATCCCCAAATGCAAAAATTTGTTTGCAGAGTGAATGACAGAGTTGGTACCTTTCTTGAGAATTCAATAGGAAGAACCAAAAATTAAACTAACAGACTGGTTATGACGACAAGTAAACATGAATTGATGTGGAGTGCCATTTCTTCATTTTGCACCAGGCTTGGGGCCAGCCAGACTTCTTCCTAAAATTGAGAAAATTTTTCTAATGAAATACATAATAAGAGTATTTTCTTCATAATCTGAAAATAAAAAACATGGTTATTTGGTTATTCATATTTAGTTGGGAACAGTGCGAAGGACACTGACGAAGTAAGGGCTTATGCAGTAATGCCACATAGTGCTGGCTGAGAACAGATTCAATTTTAGAACAGACAAACAGTTAAGTACTTTGGAATGCTTCCTAAAAGCCATAAAAAACCAAAGCAGGAAGCAGTTGTACAAAATAATGTATGTGCATGAAAAATGCATCTGATCATCGGTTCGCAGACATGTATGCCATTTGCTTGTCAGTTAACAAAACACGTGTTACACTGAAACATTTCTCCTAAAATTTGGCAATTCTGTGGGCTTTCATTATTGCTCGGGTCAGTTGGTTTATGTTGTTACTGCTACTAGTGTACGGTGAAGTGTAATGTAGATGGGCAAGTACTACTGACAACTATGAACATTGGCAAATTTTGCTGCACCAGGATAATGCATGCATTGTCCCGCTGCAGCGAAACTTTCCAGTAAACATTCACAGTTGTCTGTAGCACTTTCCCATCTGTCTCGCCTCACACTGTTCCATCTATAGCGCTTCACCATACTGTAATATGCACCACCGACACAAAATTCTACCCTTCTGAAGTTTTTACTGCTACTTCGCACTCGTCACATTCAGGCCGCCAGGCGTACCGAGCCCAATGTTGTATAACTGCATAGACTGGCAGCTCCTGTCATGGACTTATTCTGGTGTAATGGCACCACAGAAGCAAACGAAGACAAAGACATGCAGGACACAAGTGCCTAACCTCAACTCTCGCTTTAATAAGAAAACAGACATCATATACATCACATAGTGACAGGAAGTGATGTCATTAATTAAAAAACAAATTCTTTGTGCAATGTAGCTGAGAATGACTGATGCATTTGTCCTTTTCGTGCTAATCTGCCAAAGCTTAATTATCTTATGTACATCTGCTCATAATTTTTGGCTACAAGTTTTGATGAACACAGGAACGAACCAATCTATTTTGCAGTGCATCACTATGTGCGAATGAGAGTTATTCCACACAAACTTCATTAGCCGCAATCTCAAATTAATACAATGTGTGTATGCAATGCAAGCATGACTGGATGGGAATGGCTGACTGTACATAACCTCCGTTGCACAGTGCACCGCCTGCAAATTGTGCTGCACGCAACAAATTAATTTGTTTTCCTGGCTTGTCTTTTTTTCTCATCAGAGCAAATCGCTCATCACATGTTTCATACAGAAAAAAAATTTTTGCCCGTAGAGACCAGCTACACAATTACCCATGAAAATTACAAATGCATACGAAACAACTGCAACCACTTTTTTACTTCATCTCATTCATTATATTCCATATTCATGCCTAATTTAGTTGCGCAAATCATTGTTTTCTCAGGCCCTTGTTAGGAGAGTTTTGTGCTGTAATAAAAGGCAGAAGCCAAAAAAAGGAAAAGGTTGGTTGTGGTTGAAGCACAATATGCATCTAGTGAGCTAGGCCGCAAGCGTTGTGTAGTCTGCTGCCATCATAAGGCCGTGCCTACATTGGACAGATGGGATGCTCTATTAATGCGAAATCAGGGAAATTGAGGGAGTATGAGTCATCCGTGTGAAACAATCCTCCATCACACAATGTTAAATACTGCAAAGAATGTGACTGCGGTCCTGTGTTCCACAAAACTTGCGTTTTAGCCAGGTATTACGACCTGACAACATGCAAGGTAATTGTGGCTTGCAACATTTAAAAAGTATGACGAATGTATCAGTGATCCATTAGTTGCACTGCATAAAGAATTTCTTTTAACAGATATCATCACATCATGTCTCCACCTGTTATTAAATATTGCCTGTTTCCTTATTTTAAAGCTTGAAGTGAGATCCGGTGCTTGTGTCATGTGCGTACATATCTTTGTTTACTTTTTGTGGTGTCATTACACCAGAATTTATATAACCAAATGGCCACACACTGCTTTTGTCACGTTATAGTGGTGCTTGCAAAGCCTCCCAAACAGCAGCCTATTTGGTCAAAACATGCTTTTTTGTACATATGCTCTTCCAAATAGAAAAGCTATCAAGAAGATAACAAGAATCAAGAGCATTAAGTTAAATCCACTGCAATGCTTCACTTTTTTGCCTTTATTCCTTACACCTAAGTGGATAAGAAAGAGTGTGAATGTTACAGAAATGCACTAAATAAGTTGTTGAAATTATGCAAAAATGTTAACGCAACTAAGCATAGATTTATGTGCAATAATAGACACCAGTCTCAATTTCCTTCCTTCTGACATAAACATAGTATATCTTATTCCTTTGGCATGAAGGAAAGCATATGTAGACCAGACAAGCTTATATTTGAATGAGAGCCTTCACGATTAAGCACCACTATAATGTGACCATAAGAGTACATACACTGTAAACAGTGCAGATGACAGCCCAAATTTCATAAGTGCAACATGTTAGCGAAAGCAGCAACCATTAACCCAGCAACTAATCAAATCCCACAAAATAACAACAAGAAAAAAAAAAGATTAATGTGTCAGCGCAGCACCTGTTCTCTGAAGTTACAGAAAAGTGGTATGCTTGTTAACAAACCTGAAACCACAGCACATTTGTATCTGACCACCCCCTGCCTCTTTATGTGCTTTCGTGCCTCTGACAAGGCATTACTGGATATTTATTTGCTTGTCTGTTGCAAAAACACATCAATTATTAGTCAGTGCACAGTGCACCATGCCATTTATCTATGTGGACTCACTTTGTGCCCTTAGCACTGCTCTCACCTATTCAGAACTAAGGATTGCAAAAAGACTTGTTCCACTTAAATCTACATGCCTTAATATGTGGGTTCTGCAGTTGAAATAGGGTAATTATAAGTAAAATGCATGACATGTTCTGATGAACTTTGTTTTCATAATCTAATTGTTTATTTGGGCACATAACCAGTCAGATCATTTGTACTAAAACAAGAAAACAAATTCAACACACTAGGTTATACTGGTTGGTGCTCTATTGACTTTAGTACACACATTGAACAAACGACAGGCAGTGAGAAATACCAACAACCACTAACTTCCACACGGCATTATTGGTCACATGTGCACGATATAGCTACAAAAACCCAAACGAAAGTAGACAAAGAAAAAAGTACATTTTAACAGAAAAAGAACAAGACAAAAAAACTTCTTTTGGTAGCTAAGTCACAATCAAGGTGTAAATGACAGCTATAGTTTGGCAAGCACACATGTAGTTACTTTGCTCAGTTCCTCGATATCCCAATTTCTTGTTTGACAGCAACACCAACGGGACACCTACGCATATCTATTGCACATGCCATTTTTGCTCGCTCCAAAATCCTTTCGTGGTTATTCATTTAGTACCTGCTTCGCCTGTACTGGCATTGCAGGGGGGGTATACATTCTGTGTAATGTAACTTACATTCAAATCAAGCACACAACGCAGGGAGGGAATTATCTTTGAAAACTATGCAAACAATTGCAGGCTGAAAAACCTTGCAGTCCCTTTGGTCCAAGGAAAAAACAATGTGAGGCATCACCTATAAGTAAAGGAAATTAATAAACCTTTTTAGTGTAATCTCTTTCTTGTGAGGTATGATGATAGCCTGATATGAATTTCTCTATCTCTACATGTTTGGAACAGTATATGCTTGAAATAATCTTAACTGAAGAGATTTCCCAGTCTTTTAAATCCTGCCATTGCAGCTTACCCTTACTCTCAGTAATACAAAGCCTTTTAGTATGACTTCCTATTACAAATTTAACTGCCATATTTTGAACATTTTCAAGCAGACCAGCTGACTCAATATTATGGGGATTCTAGCAAACATGTACTTATTTGATTAGTGAATGCACATAAGCAAAATACCGCTGTTCTTTGAGGTTTTCGGGAAGCCAACAAAATGTGTATGGGTGGACACACGACAGCTACTACACCAATAAGCATCGTGGCCAACCAAAATTAAGTTTATTCCTATATGGGCGGGCGCGGCGGAGTGTGAGCAGACAATGGTCGGCTTTTTCTGGAGTCATATACAAAGGAACCCCAACATAACGAATGCACTAAAATCAGCAATTTGGTTTGTTGTACTCAGATTCGACCGTTTAGTCAAATAAGTACATTTGCAAATGGATTGTTTTCCCACGGAAAGGGCCACAGTCAGAAAACACAAATCTGAATGAGAAAAAAAATTTTGAATTTGAGAGTCGGCGACCAAAGATACGGTTTCACGGTGTGTTAACGATACCTTCACATAGGTAGCATGAAGCAAACCCAGCCTTGCTTTCGCATCCACCCTGTCCTCTTTGATACTGCCACACACAGTGGAACGACACCATCATGAAAAGTGCTGGCAGTGGAGGTGAATGCTTTGTCTGTATCAAACTTCAATGCATCTCTGAAACTACAGATTATGCAACCCCGTGTACTAAACACGGGGGAAGACTGTGCACATAATACCACGCCATATCAGCACGTCTAGTCTTTCCACACGCAGCAGATCACCTCTAGAACAGGGTGTGCAGGCTCCAGATGTGCTCAGCTGCGCTCACAGCCATGGCGCTAGAAAAGAAGACGCACGGACTGGGCCCTTCTGAGGGCCCCCTTAAAAGCTCAGTTTGTCATTTTTTGTTTCTGTAATAGGCTAGTGATAAAAGTGAATTTGCTTCATGCCTATTAAGAAATGTTGTACACATGGTAGAAAAATTATGAAAGTAGAACATTTTATTACTTTTCACCCCTCTCAGTTGGAATATCGTACAAATGCATAAGCAGCCATTTTTGCCTTGTTTCATCTAAGATGTTTTTTTCATGCTGAAAGAAAGGCATGTGTTTAAAAAATAAGCTTGGTTGCAACATGTAAAGGAATTATGTAATGTCACAAGGGTTCCTGAAATCAAAATATATTTGTGATTTCTTTGCGACTGGAACACTCAAAAGGAAAACGACCTTTTAAACAGATTAAAACAAAGCCACAGCACATGCACCCATACTAAGCCAGGGACTGTATCAAGCTGATATGAGAAGACTTTCAAGAAAGAATCTTTCCCGGTTTGGGAAAATTCTTAAAACAATGGTTAATACCTGGCCCCACGCCTTAAATTTAGAAGGAATAAAGTTCTTAAGCTACTCTGTGTTCTTTCTTGAACCCAACAAATGTGCCTAGAAAGATGGGTCAAGTCTACATCTTGCCGCATCTGTGGCAAGGTGTGAACAAAAAACTCGCTTCAGCTGGCTGCAGTGCTCCCTGCGATGAATATTCAGGCAGAAAATTGTTACCCCAGTGTGACTGTGCACCCAAGAAAACAAAATGTGGTAGACTACATCAATGCAAACGGAAAAATCTTTAGTCCATGCTTGCTGGCAGCCTGTGTCTGTATTGGCCTCTAGGAGAATTGTGGCCCCCACGTGCTGGAATATTTCCGTGGCATAGAAAACATTGTGTGATACCAGCTATCAAGTGCTACCATGAAGTAGCTACCAGCTATCAAGCTATCAAAAGAGCTATAGGCAATTTTGCTGCAATAACAGTACTGTTTTTATAGCATTCGTTGTGGGGAGTGCAGCTTGCCCCTTTTGTCGGAGTTCTTGCTGAACGGCGATTTATTATCAGTTTGTTATATGTGGAACTTGAACAGCTTATATTTTTGTCTCCTCAATCCACACTTCTGCTGCACTTTTGCCAGCATCTCTACACAGGGTGTCTTGACTGAGGTCATACCAAGTAAGCACGCTACAAGCCTTGTATGCATTGTTTTCATGACTCTTTCGATGACCAAATTTCATTTTCAGTGACTTTATCAACTAAGTATCTAGCGGCAGCTTGAACATGGGTACTCATGAGAACTCGCACCAGGCTTGGTCAAATACGTCCAGCAATGCAGCACTGAGTAGTGAACCATGCTGTAAGAGTTGGAAACTAAATTGCCACCTTGTGATTGAAACTTTTCATCCTTACAATCAAGGCTTCAATTGCCCAGCCAGCGAGCTGCAGCAAAGGTGTGAACTATAGTCATCTGATGTCACATTCTATGTCATAGCGATAGCAGGTGATCCCTCCAGTGGTGGCCCTCAAGGCCAACAGGCATCCCTTTCTATGCACGTGCTTGTGTAGGACTGGGGAGATGGTGCCAGTTTGTTCTTCAGCATTAACACTGTTCACGCTGTATCAGGAACACATTTTCTTACTCAGTGCAATAGCCCTTGAACCTACATAATTGCCAATGAGTCCTTTGTCGACCAACCTTTCCTTTGCCATGTCATTTCCTTCTGCCTTGATGTCACAGCAACTTCAGCTATATGAAGCAATGATGGTGTTTGAGTACCCACACAGCCTTGCAGCTTTCCAACCTGAACATTGCTTCATTAAAAGCTGACATGATTTGGTCTCAGCAGACAGATCAGAGTTTAAAAGAAGCCTTAAACTTCTTTCAAAGTCATTCTAACCTTGTCAATAATCCCGTGCCTTTTGATGTGTTATTCAGCATTGTCCAAAGCAAGTCGGCTCTTAAAAATCAAAATAACAACTTTGTGAGGCCACCTACTAGGCTACCACTGTCTCTTCAGCCAGCCTGAAGTGTCTTGCAGCCATCAAAGCTGGAGTGCAAAAAAAACGACAAAGAAAAGTGTGGCAGACAAAATGCTCATGGAAATCCATATGTTTATGGACTGTTACACTTTTTCCTTTCCTTTTTGACCAAGGGGCCACATAAAGCCATGGACTGTTACACTGACTGAAAAAGATGGTGGCTTCCCAATACAGTCTTGATGTACGTAGCTGTTTCAGTCACGAATAAACAGCCAGTTGCGCAGTCCTGCACAAGCACAGTGTACAGATGCCCATGGATTAAAATTTGTTGTGTGTGCATGTGATACAGTGTACCACATTTCATGTTCCTGAGGCTGCAGTACACTGGGAAGACTGGTTGCAACTTCAATAGTAGGCCCTTAGAGTATCGCAGCCCTTTGTTCATATTTTGCTGCAGATTGTATCAAATGCGAATGCAAATTGTTTTGCAGGACACGTCAGTTCAGTTCAAGCACTTAGACAGAGTAACCCAAGAAATAGTTTAAGCCTCGAAAAGGTCTTAATGCAGTCCCTAGTTTAGTACAGGTTTTCGCCTGATGTTTTGGCTTCTTCTACGGTATAATGCTGTTGCTTGCTAGGTACTGGTGGTGTGATGTGCACACTCTCTTGTGTTGCTATAACGACAACTTGTAAAAAAGATTTTCCTTCCTAACAAACATTTGGATACAGTGCCTGTGAGCTCATCTTTTAACCTGTTTTTCATTTGATCTGTGCATTTACATTGAATGTAAACTAGAAAATATCAGTACTGAGAATCACAAAAGAACACACCTGTGTAACGATTCTGCCGAGATCGTGGGAGTGGTCCAGCCACAGGATGCAACGCAGGTAGAAAGGCTTCCTGAGTTAAAGCAAAATAACAATCGTTGTAAGATGCGAATAAAAAATTTTATTCTGTGAGGCTTTCGGCATGTATACTAATTACCACATTTGTATGTAAAATAGTTTTGCATAATAGCTGAGCAAGGTTAACGTCTCGCCCTGTGACTGTCAGCCAATGCTACTCATGGCAATGGTGGAGAATATGGCACATCCTTTCAAATGGAACTTTTGTGGGTTACATGAATTTAAAAGAACTTAGGTTTACATAATACATAACACCTGTGGTTAGAAGGATGTCTTGCATGCAGCACCAATGCCACAAGTGGCACTGCTTAACACTTCCAGGGCCAGACTTAGTACATAAACAATACAAATGTGCAACAATGTGAACAGGTGGTTAGCTGCTGCTATAACTCAAAGATTGCATGCATCATGTAGATGTGAATGCAGCTCCCATCAGGAGCGAGTTGCCCTTTAGTGCACTTCACTTCTCTTCCTCTTTTGTCTTCATTGCATGTTGGTGCCATATGGTAATAATGAACAAAAATTAAGCACTTCAGTTCCCATTCTTGTTTTACTACATGCTGTAAAGTCATCTAAGTGCGCTTAATACTCTTAAGAATGTACTTTAGCCATTTTGTCAATATCTTTCGCTTGGCTTCACTACACCTTAATGTAGTGCAAATTCTAGACAATGCTTACAAAAAAACCTACTCCACACAATAACACCTCCAATTAACAGTACACAGTCTATGGCTTCGAGATGTGTACATACATACTTTATACATGGTTACAATGAAAATATAAGTGGCTGTTCTAATACGCACACTTAGCATACTGCATAACAGTCACCTGGTTCCAAAATGGCTTTTTGTTATCACCCATAGGACGGCCACAACTATAAATTTAATTCTGGCAGTAACTTAAGCCACGGCCAAAACCTTCATAGTGCAATCAATGAAAATTTTCGAATTTAGAGCAGTTAGACATAAACAGGGCAAGTAGTTTTAAAGTGTTAAATAATGAACTGTTATGGAATATGGCGGTAGAAGGCCATGCGCCTGAAACATAGGTACTGTTTATCATATAAGCACATTCTTATATTTTTGCTTAGTTTCCTAGGGATTGCATCAAACAGTTTGCTTGTGTAAATTTTGCTACATGGCTGTATCGTATTAGCCCTTATCTTTTCACATTTGGCTTACTGCAGCTTTATGCACATGCATAAAGCTACTACTGCTACCACTTTCTACACTACTACCTACTACCTACACTACTAACTTCAGCTGAAGGCCAAGCACTATGCTGTCCAACATACATGCATTTAACAACACCGAACAGTAGACAGAGAATGAGCAACTCTTTTAAAAAGTGCAGTTCTTTGGAGACACATTGATATATATCTGGAAAACAGAGATTTTTGCTAAAGTTATAACTTAATATAATTGGTACTGAGCATAATGCATCTTGCAATAAACTTGCATTTACCGCACACCATTATACACACTGCGACCTCTGCAGCTTCTCCACAATCTGGCACAATGTGCTCAAGCTGCCTGTAAACCCTGGAAGGGGTCTATGATAGTTTAAGAAGCTTAGCAAACATGAGAAAGACCTAAAATGAAGGTCAGAGAAGCAAAGCAAATTTTTAACCATTCCTCTCTATGTTGCTATGAATGTCAAGGTTCCAGCAAATGATGTGTTTGAACTGTGTTTTTAATCGTGCAATACTAGAGAGCACATTTTTGCAATAATAATGTGACAGAGAAGAATGACAGAAACTAACTTAATGAATATTTTTCTAAACTTGCATGAGGTTTTCATCATTATGCTGATGCACACACCTGCATACCTCTACTGTGAAGTCTTGTTTCAGTTTATTTTATTGTCACATAGTAATTTACATCATACACTTGTCCTGAAATACATCACGTTGGGCTCCTTCAGTATTTTTTGCTTACTGGAAACACACATGCCTATACAGGGCAAGCACTCAATACATGCAAGACTGCCACGGGAATGGCCACTCGAGGTCGACTGTTAGTACAGCGCAAAAGACGAGGACTGAAGGAAGAACACAACACAGGCGCTGTCACACAGAAACATACTCAAGGCACTTTGCGAGATTCTCAGGCTTCTTTTATGCTCTAAAAACACATTATGTAGCACATATTGAGCCACAGATAGCTGTACTGGGAAATTTTCACGTTGCTCTACAATATTATAATTGAGACTTTTTATCTAATTACATTTGAGAAGTTGATTAATTGATTAAGACTAATTAGGTAATTAGGCAAAATGCAGCAAATCCAAGTATTTCCAAGAGACAGGAAACAACATTACATAGGTTCTGTGCAGCTAGATGGCATATTCATATTTTTAAAAGTTTGCTAGAGTTACGTGGGATAACCTGCATACCTCCTATGGAACAGGTGTCACACCAATCACTCTAAGTAATGCCGCTAAACTAGCCATTGCGCTCAAAACATACAGGGTAAAAAAGCAAACTCTAGGTAAGAGCATACCAAGGCCTCTATTGCTGAAAAGGGAAACTGATGGGAGGCGCCCGATCTCCGGCCATGAAGCTGCTTCATCCTCACAGTTGGCAATGAAACGACCGCAGCCGCAGTCCTGAAATAAAAATGAAAAATTTGACACTACAGTGATCACACAGAACACAAAAAAGCTGGTCACAAGCTTATCTTGGTGAACATCTGCTGCTACATTAGGTTTTGTATATTCGTCAGCTTATTGTTAAACTAAGCTTGCCAATATTTTATATCTTAATGGCTTTGCTCTTTACAAACCAATACCTTTGCCCAACCCATGCACATATGCACTACTTAAGCTATGAGATGTTTACTGATCCCTTACAATGAATGGCTTCTAAGACAAATTATTTCACACAAAAGGATGCATAACTTATGAGTGTTACTGACATTCAATACCAAGGTAGTACCTTTTTTTATAGACAATCGCGGACTTGAAGCACATTTTTCTCACAGATACAGGTTACAGGTTGATCGGTCTGCCCCTTTTTTTTTTCACCAGCAACAGAAATTTTGTTATTAATACTCGTGCAATATAGGATGACGCTGTGATGTGTGATATGATCCTGAGTTGAAAAGCGCAACTTCTTTGTGTTAATTTGGCACCTAGAATTCAATACTAAATATCTGTACCCAATAGGCAATGGCACAGCAGCAAAGTAATTAAACATTAAACAAGTTCAGGTATCCAGAGCACAGCGCCAGCTGTTGAATAACAACATTGCACAAGCATCGACTATATAGATATAACGTAGTAAGTGCACCGCAGGCGTAGTGGCGGCCTCAGCAAAGAACACAGGCATGGAGCGACGCGCCCGTATGACCTATCACCGGCAATGCTATCGCGTAAATTGATATATCTCGTCACGGCACGGGCACCGTTTTCTGCCGGCCGAGGTGCCGGCGCCACTGGTACTCACATGCTCCGGCCGCCGAGGTTCAAGTGACGGCGTATCCAGTAATCTGAACCCAAGCAGGACACCTGTTACCGCCAAGCAGTACGCTAACAATAAAGAGGTTCTTATACTCTGACCGGCAGCTCATGCGGCGTTGACCCGTAGTGCCGTTGGAAGCTCACCACACGCTTTTAATACCACAAACGCGCCGCCAACATTTCACGCCCGTAGATCAAAGTCGACGGGCGCAGGCTCTACATGCTACGTGCCGCAGTCGCGCACTGCCTGCACAATCAACGACGTGGGCGCGAAGAGACACAGACGATAGAAAGGAGCGTACTGGCAAATCTGCACAATGCGCGCTAAGTGGGCGACCTACTGCACACAATCGCACGAGCTAGGGGATTGGCGCCACGTACGCGCCAGCTAGCAGATACCGCGCACAAAGAAGCGCCGCCGGTTCTCGCTCAAATGATCGCTGTACAAACACTCACACACGCGCACCGCAGTAAGCCCTTAACGAGCCGCCACATTTTCAGGCCGCGGTTAGGCGGCGAAGCTTAGCTCACCTCGCACTGCACGTAACTATTATGGTAGTGGCTTGCGCTTCGGGGATCATGTCGAATGCTCACATCCGCGCAATTAAAGACGCGGCAAAGTCCCTCATTATATAAAATCCTAATTTTTAAGTACACTCGCTTGACTCTGAGCACTCAAGTCGCCCCGATTACGACAAAGCTCGAAGAAACACAGTGATCGTGCAAAATGGTTCTGGACGGTCAACTGTCGCGCCATGTTGTATCGAGACCTTCAACAAGTCATATCAGCGCGTCTCCTCACTTAGAACACATGCACACTCATAGAACATGTAATAATCGTTCAAAGTCACTTACCGTGGAGTCTTGGGGGTTCAAAGCAGTGAGAAACATCAACCACGGTAGAAGAATGTGCCGTCGCTGGTCGAATGGCCGTCGCTGAAAGCTGCTTCAACGCGCGCGCGCGCGCTCCGAAGGCTGGTGTTCCTCCGCGCGTAGTTCCGACTTCGGCGTCCTCTGCAGCACCAAGGCGCGGCTACTCCGAACAGAAAAACAGCGCCGACACACATTGCGCGGGATATTTCGAATCTGACTGCAGAAATAATCCTACTGAAATTGTCGCTGCGGCTGACTGCCTTGTTGGTCATGGCTGAGTTATTCTTTTCTCTGTTTGGCTCGTCTCAATTTCCCCTATGCCACCGTTATTCCTTGAAAACCCCCATTTTACAACCGCAATGCCCCTTCAAATGGGGTCGGGGGTATAATAATGGTTCTAGCTTATTTTACTTCTTCTCGTGGGCGTACTCATTTTAAGCTAGGGGGGAAAAATGGCATATCAACTGTTAAAACGCCCATATGGGCTCATTTGTGTTTACAGTGTAGTGTCCCTGTGCCCCGAAACGTCCATCCCGTCCACAACGAGGGTAGACGCAAGGCCAGAGCAGCAGCCATCCTCAAACAGATCAAGCGACACGACATTAGAGCAAGCTTCGTCGACGCCGCGGAGTACAGTGACGGGAAGACCTTTGCCGTCGTTGTGGTCGACTTGAGCGGAAACATTTCCAATAGCGCCTCGATTCGCACTTCAGACCCCGGAGTCGCCGAGCAAGTCGCCATCGCCCTCGCCCTGCTTAGACGGTCGTGGGTCCGAAATCTATAGTGATTCCAAAACGGCAGTTAGGGCTTTTGAGAAGGGTTGCATCGCCAAGGAAGCTGTTCGTCTTCTTAGCGGCTCGAGTCCACATGCTTTCACAAACCATTCAATTCACTGGTTTCCTGCTCACGTAGGATCGGTCGAGGGTGCTCCCCCGAACCTCAATGAGTCTGCCCACGAGGCTGCGCGTGACCTCACCGACCGCGCTTCCTCTATAAGGAGCACTGACTCTTTTCCTCTCTACGGTCACAGGGACGCTCCCGCTACTCACAACGAGATTATTAAATATTTCTACATGTCCAGAAGGGTCTTTCCACCTCCTCACCCCAAGTTGAATAGGGCGCAAGCCGTTTCGCTTAGGCTTCTACAGACCAGCACATGTCCGTGTCTGTCCGCTCTCCACGAGGCTTACCCCGACGTGTATCGCGACAACGCCTGCCTGTCTTGCGGCCAGACCTCCACTCTACCTCACATGCTCTGGGAGTGCGGGTCGACATACCCCAAGTTCATCAAGGAGGAGTGGGATTCGCTTCTGCATAGCCCCGCTCTAGAAAAGCAAATCCTGGCCGTCCGGCGTGCCCGCGACCGGGCCGGTGGGCTAGACCTGCCGGTCCCGACGTGGGACTAGCCGGGTGCGCGACGAGTTCGCGTCCACGCCGGACCTGCAATAAAGTTTATTCACTCACTCACTCACTCACTCACTCACTCACTCACTCACTCACTCACTCACTCACTCACTCCACTCACTCACTCACTCCCTCACTCACGTGGCCGCATTGCGTGACCTTTAATAGCGGAGGGGATTTTTGTCTGTGGCGTAACCGGTGCGAAGCAGTTTCCACTTCAGGGGAGGCTCTACTTGGAGCTTCTGTCGCTTCTGTCAGAGGAGTTCCTTCGACAGTGGTCAGGCCGTTTCCTGTCAGTCAATAATTACCACTGAAAGAATTCACGCAAGCTTGTTTATAAATGTTCGTATGTTTGTTATTCCTCCCACTCCTGCAATATCCTCTTTGAGGGTGCAGTATGTATAAATAAATAAATAAATAAATAATGTTAAGGATTTGAACGAGAAGCAGTACGCAGGGTAAAATGCAGGATCAAGAAGACCACGTAGGGCAGCTTTTTTTCTTTTTTCAGCCGTCGCGAGGGTTTCTTTGAAAAAAAATTTACCGGGGCACACAGAAATCACGGGCAAATAAATAAAATGCATACATGCATATTCAGTGAATACTTTTGATGGCCTGGCTACAAGAACTAGGCTTGTAGAAAATTAAGACATACGCGTCCATCAGCCACTGACTGGAAACGGCCTGACCACTGTCGAAAGAACTCCTCTGAGAGAAACGGCAGTAACTCAAAGTAGAGGCTGTCCTGAAGTGGAAACAGAGCTCGGCGACGATGCCCCTCGGCAACTGCATCGCACCGGTTACGCCACAGACAAAAGGCCCCCGCCGCAATTAAAATTAGCGCAAAGCGGCCATGTGAACGCCGACCAGATGTGATAAAGCGGTTAACTCCAAGGCAACGGAAACCAGCATGCACGGCCTTTAAAGATACCCTAGCAAAGACGCACTTCCGCAGCACATGTTTATTTGATTCTTGAAGGGGGCCCATTGTGACACAGCGAAGATGGGACTACGCCCCACCGCCCTATAGCCTGTCCTGCGTTGGGAGCACTTGTCACCCCGGATGCCATATAATGTCGCGTAGGTGGCCAGGCAGAAAGCACGCCGTTAGCGCAACCCACGACACATTAGCGGAGCATGCGGGGCACGCTGGCGGAACTACAGGAAACAGTAACGCTGACATTGTATCTGCAGCATGGTTTTCTAGAACGTCTACATCTGGACATGCGTGCTGTACGTGGCGATAAAATTCCGCGACCGTACGCTTGGTAGCCTGGTAGCATGTAACGTATTTTTTTCTTTTTGCCAAGGAAATAGCAGGCGAGTTGACGCTGTAACAGGCGTAGCAGAAATCCCACAGCAAGCTGCCGGCAGCGAAAAGACACGGAGAGGAACGCGAGCCCACCGCGAGAGCATGGTTGCCCAAGCGCCGCGCGACAGACCAGTTCTGTACTGCCCGACCAGAAGAAGGAACGAAGAAGGGACAGCACTAACCTAGTAACCCGTAATGGTGGCTGCGCAACCTGAGAAACGTACGACACACAGTCGCAAGATGCAGACTGTGCTAAGTACCTACCTTACTAATGAGGGTAAATCGTACTCTTGAACATCCTGAATATTTTGCCTTACATGTTGAAGAAATGAGAGCCACAAGGAGTCTGATATGCCATCGTAGGTGTAATGAAGGCCTGAAATAAGGATAGAATAGTTCTTTAGACGACGGAAAATGGGACTTAGGCGCGCCTGTTGGGAACCAATGAAGAAATAGCGACACTTTGAAAATTTTAGCTCAGTACCTGAACTAATTACGCTTAGCCGTCCGTTTCAACAAGCTTTATTTCAACAAGAGACGATACGAACACTGGGCCACAGTAACAGCACAATTTCACCAGGAGGATAACATATGCAAAAAACGAATCATTGCACACACAGCACGTTTTCAAAGTAGTATCAGAGTCCCCACTCACTAACCCACAACCACTTAGATCCACAGAAAGTCACAGTCACACATAAACGAATAGCCACATGTACAAAATGTTCAATATTTACAGTGTGCACAAAAGTAACGTATAGTTACGATGCAACAGTGACACCTTGGGTCCGCAACACGGCTTCGGAGCCAATCCATAATTGCATCACTGCTTGGAAGTCATAACAATGAGCCTCCTCACGTGCTCTAAGTAATATTCTCAATTTTGGTAAATTTTTTCTTGAGCACTTGAGAGAATTGTTAAGCTTAAGTAGTATTCCTAACAAGTTTATTGTTAACCATGCTTCTTTTTACTTAATCACGACTACTTTCTTGTTCTAGAGAACAAATATGAAATAATAGGAGAATATTGTAAACTGCGTTTTGTTTCCGAAAAGCATAGACACCCACATTCTTTTTTCCCCACGGTTTCTTTTCAGTGCTGATTGTCCTTCCAAACCGGTGGCGTGCTCGATACAAGAAAATCATCACGCTTTCCAGCTTTATGACACCCTCTTAACAGCAACGTGGCAATGCTTGAAGATGTCGCTGCAGTGGCTCCCCCTCATGTCGGCGTCCAGGGCAACGAGGAGGCTGACGGTCTCGCAAAGGCAGCAGACAACACCACTGTACCCGTCAAAACCGCTGTAACGGCATTTGAGTATATATGCAAGGCATAGAGTTAGTGTATATGCTACCAAATACCGGCACCCGGATCGGTGCATCACGAAAGGTCGGCCCCCATGTCCCCTTCCTGATGCCGGCCTCACAAGGCAGGAGCGGTCTCTCCTGCTACGGCTCCGGAACAGATGCTCCTGGATGGCATACCGGAGGCGCAGCAAAGGCCTGGCTCCATCCGTGGCCTGCTCGACGCGCGGCTAGGCCGAAATAATCGAGCAACTACTTTGTTTCTGCCCCGCTTTCTCCAAAATTTGAGGGGCCATTTCATTCTCTGAATGACGAAGACCAGCGAAGCTGTAGCACATCACCCGTGGTTAGACAAGGGCAGCCTGGGTGGATCCATTCATTTTGGTCATTTGGTAATGGTAGTGACGATAGATTTTTGATTACCGTGATATACACTATTTGGTTCGGCTACAACGCTAGACAGAATCTCAGCCAAAGCTAAATCTAATACGACCGTTGTTGCGTATATAGCTGACTGCCTTGTACGGGTGTGGCCCTACGAACCAAATTCTTCTAGCAAATACTGACTGAACCGTTTCTTGTCTTGTTTTGAAATGTTGTCATTGAAGTCTCGAACGATGATGAGAAGTGTCATTACGTCTAACCCATGCATAGTGCATTGTCATGAACATCTCTATATTCTATACGGTGCGTCTGGAGATATATACACAGTGGATATGACAATTATGTCTTTCATTTGCGTATATGGCAATGCGTCCTACTCGTGAGTCCATATGCTGCTGAAAAACGATTCCAGTATACCCTTCAACTTGTTAGAATGCATCTTGATTAATTTATTTCCTTATTATTATTATTATTATTATTATTATTATTATTATTATTATTATTATTATTATTATTATTATTATTATTATTATTATTATTATTATTATTATTATTATTAGGGGCGGAGCGCTTGAAGCCTGCTTCACCTGCACCACGGCTCGGCACGGTTTTGCCCCATCTCCGGGATCGGTCCAGGCTCACTTTTTTAAAGGCTAAAGTCTTAAGTGGCAAGCTGCAATGACTTCTGCCTGAATAAACGCGGTTTCTAGTCATGCGGTACAGGAAATGCCATAGTCAGCAATGGCTCATACCCCCGTTTCATTGAAATCACGCACACAACACACAGAACAGCATACGTTTCAAAAAAAGGACAAGCTCGAAACAAACATCTGAACCATTAATGAAGCATTGCATACCCCCCCAACAGAAGTACGCTACGGCCGAGGATACTCGCCAAGCGAAAAACGAGGTGCGAAGAAGCGGCAGGAGCAAGGCGTTCGACCGCGAATGCTGCTTTCCCCTGCTGACAGGATGCGACGCAACGTCGAAGAGAAACGTCGTTGTCGCGAGCGTGATCCCCGCTATACAAGTGCGCGAAGCCGCAGCTAAGCGAAGAAAAAGTGCCGAATGAAGCCGAACTGCGAAAGCAGCAACGCTACGATGCGAGACGGCAATGCTGAGAGGAGGCCGAAGCCCGCAGACGACGGCTTCCGACGCGTGCACTTTCACACTGCGGCTTATGTCTTGCAAGAAGTCTGACCCCCTCCCGTCGAATAACTTAATGCATTACCAAGTGTGCAGCAAGAGTTCACGTATTACAGCACGTATTACAGCAGTGTAACATGCTGCCGAACTTATTGTTCCTGACGCACAGACACGAAAAATACATGGGAATCTTGATTTATTTATTTATTTGATCATTAGTTAATATACATATTATTAGGGTTTGAGTGCTTCAAGCATGCTTCAACCTGCGGCTGGTCGGCTCGGTATTTCGCTACCTCCGATATCGTCCCACATTTTTGTCCACCGACGCGACAAATGCATTGGGTGGCCAGAGGTATACAGTTCAGAAGGGAGTAGGTTCAGGCATGTTGGTTGTTAATCCTAATGCATGTAACATAGCGCAATAAGTCGAGACAGGAGACGCGCTATCTTTCAAGAAAGGTTTTATTGCGGATCCTGACCATATGCAGGGTGTCCCTGCTAACTTTAGCCAGAGTTTAAATATGTGCAACTGCCACGTAGCTGGATAGAACAAAGGTCATATTATTTGCCGTCGCTTGCAGATACTCAAACTATGTTTTTTTTCCATTCCGCCTAATTCGATAATCAGTTTTAATTGATTAATCAACTCCTCCAACAATATAATGAGATGAAAAGTGTCAGTGATAAAATTGTAGAGCGACATGAAAATCTCCCGATAGCTTTCCGTTGCTCAACGCGTGCTATCATAAAAGCGGTTTTCCGAGCGCGAACTAATCCAGCAAAAGCACGCAAGATCACGCAAAATTGCCGCGCGACTGGCCTCTCGAGGCACTTTGCCTCTATTCACGGGCTTCTTTCGCGCTCAGAAAAACTCTTATATTGCAAGTATTGAGGAACAAAAAGCTGTATCGAGAGTTTTTCACGTCGCTCTACAATTTTCTCGCCTCCAAGCGACGGCAAACAACATTACCTTTGTTCTGTCCAGCTAAGTGGCATTTCTTAATCTCTTCCTTCAGCAACGGAGGCTATAACATGGCTCGGATACCCAGCCGCCTCCAAGCATGCCGCCTGCCTTTCAAGGCTTTCGACCATGGAATGGTGCGACGATTCCATCGCTGCATCGCACAAGTAAGGCTTAATAGCGCAAGAGTGTCGAACAGAGAGCGGAAGACAGGAGAGAGAAAAAAGAAGAAAGATACAAAGATAAGGTAGCAGTGCAGAGGAAGGTAGCAGTGATTCCTTACGTGCATAAGGTTTCTCAGAATCTCTAAAAGGTAGGACAACGTTCCGGCGTCGAAGTGTTGTTCACGGCGCCAAATAAGCCTTTGAGTTTGTGCAAGCTGAGCTGCCCTACGAGAATGCGCAAACCAGACTGTAGCATGAGGCACAATGATGCCTACGTCACCTGCGAAATGGGAGTTGTTTACAGAATTCCACTCACTTGTGGAAGACGCTACATATTGATCAGACCGGCAAGTGCTTGAATGTGCGTCTGCAAGAGAACAACAAAATACGTCACCGCCCCTTCCAGTACGTGAAGATTGTCGAACAGCGAAGCTGTGTTATAGTTACACCGAGTGTTACGCCATGCAAATCAAACTACGCAAGCAGCTTATATTGTAAATGTTTTGTGTCGACGTTCTTTCACCTCGTTTCCGCTTTTGCGTGCTTCGCGTGGTGAGCGCGCTTTAGTAGTTTTTCTTTTTCCTTTGCGCGTGAGGTTTCTGTCTGGGCGGTGACTTACATTAAGCACTTCGGGTTCGGCCTCCCGGCGCTGCCGCTTAAACTCGGCATCTCTGGCGCACAGCTCGGGGTCGGCCTGACGACGACGACGAGCCCGTTCACGAGCCAACTCTCGCTGACGCTTGCGGAAGCCAGCTTCTTCCTCCGGAGTGCGCACTATATACACGTGGTCTTCTCGCAGTTGTAGCTGGGATGGAATGAGCGGAACCACTTACCCAAAGCTCTGTATAAAGGGCGCAATTGGGCCTACCACTGCAGGTGCGGGCTCTGCAATCGATTTAACGACTGACGTTGCTGCCGGCACTTCTCGCTGCCGCAACATGTGCCGGCAGCCACGCGCTCCTAGTATGGCATTTCAATCGCTGGGCACTGTTCGTTGGCCGCAAACCGCCAGCATAGCATTTGTTTCTTACGCGGCAGGGCGGAATCGATCGTCGACAAATCGATGCCGATCTGGCTCGATCGCCGAAAACGCACCGTGTGACAACCGCATAAGAATAGCGTATAATATAGCATACTCGCAGGGGGAAAGGGTCACTCCAACCCCTTTCCTCCTGTTGAGCTGTTCTTTTCCTCTCTCGCTAGGTCACGTGTCCTCTTTGTAGCGAAGTCCGACAACGGCACAGGGTCCGCATAAACAGCTTCGCCGTAAAAAGTCAGCAATATTGCTACGCATGGCGAACTGGCAGCCCACTGTAAAAAAAAAAAAATGTGACGCGCAGCCACTTTACCGTTATCTTTTTGATCAGGCTGTTGTCGTGTGTCGCCATCGCAATAGCTTTAACAGGGAAATCGCAGAAGCCATGAGATTTCCCGGTGTTGTAATCGCACCGCTGGCACGAGTTGTCGGGGTCTCGGTGCTGACGCCCGTTATTGCCAATGGGTCGCAAGCCCCAAGGGTAGCGTTGGCCTGGCGGCCTGGGGCACTGGAAGCATCCGAAGGTCCCGGCAAAGCAAGAGAAGACTGGTAACAGAACAACTTGTTTATTCTAACATAGCAAAAGAGCGGCCGGTCAGGTCGACCGAAGTGGAGAGACGGGAGAGCACGTAACTCAACAGTACAAATCGGAGCCTCTCTCCTGGCGTCCGGGGGCAGCTGCTCTTATACCCTCGGCGTCGCGGTCCAAAAGGGAAGGTCACGGGAAGAAGGTCACGGGATGAAGGTCACGGGACGGCGGAGCATGAGCCCACGACGGCGCGCACGGTCGAGCCGAGAGACCTGCTGAACCGAGTGCAGTGACGCATCGCCAACCCGCCCACACGACGGCGCGAACGGTTAAGCCGAGAGACCTCCAGGCTCCTCATTCGGGGAACTCCGCTCCCCGGCTGCCGCGCTTTGACAAGCGAGGGCACACACACACACACGCACACACGAAGACACGTGGCACTGAAACACGCCTGGACACGCTTGGCGGGTAGGCGTTTCGGCGGCGTCGAACGGGCCAAAATGTCCGCCGCTTTGAACAAAGCCCCGGCGTCCGTTGCATCCGCGCCGGCATTACCGCGCGTTGTAGGCGAAACGTAACAGACCGCCCCGCCGGGGGAAGGAGATCCCGATGGTCAGGGGACTGCATCCGCTGTCCGGAGGGATGTCGCTCGATGATGCTCATAACCGTAGTCGGGCGTCCTTTGGCGTTTCTTGAGCGCAGCGCACAGAGAAGGCCTCGTTCTCACGTTCAGGTGCACACAGGACACTGCAAAGTGACTTCGGGAGAGTTGACATTTTTGTTCTCGTTTCCGGCAAGCGTTAGAACTACGCCGAAAGTCAACCGCTCAGTGAGCAAGCACGGCACAACCCTCACTAAGCCCTGCCAGGCTCTTTCCCCTTTTATACTGCTGCCTAGTTCCTTACAGTAGTTTAGCAGCACTCAGAACGCGTCCACAAATCGGAAAATTGCACTAGAAAGCACATCATCACTTTGAAACACTACACAAAAGCAATAGGTTAAAAATCCTGCCTGAGGAAGAAAAACATCAGTAACAAGCAATTTTGAGGCTGATTCCCACGTTAGGGGCTTCGACTTAAGCCATCGGCGTTACCGTTGAGACTCCCCTTTTTGTAACGCACCTCAAAGGAATATTGTTGCAAAGCGAGGCTCCAGCGCAGGAGGCGGCCATTTTTGGGAGAGATGGTCTGCAGCCATTGGAGAGGGCAGTGATCCGTTTCAATGATAAACCTCGAGCCGGCTAGGTAACATGACAATTTCTGAACGGCCCACACGATACACGCACACTCTTTCTCGGTGGCGCTATACGCCTGCTCACGACTCGTCAGCTTACGACTAGCATACAGGACGGGGTGTTCTACTTCTCCATTTTCCCGTTGGCACAGTACAACGCCCATGCCTCGCTCACTAGCATCACACTGAACAACGAACCCTTTTGTGTAGTCGGGCGATCGTAGCACAGGCTGGCTTGTTAGGGCGCTCTTTAGGGCGCTAAAAGCTCTTTCCTTCGTCTCATCCCAGACGACTGTTTGCGGCTCTGTCTTTCTTAGAGCATCCGTCAAGGGAGCCGCGATATCAGAGTACCTGGGGATGTACCTCTGATAGTAGCCGGCGACACCTAAGAACGACCGAATATCGGTCTTCGTGCGCGGTTGCGGGAAGTCTCGCACAGCGGCCACCTTTATTTCAGAGGGGCGGCGACGACCCCGACCAATCACGTGTCCGAGGTAGACAACCTCGGCCTGTGCTAACTGGCACTTGGGAGCCTTGACTGTCAAGCCCGCATCGCGCAGGCGGGTTAGCACTGCCCGCAAGTGCGCCATATGCTCAGGCCAGGATGCGGAGAATATCGCTACGTCGTCTAGATACGGTAAAGCGAATTCTTGCTGTCCCCGCAACACTTTATCCATGAGGCTTGAAAAGCAGTATGGCGCGTTCTTCAAACCAAAACTCAAAACTTTAGGACGGAATGTCCCCATTGGTGAAATGAACGCCGCATACCTACTAGCCTCTTCAGTAAGTGGAACCTGCCAATAACCCCTGACAAGATCTAGGGTGGAAATAAACTGAGCGCTACTCACTCTCTCAAGGCGCTCCTCGATGTTAGGGATCGGATAAATTTGATCCTTAGTGATGGAATTAAGCCTGCGGTAGTCGACGCAAGGACGAGGTTCCTTGCCCGGTACCTCAACTAAAATCAAAGGGGAGGTATAATCACTCTCACCCGCTTCAATAACACCGAGCTGTAGCATTTTCTTTACCTCAGCCTCCATAATATCGCTCTGGCGGGGTGACACCCGGTACGCCTTGGATCGTACTGGCTCTGGGGAGGTAAGTTCTATGTCATGAGTAAGGACAGAAGTCCTACCAGGCGTCTCAGAGAACAGACCTTGAAACTCTTGTAAGAGCTGGTGTAGTTCGGTTTTCTGCTCTGGCGACAGCGATGCTTTACTTATTAAGTCACTAATGACTTGATCGGTGTCTTTCCTGTTCGTCACTGAGCCTAGTCCCGGAAGCTCGACCGGAAGCTCTTCTAACTTTCCCGCATCGGGAATTTCCTCTCCAGTATTTGGTGCCTTTAACGCTACAGGCTCAATTTTATCCCGTTCGGGCGTGCTCTGAATACCAGCTTGCTGCGCCTCTGACCCTTTTTCATCGTTCAACAACGTCGGCCCCGCAACTACCGCCTTTGCAGCGAGCTCCCGAACCTTCGATCTGGTTAAGGCCTGAACGCTAGCCTCACCAAACAAAAGCCCCTTCTCGCGCAGGAGGTGATCGGACCTGTTCGAAAATAGGTACGGGTACTGGGGGGGCAGCATAGATGACACTGCGGCCTCCGTCTCAAGTGCTCCGAAAGGTCCTTCAATAAGCACTTTTGCTACCGGCAGACACACGCTATGAGCTTCCACTGCTTGCTTGATCCATGCGCACTCGCCCGTGAACATATCGGGTTCTACGTAAGAGGGGTGAACTACATCCATTGTAGCTGCGGAATCGCGAAGCACTCGGCACTCTTTCCCGTTCACGAGGAGGTCTCGCATGTAAGGCTCGAGAAGCTTCATGTTCTCGTCAGTGCTGCATAAAGACAAAAACACGACTTTTGTTTTTGTTTCTGGACACTGCGCCGAAAAGTGACCCGGCTTCTGGCACGTATAACAAACGCGCGCTTGCCTCGTCTCGAACCGCTTTCTCATGGGCGTGAACTTCGGCCTCTCAAACTTGGAGCCAAATTCACCCTCTTGACCGTCCTTAGCTCCACGAGCCCGACGCGTCACAAACTCCTCGGCTAGCTCAGCCGCTCGAGCCACCGTACTAACGTCTGGCCTATCCAAGACCCAGTACCGCACGTTCTCAGGTAACCGACTATAAAACTGTTCTAGCCCGAAACACTGCAGAACTTTCTCGTGGTCACCAAACGCTTTCTCTTCTTTGAGCCACTCCTGCATGTTTGACATAAGCCTGTACGCAAACTCTGTATATGACTCACTTCTGCCTTTCTCATTTTCCCGAAACTTCCGACGGAACGCCTCCGCTGACAGCCGGTACTTTTTTAGCAGACTCGATTTCACTTTGTCGAAATCCTCTGCCTCCTCTCTCTCCAAGCGAGCGACTACATCGGCCGCCTCGCCGGGTAGCAAAGTGAGCAAGCGCTGTGGCCACGTTTCCCGAGAGAACCCCTGCTTCTCGCACGTTCGCTCAAAGTTAACCAGGAACAAACCAATGTCCTCTCCAAGCTTAAACGGCCGCATCAGGTCAGTCATTTTGAACAATACTCGTTCTCCTGCACCGTGTGCCTGACTTCCATTACTAGCGCGTTCCATCTCTAACTCGAGACGCTTCATTTCCAAAGCGTGTTGACGGTCGCGCTCTCTTTCTGTCTCTTGTTGCTCTCGTTCTATCTGTTCTTTACGTTCGCGCTCATCTTTCTCTTTCTGTTCTTTAAGTTCACGCTCATCTTTCTCTTTCTGTTCTTTAAGTTCACGCTCCTGTTTCTCTTTTTGCTCCTCCCTCTCCTCAATGGTCTCAAGGCATTCCGACAGCTCGTCATCCTCAGCTTCTAACTCAAGAATAGCCCTTAGCAGTTCTGGTTTTCTGAGTTTGTCTGAGACATCCAGACCCAACTCTCTCGCAAGCTCCAGCAATTTCGGTTTGCGCAACGACTTCAAATCCATGGCTGCTCTGAATGCTGCTTTCTCTACTGCCTACTATTGTCTTGCCGCAAACTAACCCGGTAGCAACGACAACCACAATTACCAGCTCTGTTTCTAACACTAACAAAAGCCTGGCAAAACTCAGAAGAAGAAAGTCCCGCACTCACCAAACCTCGCAGCCAAGACTTCAGCGCAGTCGTTCCGCTGCAGGCAACCAGTCATCACACAGGGCTCGTTGCACTGCTCCCGGATGGTCGTTGAGCTGCTCAGCATACAGTCAACCGCATCTCTTCGCTGCTGGCCTCCGTTGTCGCGATCTCACCGCTGGCAACCAGATGTTGTAATCGCACCGCTGGCACGAGTTGTTGGGGTCTCGGTGCTGACGCCCGTTATTGCCAATGGGTCGCAAGCCCCAAGGGTAGCGTTGGCCTGGCGGCCTGGGGCACTGGAAGCATCCGAAGGTCCCGGCAAAGCAAGAGAAGACTGGTAACAGAACAACTTGTTTATTCTAACATAGCAAAAGAGCGGCCGGTCAGGTCGACCGAAGTGGAGAGACGGGAGAGCACGTAACTCAACAGTACAAATCGGAGCCTCTCTCCTGGCGTCCGGGGGCAGCTGCTCTTATACCCTCGGCGTCGCGGTCCAAAAGGGAAGGTCACGGGAAGAAGGTCACGGGATGAAGGTCACGGGACGGCGGAGCATGAGCCCACGACGGCGCGCACGGTCGAGCCGAGAGACCTGCTGAACCGAGTGCAGTGACGCATCGCCAACCCGCCCACACGACGGCGCGAACGGTTGAGCCGAGAGACCTCCAGGCTCCTCATTCGGGGAACTCCGCTCCCCGGCTGCCGCGCTTTGACAAGCGAGGGCACACACACACACACGCACACACGAAGACACGTGGCACTGAAACACGCCTGGACACGCTTGGCGGGTAGGCGTTTCGGCGGCGTCGAACGGGCCAAAATGTCCGCCGCTTTGAACAAAGCCCCGGCGTCCGTTGCATCCGCGCCGGCATTACCGCGCGTTGTAGGCGAAACGTAACACCGGGCAGGAGATGATCGGGTCATTAGCCGTCAGTGGATTTATCGAAGAAAAAGCTTTGAATTCTTGACATTGTTTGTACGTGGCCGTGTACCTTCGTCTTCCCTGGGGATTCGGATTGGTGGATATATAGGCTCAGCATCCGCAATAAAATCTTTGTTGAAAGTTAGCGCGTCTCCTGTCTCGACTTGTCCCTCGTGCTTGCTACGCTATGTTACATGCATGACGATGAATGCAGCTTTGCTGTAAAAACACACGCACACACAGAATGAACCAGGTCCGACGTAATGCTGACATTCAAATGACGCGCGAAGCTCGTTTGACCTAGTCAGCTAGCTGGAGTGACACGAGCGCAGCCTGGTCGCCTGTAGCTGTTAGCTGTAGCTGTTAGCTGTAGCTGTTAGCTGTAGCTGTTAGCTGTCCGCGTCACGAGGACGAAGGTGATGCATGATGCTTGTTGAGAGAAAAATGCTGCTGAGAGGCGTATGCACAGGGATGCACGACACATATCTAAATACAGCTAAGGTTTGAAACATTTGACCTCCTACTGTATGTGAACTTCGTAAATATTAAATACTATCTACTGAAATAAATCTGAATAAAAAATCTGAATTACCCTGCTAGACTTATTCTTATTTTTATTTTCGCTAATTAAGCGTCTTACGTAGTCTTTCTTTATTTCCACTCTTATTTCAGCACTCTTTAGAACGTCTGTCTGTAATTGGCAACTTCTAAATTTCAGGCTTCCTTCACGCTCGGAAAAAATACTTTTATGCAGCACGTATTGAGCAACAGAAAGCTGTATCGAGAACTTTTTATGTTGCTCTACTATTCGCTCATTGAAACTTTTCATCTAATTGTAATAATCGAGAAGTTAATTAATTAAGACAAATTATGTAATTAGACGGAATGCAAAAAATATTAACCTGAGTATCTCCAAACGACGGCAAACAACATTACCATGCGTTCGCCTAGCTACTACGTGGCATTTGCATATTTTTAAAGTTTGGCTCAAGTTAGGTTAAAAAAATTAAATTATGGGGTTTTACGTGCCAAAACCGCTTTCTGATTATGAGGCACGCCGTAATGGAGGACTTCGAACATTTAGACCACCTGGGGTTCTTTAACGTGCACCTAAATCTAAATACATAGGTGTTTTCGCAGTTCGCCCCCATGGAAATGCGGCCGCCGTGGCCGGGATTCGATCCCGCGACCTCGTGGCTCAAGTTACGTTGGGCACCCTGTACATCCAGAAAGAAGCGCTATACGGGTGGGGCGATTGCCGGCCTCGTTTTCGAGGCTTTTAAAACCCCCTATAACAACAGCACCACCACCACCAACACCCCCGCGACGCTAATCACGTGATTTCCAAGGAGCTATGATTATCGGCTAAGGAGCTAACTCCACGGCGGACAATGCGACCGAATAGCAACGGACGCATACATGTGCAGTTCTTTCTCCTTTTTCTCGAGGATATGTGATGTGCTTCCATAAGAATTCGCGCGTAAATCATCTTGCTCTTTCGGGATAAGAGATATGTACCACATTAACGAGACTACGTTGTCGAGTCCCACCTCTAAAATTTTAGATGTACCGATCTGGTCTGGCCATATCCCCATTGTGCCATTTTTGCAACTCGTTGAACACTCCGGTACTACTGTCTTTCAGAGCGTCTGTGCTTGGGCACTCACACAGGAATGTGTTCATCGCCTTAGAAAAATTTATTAGTGAATCAAACCGATTTCATTGGTGGCCGTATTATTCTTTTTATTCCTCCTTTGTTGCCTCATTTATATTATGCATAACTTTTTTTTTCTCTTGATTGAATGACAGTCTATACTGAACCGTTTTGAATTTTCCTCGCTTAAATTTATGCAACAAAATTATAGATTTTTTTTAATTGATTTCCTGAACACATAAGCAAAGTCTTCCCCGCCCCTTGGCCAATCCCCGTGAGTGGGAATACGCCAAACTCATCAATGACGTCATCATCATCATCGCCACCACGATGAATCTACCCCAAATTTCAGTTCTTCGCAAAGAGGAGAACGAAGAAGAGCCGTTGCTTTCGCCGCCGCAGTAGCGAGGGCCTTGGCTGTGGCCCATGTTCCTGAGCCCCGCCGTTGTCTCGGCGACGGTCGCTGAGGCCAGCCGGCCGGACGGCAACATGTCGCGACGACATGAGGTACGACGCTCCCGCTCGCTGCGACTGTTCGCGCCCAGGCCGCTGCTCCTGCACATCGCAGGCGACAAGCGCTGCTTCCGTTGCCTATCGCGCAGTCGCGACAGGGTTGCAGCTTTAGGAATAACTGCGCGGTTTTCATCTTGTTTCTTTGCGAGATGTAAACATGAATCGCATATTAACGAGGGGACACGAAACAGAGCGTTCCGGGGCCGGAACGTCGGTCACGCAGGCCCCGCCCTTCCAGCGGCGCTGAACCACGTGGTGATGTTACACAACTGAAACCGAGAAACGAAATGTTTTAAACGCTCCACGAACATGTGTAATAAACCTTGGCATTTCTGGAACAATGGTCAACTGTCGTGGTGCTTCGCGACCAGGAGTCACGAAGCCGCTATATATATAAGGTTGATTTTATACTGCATATATAGACCTTTCGGGCGAGACCTCCCCTAGAGTCGCAGTAACAACCACTGTACCGCTGTGAGCCCGCGTGGGCGCCTGTTCAACACCATGGGGTACAGCGGGTACACCTGTACTTTACGTACCCACACACATCAGTCCAGATAAGGGTGCTTTGTAGCCTCTATGTAAGAGGACTATTGATATTTCACAGACCTCTTGTGGGCTCCTCTGCTTTCCCGTAAGCCTTTCATTTTGTACACGCGCAAAATATGCCCAGCAGTTCTACGGTACACAGTATCAGTAAATAAGTAAAAATAAATATTTTCTGACGGCAGCAGTTACTAACAACTTTACTTCTCTATAGGTCTATCCTTGGTTTATATACTTCCATATGGCTCTTCGTAAACAGTCAGAACACAGTTGACGGCGAAAAGTGGGCCATAAGCCTCAGAGAGAGATACTTTAATGGGGGAAAAGTGAAGATGTCGGCCTGTGTGACTTGCCTCTACATCTGGTCCGCTGCCTGCTTAGCTGGTCTATATACAGCGGGGTCTTCACCCGCCACTGCAGCAAAAGCAGCCCCTGTGCTAGCCCCGATGCGCCCCCCGAGCAAGAGAGCGCGGCCGCACCAGAGGAGGCAGCCGCCCAGCCGCCGCCGGCATGGGCCAGCGAAGCGCTGCAGGGCGATGTCGTCGTCGACGACGACGGCGTGGTCATGCTCGCGCCAACGACCGTGGAGCAAGTGCGGACGGTCACCGTGAGCACGCTGACGCGGGTGCACGGCGCGGAGTACGAGCAGAGGGAACTTCGAAGCACCAGGCGACAAGAGTAAGTACGTACCTCCTTGCTGCATTCTTTGTTCATCGCGTGCAGCTGATAGCGAAAAAAAGAAAAAGAAAGAGCGCGAACAGGACGCGACATAGGGAAACGTATGTCCCTGTCCCGTTCGTGCTCTTTTTCGCTATGACACATTACATCGACTCGCCCAGTTGACGAGCTTTCTGCAGTATACAGTTTCACAATGCACGATCATCGCGTCGTGTAGTTTTTGTTCGTGGGAGCGGTGGCAAGGAAGCGGGCGGCAGTCTTTAGTTTTCAAGGACGGCAGCCTATACCAGTGACCTATAGCTCCGCTAGTATGCTAGGGTCTAATGGTTTCCACCAGAAACGTCACACTACTGAACAGCCTACAAACCCTGCAACAGTGATCAAGGGCGGGCGAACAAGGCAAGCGTCAGACAGCGTTTCAAGAAGGTGACCCGTCTTTGTCCGATGGCTCCTATACAGCCTGGGTGACTCGCCGCGGTAGCTTAGTGCCTATTGCGCTGCGCTGTTGGAGCTTGAGGTCGCGGGTTCGATCCCGGCCGCTGTGGCCGCATTTCGACTGGAATGAGATGCAAGAACGCTTGTGCACTTAGATTTAGGTTCACACGTTGAAAGTCCACATTATTTCAGATCCCCCACTATGTCGCTATGTCGTGCCACCTTATCAGATCGGTGTTTGGGCACGTCAAACCCCGACTTTATATATATATATATATATATATATATATATATATATATATATATATATATCGGCCACTGGTCAGCAGACGACCATAACCTGGCTTTTTGGCGGACGCAAGCCGGCATGCACGGTAAAAACTTAAGCTGGGGCAACACCGGCCCTTACAATGAGAACAGCGCAACAGATGTTTCCAAATCAGAAATTTGTGTCATCCTCTCAAATTTCAGCGTCTTGTATTGCGATGGCAATTATATAAACACTCCGGGCGAATTCCCACCGTCGTCGTTGCCATGAGGTTCAGTATAAAGTCCAAGTGCGATAGGATCGCGCCCGTGTGCCGTATGCTGTACGTGCGATGGAAAGCATATGCATGCGAGGGTGAGCCGAGAAGGACTGTGGCTTCGTACGGACGCATCTTCTGGCGCACGCGAGGGAGGAAGGCGGGGAGAGTAAAACACCTTAAACTTCGTAAAGTAGCGACATTCTCCTCCTCGGCCTTCAGTTCTCCTCGTTTCCCCTCTCTTTCACGCTCTCTCCTCGACCGTGGCGCCGCCTACACTGCTCGAGCGTAGCAACGGCATCAACATGTGCTGCTCGCCACTCCGTAAACGCTTCTCGAGCAAAAATGGCGCTGATGTACGGCGCGAGGGCGCATTTGATGCTATAAGGCCAATAGCGACGCGGCATTGGCCTCGGCCAGAGCGCGCGAGGAGGAGGCGGCTTTCTTCAAAGCGTGCCGCTACTTTACGAAGTTTAAGGGGCTTTAGGGTAGAGGACGCGCTCAAGGAGACGGGAGGGGGGAGGGGTCGAGAAGGGGGGCAGAGTAGCGTGCGTCTCTGCTTCCATTCCGGCCGTGGCTGCGCAAGGAGCGGCTGAGCGCGTCTATATCTCGGAAGTAGTCTGCAGTGGGTTCGAAGGCTAGCCTATCTGAGATTGCATCGTGTGCGCTGCGTTCTCGAGCTCCTAGTTCGCAGTGAAGCGAGACGCAGCACGAAGGGGCATTCGGGTGGCTCGCCGCCGCTTCCACTCTTCTTCACGACTACGTTCTGACGGGGAGTATGCGTCGTCATCGAGTGAGATGTGTTCTCGTTCGCCTGTGCGCGCGACATCGTGCTTGTTAGTTAGTAAGCGAAAGTTTGCAGCAGTTCATATACGGCCGATAACCTTACTTCGTATACCTAGCTGTCTAATGATTTGATCTTCGCAATCAATGATTCGCCTTTCGAACGAAGTTGCGACTATTTAGCTGCAGAACCTCGACTCGCCGAAGCCAGTGCTCTACTCAGCCGTTTTACGACTAACTCCACATCACCGCGCTCCCAACTCCTGCCCTCGACGAGACAAATCCAAACTCGCACGCAGTGTATCAACAGGCCAAAGAGCTAACGTTTATATTTCCTCTTCGTCGTCATCATCAGATCGATTCGCACGTTTCCGAAAAAAGAACGCGCAAAGAAAGATCGTTGCCTCCGGCGCGCTTCGCAACGCACGTATATATCGCGAGGATCTAAGCGTCGTGCTTGACAGAGAAGCGCTCGCAGGAGGAGCGAACGCCGCCTGCAGCAGCAGCAGCAGCGGCAGCGTCGTGCCGGCGACGCCTACGAAGAGGACGAGCGCGACGACGCAGCAGCTCGCAGCGGCGGGGACGAGGTCCACGAAGACGAAGACGGCGGCTCTTCTTCGCGCCAGTCGCTGCTGCTCTTCGTCGTGGCCACGGCCATCCTGGTCGTCTGCATGGTGGCGGGCTTCATCTCCATCGCCCTGCTCGAACAGGTCGAGCGGCGCAAAAGTGAGCGTCGCGGTGCGCATTTCGTTCGCGACATGAATGTGTTGTTGTTGTTGTTGTTCCGTGATAAACTGAATAGTGGAACGAAATGGTTATGCCTGGCACAATCCTCCTCTTTCATTTTCCTGTGCTTCCCTCTGCCGCACGCCGCTGAAAACGTTTTGGAAGGGTGAAGGGTCCCGGGGCTTTCGCCGGTTGATTTGTGTACCTGCGCCCACGTTGACTGCGCGTGGGTAGTGCGTTTCGTGGATCGCTAATCAATATGGCTTCTTCGGGACAGCATGTCGTTCCGGAAGCCATGTCGCACTCTGACTACTGGGTGAGCAGGCCCGAGTGCGCTGTTCTGCAAACAGTGCGACCGATAAACGCACGCCGAGTTCCGTTTGGCGGCACGGCTGCCTCGGAATTTGTCACTGATTTCTGCACTTGGACATCACTTATTGTATTCTTTTTACACATTATTTACACGTTTCGCATATTCAAAAGGTATTCGAGCGCAGCCTTCTGCGTCTGATTTATTAAAGCGGTGCACTTGTTTACATCGACATCTACAGCCGCAGGTCGTTGTTATCGTCAAATATTGTGGAAAAGGTCCACCGCTGATATGAAATAGTGTGAAAATGATAGAAAAACATGCATATCTACGCCTATGTGTCATGTTGTTACACCCTGAGACGAGTCAATGTGAGCGGCCGAACCACTTAAACAACGGCAACAGTTATCCAGATACATATATTACGGGCTGTTAATTAACTCATTCTCGTTTTTCTCTAACTCCACCATACTTACAGTTTTTGCGTGCCATAGAGCATTATTAGAGAAAACTGCTCACATAAGTGCGCATTTGTAGGCCATGTTGTTCTCTCACGAAAACGCGCGGATGCCATCGCTCACACGGCGTTGGTATAAATGAGCGAGGTGGTTGTTTATGCTGCTGCATACCGAATACACCGTCTCTTGTTTGCCGCCTGACGCAGGGGCAAGCAGTGCATCTCTGAAATTGATAAATGTGTCGGCAAAGCAACACGTACACTCCCACCCATATACGTAGCGAAGGCGGCCGACAGCCTACAGGTACCGTGACGTACAGATGTTGGCACAGCGCTGTGTCGCCGCTTACCTCTTATTGTGTACGCGCCGTGCGAAGTGAAGTGCAGCCGATCTCAAGTCGGTAAGGCCAGAATTGAACTAGAAAAGCTGTTTCGTTCGACCTAACTGCTTACATTTCAGCTCAGCTCTGCCGGTAGCGGGTGCACGAACTCGACGGCGCCAGGTTAACCTTCGGTGAACAGGATCGACATTGGCTCAAACTTCATGGACACGACTTGAGAGGGTTAAAGCTTATGCATTTCAACTTGCTAGGCTTGCTTGACTCATTTTGAGCACGATTAAATATATATACAAGCGAAGACGCTGTCGCTATTGTGTTGTCGGTTCGACGGCCGATCGTGCGGGGTTCGGTGGAACGATCGTTCAGCAGGCTGATTTTGTCGGTGCCTTCGTCAAGAAAGCCTGTCGCAGTACAACTCGCGCTCGTCGGTTGCGTCGTTGTCGACCTGGTATGATAAAAGGGTTTCAGTGACGCACAATAGTCGCTCAATCATTGGAGTGAGCGTCTTGTCGGTATCGTATCGACCCAGTGTTGCCGGGCCTTAAGAGTACGTGCAGTCAGGAACGCGCTGCCAGCACCAGCAAGTGAGGACCGACGCTGCAAAAAGACTTCGTCAGCAACGTGATGTACTTAAGTGTCGCCCAAGTGTAACGCACGGGTCTTTCGCTAAATCAGCCAGCCATTCATGAAAGGCGGCAACTACCTGGCTCACGGTGCAGTCCGGACAACTCGGACGATGCCCTGGCCGCTTTATCTTTTAAAGTGGAGTTGCGGACGCGCGTTTTCGGCACCGCACCGACGTCGAGCTACCAGTAGAGTTTTAACGCGGTACACGGCACGAGTGTTTGCAGCAGCGCGCGTCCGAGCGCTTTTTTTTCTTTCGTTTTTCGGGGGACTTCCCGGCGCGCTGCCACACGCGCGACCCTTGCAAAACGTTTCGCGACTAATCCGCTAGGGCAGGGCGCATGCGCCGTCGCGCCATGAAAGTGGCGGATTGGTAGCCCATGGTGTGCGCGTCACCGATGTGGAAGTGCGCGGCGCCATGTCGTGACGCACGTGACCGCGGATATGTTATTGGAATAGCGGCTTCTTGTCAACTTGTACTTAAAGTTGATGCGACTTCCGCGATTTCATCTCTTCTGGGAGGCTTGATGTATTTCTTTTCTCTTCTCTTTCTTTTCCTTCTTTTTTTTTTTTCTAGTAAGAACGATTTAGGCATGTCGTCTAGTATTTTGGTATTTGTCAACGTTGGCGGGTGTTCCTGATGCTAAAGCTTTCCGAGACAAAGAACATACAGCTACAGTACAGTATGTGCCGTACCTGTGTGTCTCTTTTCCCATCACTTCGCTTCCTTCTTTTCTTTTCTTACGTACCATATGTCTTCTAGTACACACTGTTCCGGGCGCGGTTGATAGCTTTAAGATAACAGCATCGCAGTAGCATGAATTATGTCGCGCTTAATACTCATTGACGCTGAGCAAACGTCAGCGATACGCATGGACAGGTGCATTCCCATGATTACGCTTTCGGTATGGACGGGACGCCAACCGCATTTTCCATCTCAAAGCCACACAATTGTGAAACAACACTGGTCCAACATAGGCGCTCCTCTAATTTACACAAAAAAGTTTGTTTCTTTTGTTTTCCAACTTCGTTTTCGTAAGGGCAAGCGCCTAAAATGAGCTGGAAGCCATATTTCATTCAGTGCGGCTCTTTTCAGAACGGGTGTCCATAGACGCCCCCGACTCTGACTGAGACAACGCGGAGCTCTGAGGCTATGGCTCGGCGCCGTGCCACGAAACCGAGCTGGTTCACCGCCAGGTGCCGCCTCTGACTTACCTGGACAATGGACGTGCAGAGCGGTTGATGAAGAATCTCATATAGCCACATCACAGAAGCGCTCCCGATGCATCACGGCTGACAGCTCATAATGTTGAACTCTTCCCACAGTATTTTTTTTTATTTTCTTCGTGTAGCTGTCTTTATCTTTTTTCTTCACTTTTTTTTTTACCGCAAGCTACGTAACGCGCTATGTGGAATTAAAACTGATGCTGCAAGCAAGCGTCGACTAACGTCGACCACTTGTGCTTGTTTTCCTCACTCTCATTTTTTATAAGCATTCATTGAATTCTGGGCTTTTTTTTTTTTGCCTGCCAAAACCACGATATGACTGCGAGGGATGCCGTAGGAGGAGAAAGAGGAGGAAGATGGGGAGGAGGAGGGAGAAGGGGGTGGCGCAAGGATTTACGTGCACCCGATGCGCGAAACGCAATTTTTTTTTTCTTTTTTTTTTTTGCGTTCCGTCCTCATCGGAATGCGGCCACCGCGGCCGTGATCTAACCCACGACCTCGTGATCAGCAGTGCATCTTTCTATTTCTCCTCTCCCTCCCCCGTAGCCGTAGGGTAGCCAACCGGACGCTTTTTTTCTGCTTAAGAGGATGCCGCTTATTCAAACACGTTGTAAAACGCAGAAATGATTTTTCTGATATAACCACGGGCTTGATTTTCGTGATTTTTTTTTTATTTGAGAGAGAATATGTTAAATTCTAGCGACAGTTGGAAACGGAATTTTCGTTTGGGGTTCGAATTCTTTAAAAGGAGCTTTAAAAAATTGGTAAGCTTGAAAAAGAAATGGAAGCGCGAAGTTTACAAATTCGTAGCTCTGCGCCTATAGAATATATATCGCAGTTCTGCAAACTGCATCCGTTAGAGCATCCAAAGCGGCCAATTTTGATGCATCACTTTCTATCTCGCGTGAATTTGATACATTGTTTACAAGAGTTTTGCAAAAGTCCTACTCGCGCATTAGTGGTCCAATTGAGAGCCATATATAACGCATCAATTTTGTCCGCTTTAGATGTACTATTTAAATACAATTTACAGAATTGTGAAGTCATTTTTCATTGCTGAGTTACAGAGTCGTTAACTTCATTGTTTCGTTTTCTGAAAATTTGCAATTTTTGGTAACTTTTATAAAAATTGTTGACGGCCTGAACGAAAAATTGGCTACCTAGAGACATTAGATTTTAACTTTTTTTTTCTTTTACATGCAACAAACGTCACCAAATTTGGTGCAGTGGTTGCCGAGTAAAACGATTTCTCCTTTCGCAGATATTTAGATATAGGAACCCCCGAGCTAAACACTTGCTCTTTAAACATCCCGTATCGCCTCCCTTTCTTTTCCTCCTTCTTAACTCAGGGAAGCCCAAATAATTTGTATTCCGTTTTGGGTTCTGTGCAGGGGCGTAGCCAGGGGGGGGGGAGAGGCTTATGCCCCCCCCCCCCACCGCCAAATTTTTTTCGTCCTGTTATGCACCGCCGACCAAAAAAAATAAAAAAAAACCGGCGCCGGAAATCATTCTGCATTTTCTCTAGAATATCTTTTTCACGCTCAAAAAGACATTACAGCGCGAACGTTGCGAACTCGGGCGAGATGTCGCGCCAACGCCCATACACCGGGAGTCACACAACGCAAGGAGCCCCATCCGAGCGCAAAGTTTCAAGGGCGTTTTGATGGCGGGCGGGCGGGCTCATCGCGGCATCTCGCGGAGGACGCGGAATCTACCGAGCGCATGGATTTCAATTCCGAAACTTTATGGGTATAAAGTTCTCACAAACTTTTGATGCGAAAGGTGCATGGATATTTCCAAAGTCGTGCTTTAGATTTTCAATTCTAGAACATCGGGGGGGAGTGATCGAATGGAGTCGTCTTGCTCCACGACAATGCCCATCCCCACGTCCTTGATGGGGTTAACACAAAACTGGCAAAGTTCAAGTGGGAAACGCTGCTACATGTGCCATACAGGCCAAACCTGTCGCCTAGCGACTTCCACAATTCGGGACAATTGTAAAAGCAGCTGAAGGGAACCAGATTCGCGTCGGACAATGACGTGAAAGAGTCAGTTACAGACTTCTTGACGCAGCAACCCAAGGAGCTTGATGAGACGGGAATCACGCGACACGTTAGTCAGTGGAACAACTGTCTCGATGCTGGTGGAGACTACTCTTAAATAAAGTACCCCGTTTGTCATATATTCCCATTGGCTCACTTTCGTTTGACTCGCCCTAGTATATCTTTTGTAGAACTCCTGCTTTTTATATGTGCTCTCTGTTGCGACTATAATTTCGGTGCAATTACAATACACGACCGGTGACAGCTCCTCCTGCGCAATACATTGGAACAAAGGACAGCGTCACTGAGATTTTCCCTGGCCGTTGCATATGTACAAGAATGTATACAAGGTTCTTGAACGAAAATGTTCCATTAAAATATTTGTCCCCAACTTCGTCGTTTCACGGCCTTTACATTTTTCATATCAGCGGCATGCACTGCTTTTCTCGTTTCGAACTGATATAGTTCTGAAGTTCACGTGATATTTTCTTCAATTATTAAATATACAAAAAACATGGAAGCATTATTGTCCGTTACTTTGGGCACAATAATTTTTGGGACACACGAGTATATTCTTTTATGAAAAAAATACACATTTTACTTGTTTTGACAGTGCGTAGCGTTCAAAAAAGTCGTTTGCAGCATCTTTTGCAATGCCATTGCTGTTATTATTCATGTATTTGGTCCCTCGACAAATTCTATGAAAAGGTCGAGCTGCAACGTGCCCCCTCCCCCCCCCCCCCCCCCGAACGAAATTTCTGGCTACGCCACTGGTTCTGTGGGATTCCACGTGACGTTTCGAAACCAAACAGCGTCCATCGGCGACGGCCCGCACATCGCTATTCACTGGACTGTCGAATCGCGCGCCAACGGAGAGTGGGTGTGGAGCACGCGTGTCTTGTCGGCATTGACATGTCGTGTGGGGACATGCGCATGCCGCAGCTTAATCATGTTACTCGGTGCACCTGCCGAGGTCGCGGCCGACCGAGGGGGTCGAACTGCAAAAAAAAAAAAAAAAGAGAGAAGAAAAGCTCGTGCGCCATGCATTTTTGGTGCACGTTACAGAACCCCGAATGGTAAAAAAAAAAAAAATGGATCCGGTGTTTCCCCCACTGCGACGCGTTTCACAATCAGACCGTGGTCTTAATTGGCACAAATGACCCCAAAATTAATTTTTCTCTCGTATGCGATAAATAGGTGGCGCAGAAAATTTATGCGCTGACGAAATTAAGCGTGCAGTGAGTAACGTACCCCTCCCCCGACTATACCCCCTACCCTCGTTCTCTATTTGTCAGCTTCGGCTGACATTTTTTTTTTTTTTTTTGCTACGATCTGAATTTTTTTTTTCGCTGATGAGATGGCACTGCATACGCTGCTAAATCAATGTTGGTTGCTTGGCTGCTAGCACGATTTTACTTAATGCATGCACCGCGGTCTACTCTTACCGAGTCTGATAAGCTTGATCACCAGGCGTCAACGCCCGAGGTGTGGAAGACGCCGTAGTTACGACGCTCCGAAGTTATCTCTACCGCGAGGCCACCCGTAACGCATATACGTGCACCTAAATCGACGAATAAAATGTGGCGGCGTCGGAAAGCCGCATATAGCCATCGAGCCTATCTGCAAAAGGTCTGTGCGAGAAGGTGCGAAAAAACAAAGAAGAGACAGGCAGCCAGACGTTGTCTTGGTTGAAAACAATACGCGCTACCATTTTGTTATTGCACCAAAAATAACAGAAAGGAAACCTTCATCGTCGCTACTTCTCTTTACTTTGGGGGCCTGCGCCGTTTCTCCAGATGCTTGCCGTGGAACGGCGGTTGTTAGAATCTTCTCACTCTCCGACGCCAGCGAGAAGTGCAGCTGAAATAAAGAAAGAAAAAAGCGCGCGTAAGACAGCGCTTCGAAAGGAAGTGCGGAACCGGAATTGCCACACGGCAGCGACGAGTGCTGGCAAATGAGGAACCTTGAAAGAAACTGGGCCCCAAATCGCAGAACTTATTTTTCGTATAAGTGCTATTTTCCGTTGGCCGGGCTGATTTGGCAAATGTAACACGTCCAGCATCACGACTGGCTGGCATTTGCTTTAACGAACAATTCTACAGCCGCAAAAAGCATTTTTCCAGTATATACGAGGCATTTATGTACTCACAAAATCGAATTCGACGAACCCCCCTTGTCGCGAAACGGTGTCAAAACGCGCTGACGAAGAGAAGTCCTCTTGACGCGAAAGGTTGGCTCTGAATCCTAGGACACTGCCCATTGTTCGTCATTACAGGTTTCCCATCGTCATGTACGTACACGTACGTGACAATGACCTACAAATGTACGGGCACGTACGTGACGTACAAATGGGCCATGGCCCATTTGTCTCGTTCTTGTATATCTCGCCAGCAAGTCCTGTATAATATACGGCGCACCGAATCTCACCTGCTGTTTGCTAAGCAGAGGGACGACCATGTTGAACTTGTCGATCTTGCGGTTGATCTCCGCCGCCGCCGAGTCCAGGCTGCGCACGGCCTCCTGCCAGAGGCGCTGCTCGTCGGCCGACAGCGGCGACGCACCCAGCTGGGACCGGCGCTCGGCCAGCGTACTGCGCAGCCGCCGCTTCTCCTCGGCGATCTCGCGCGCCAGCATCACCCACTCGGGCACGTAGCCGTTGGTGATCAGCACCTGCGCGACCAGCGGACGGTCGCCGGTGTCAACTGAACAATGTCGCGCGAGAGAAGCTCGCTGCGCCGAGCTGCGCCGCGCCGCGCCGCACTTTGTGTGCGGCAACCTCCGTCTCTCGATCCCGCAGGATGCCAAGCGCGCTTGCAAATATGTGAAACACTTGTACACATAGCAAGCCGTGTGTTTTGTTCTTTTTACGGCGAAGCTGTATATGGCTAGGGTTACGTGCTTCTTTGTTCTCCGTGAACAAAAAACTATCGACATCAATGGTTCATACCCCCGTGAGCAACGGCTCATACCCCCGTGAGCAATGGCCCGTATACCCCTGTAAGCAAGCAAAAAACGCAATGACTCATAGTCCCGTAAGGTTCATGGCTATACTCACTTTGTGTGAATTAGCTGCGATGACACTACCCCTGTTGTCGCTGTCGGCGGTTTCAATGTGGATGTGTCAGTACCGAAAATGTAGAGGTTTACGTGTTTCGTGTTGCAGACATATCCCTTGCGATGCCACACCGATCCGGCCCAACCGACACCCTGCGACGTACGTGCATCGATTTGACGTTATCAAAGAATGTGATTGCATTTGCAAGCGAAATATTGACCACCGATCAAGACAATAAATGAGTGTGCGCAGCTTTCGTCACAATGACCACCCATCAGGGCAATATGCGAGTTCGTACCTTTGTTCAAAATTATGTGTCACCTCCGTGTCGTGTGCTTAACAGCTTCGCTGGTCCACCACCTTGGCAGGGTGGAATGGCTCATGATTTTTTTTCTCCGAGATGTTGGCGTTGTGCTTATGGCTTATCATATTGCTTTAGGAAATGCATTGTTGTGTGTTCTAACCAGTGATTTATGTACTGTTACGCTCTTATTTTGCACGCTGTACTAAGTACTTTTTACTTTCTTTTATTGCAAGAGATGTGTTCGAACAGCTGGCTGAGTTATAGCAAATGCGGTGACAGAAACCTCCGTCAGGCAAATGACATTAGCCTCTGTCTCCTCTTCAAGCTTCAAGAAAATAAATTTCAATTTCAAATTTCTATCTCAACATGGCAAGGATGGTAAACAAGGCCGCCGATGAAAGCATCGGTACATGTTTATGAAAGCGTTCGAGGGAGCGGAAGGGGGGCGGTTAAGTTCGAAAAAAATAAATAGCCTTGCAGAAGTTACAGAAGATGACTGCCAAAGTAAGCGAAGCTTATACCGTTTGGTAACACACTGTGCTCGTCGCTTTCTTATTTTTTCCCTAGTTGAAACGCCGTCGTTTTGTGCGGCTGTTGCATGGCTGCAACTCACAGTCCAGCGCAGTCACGAAAGCTATACGACGCACGGCTGTGCGTCAAGTTTGTCGCAAACGTGTGTTTCGCCTATGTGTATCAGGCTCTAAATTAAATTATGGGGTTTTACGTGCCAAAAACCACTTTCTGATTATGAGGCACGCCGTAGTGGAGGACTCCGGAAATTTCGACCAGCTGGGGTTCTTTAACGTGCACCTAAGTCTAAGCACCACGTGTGTTTTCGCATTTCGCCCCCATCGAAATGCGGCCGCCGTGGCCGGGATTCGATCCCGCGACCTTGTGCACAGCAGCCCAACACCATAGCCACTGAGCAACCACGGCGGATTATCAGACTCTGGGTACGAGTGCAGGCGCATGTCTGCTCGGTTCTACCAAAGGTGCTTTGGTTCTACGCGCCTATGCCTGAGTTGCGCCGAATAGCGTTCAGCATCATCGAAGGACCGGCTCCAGCGCACGCTCGCTCCTGGTTAGACGTCTTGGAGACGTCGCTTCCGATTGACCACAGCACTAAATGTCGTGATGTTTGTTGCGTTTAGAAGAGAAACTTAAAATCTGGTGACTGTTGGTTTCGAATTTGTGATTTAGGTCATCAATTATTTTTAATTAATATTGGGAAAAAAATCAACAATTTTCACGAAACGAAACTACGAAACTATCAAGTTTACAACTCTGTAACTCAGCAATAAAAAAAAATAACACCACAATTCTGTTAATTGCATCTAATAGCAAATCTAGAGCGGACAAAATTGGTATGTTACACATGAATCTCAAAAAATTTAGTAATATGGAAATACAGCTTTTATTTAGAACCTTTGTACACAACGTAACAAATTCACGTAAAATACAAAATGACATGTCGGTTTTGTCCGCTTTCGATGATCTAACGGATGCCGTTTATAGAACTGCGATAGCTGTTTTTGATGCAGAGCTATTAATTTGTGAACTTCGTGCTTCTAATTTTCTTTTAACTTCCGAATTTTTGAAAATTCTTGTAGGAGAGTTTAGGCCCTTAATTGGAAATACCGCTTCCAACAGTCACTATAATTTATCTTTCTCTCTCAAATGCAGCAAATTTCATTAAAATCGGTCCAGGCGTTATTGCAAAAAAAAAAACGTCTTTGCGTTTTACATGTATTTGAATAGGCCGCGTCGGAGTTGGGCCCGAGCTAAAGCTCGGTCCGATATAAGAGGAAGATGTCCGCGCCCGCACACTCTCCTACTCGCATGAGTTGTCTCTCATCACCCGCGAATGCCGTTATGCGTTTGGCGTATTAGCCCAAGACAAAACGCAAGGGCCATGGGTCATGCTGAAGGCTTAACCAGCGAGGTAAACGTCCGTTCGAAATGTCTGCAACTGCCCCATTCTGTGAAAGGGCTAACGACCAACTGTGCCTGGAGCCAACGACCGAGCGCGAGACCGGCGTCGACTGCTGTCTTCCGACTATCTCGTCATTGCGTCATATGCGACAGCGAAGGCGCAACATCAGAGGCAAAGTCCGGCTGGGTGGTGCAACATTGTGGGCGGCATACTGGGAACAGTTCGGCCATTCCTATTGGCCGGTGATGACATGACCGGTTTCCCAGGGAAAGTGATCTAGGGAATTAAGCAGCTACAGCGCAAAAGCACACGGAGGGCGAAAGAAGCAGACGGGACACAGAGCTATGTCCCGTCTGCTTCTTTCGCCGTCCGTATGCTTTTGCGCCACATTGTAAATAACGTCATACCAACTAGCCCACCAGACAGTCATTTTGAACTAGAGATCTATAGGGAAGACGGATGGTTTTTTAAGAGACATCCTCCGTGTAGGGTGTGTGCTCTCCCAGAATGATATAGCGTGCTCCTCTAAAATCGTGTAGCACGATGCATATAGCTAGGAGTGAATACGTACTGTGCTCCATGCTCCTGCAAGTACGAGGATGGCTTTTCCTGTAAGTAAGTTTGCCCTACCAGTGTAAATAAGCCTCAGTTCTTTTTTCCTTCAACCTCCCGACCTCGTATGCTCATCAGCAATGAAGCAACTCTCGTTATTGTAAACGTTCGGACGACGCTCAGTCTCCTTGCGCAACGCCCCGGTAGCGTAGGCCAGCTACCTTTTTCTAAACACCGCACCAGTTGCGTAGGCAAGAGCGCGACCCTCAGTGTGACGCCAGACTCCCAAGACCACGACTCACAACGAGCACAGGCGCGTAGACGAGAGCTGGCATGCACCGGCAAGCACATAGAGCTTCTTACTAAAATGAGCAAGCGCACGAGGAGGTTGCGCATTACACAACACGCAACGCCGCGCGCCCCCTTTCTGCCGCCGACACTCGCCGTGGTAGCTTAGTGGCTATGGTGTTGGGCTGCTAATCACGAGGTCGCGGGATCGAATCCCGGCCACGGCGGCCGTATTTCGATGGGAACGAAATGCGAAAACATCCGTGTAGTTAGATTTAGGTGCACGTTAACGAACCCCAGATGGTCAAAATTATTCCGGAGTCCCCCACTACGGCGTGCCTCATAATCAGATCGTGGTTTTGGCACGTAAAACCTCACAATTTAATTTTATTTTTTTTCTGCCGCCGACCTGGGTCGATTCCGGAGGCGATGCAATATCATATATAGCGACTTAAAGCTGACGCGCTCTAACTTTTATAAGCAAATAAATTGTTGCGCTTCGAAGCGACGCGCACGTTGGGAGCTCCGGTTCCAATTCTCCACCGTCGGACACAATTATTTTTACTGAGCGACAGGTTGTACTAACCCGTACCTGTTTTCGCTGATACTCTACAGTGCGAGCACCGAGTCCCCGCACTATAAGTAACCAAGGCGAGAAGCCCAGCGACCGACCGACGCACGCCAAACCCGGGGAAGGTATACAGGCAAACAAAGACTCCGTTATAAAGGCGGTGTTATTTCCAAACCTCGTTGAGCTTGCGCGTGGTGCTGTCCACGTAGGGGTTCTCGGGCGCGAACTTGAGCGGCTTTCCCGAGCCCGGCAGGTTGTTGAACTCGCCACGCGCCATCGACTCCTGGATCAGGTCTTCCACCAGCCGCTCGATGGCTTGGCTGCATACGCAGGAAGTATATATGCACAGTGCAACAAGCACATGCTATACGCGCGTACGAAACAGCATGGGCGCTACTGCATGGCCCAGTTGTGACCCAGTAGTGCATAACAAAGTCCAGCAAGAAGAGGACACGCCCCTCTACAATGCACAAGAGTCTCCGGCAAGAGACCCCGACAAAGCGACTGCCAGTTTTACGACGCACTGAACTTCTAGGAGAAATAAAGCTAAATTTATCACCGAATAAAATGTACAGAGGAGGATGTGGTTATCTTATTTGACATTCCAAAGCGGCATCATGCGCTAGCTGCCAAAGATTGCATAGAGAAATTCGCAACATACATATCAATACACGGGGAGGGGGGGGGGGGCATTTAGCCCCCTCCGAAATGCGCATGCGAGTCGAACCATCGACCTTGCGCCAGGCAGCGGAACTCCACATATGTAGTAAACTGTGACAATTCATAAATGTTGGCGTTTGTAAAGTCCGCCTCTGTGCCTCGGCTTTATATTGCGTTCTACTAGCTTGACTTCCTTTTTTTTCTCCTTATTTTTCTTTCTTTTTTTCAGGAAACGCAGCATCGAGAGCTTCGTATGACGAAACGAATTAGCCTTATCACTATAGCAAAGCAAGCAGAAAAAGCTACAACGAATCGGCAGCGTCATTTGGCATTATACAAGGGTCGACGAGATACACCAGCTTGCAGGCGATCATCTGCATCTGCGAGCTTCGACATAGTATAAAACTTCGTGTCAGTGCAGCTAAAGCTATGGGTCGCGCCAGCCAACGAAAATGTCTCCTCCATTGTCCGCCTGCGATTGAATCTCGGAGCGACACCTGTTGAATGGAAGCTTCACGGAAGTATTATTATTGCACAACGGGCCAGTCCTCCACCTCCTCCATTCCGTGGAAGACGCAGCCGGCTCTCGCTGCTGATTGGCTGACGCGAGCCCTGGCCTTCGCTGCACGGCACGAAGTCCCCGGGTGCTTCGCTCTGCGCACGTGGAATCCCTGACAAATTTCTGGCCCTATAAAGCTCCGCGGGGTGAGAACAAGGGTTAGCCTGCGCTTCCGGAGCTCTTTGGTAACGCGTGTCCAGCAGCAGTCAGACTTTACGTGCAAAATATAGTTGCAGTCCGTCGTGTGCGCAGTCGCTTCGTTTGCTTTAACCGAAATTGCGTGCAGCCGACCCCTTGAAAGCTGGCTTTTCCATTACAAGGATGCTTGTGAGGTGAAGCCCACTTTTGTAGCTCCCTCTTTAACTGTACAGTTGACTCCCGCTGATAAATTTTAAACGGAGCAGCGCAAATCTTACGTAAGGGCCTCGAAAATGTAACAGCTGGAAAATCACCAGAAGAGAAAAGTAGGGCAGCGCGGAATGTGGGGGTTAATTTATCTTATAAGCATATTCGATACTTATAGGCGGAAGCTTTAGCTCGGGACCAACTCCGAAGCCGCCGCTTCGAATACATGTAAAACGCAGAAACGTTTTTCTTATATAACCATTGGGCCGATTTTAATTAACTTTGATGGATTTGAAAGAGAAACTTAAATTAGAGTGATTGTCGAAAGCGGTATGTTTCAAAAATTGGGAAGTTAAAAAAAGCGGTACGATTTACAAGTTCGTAGCTCTGCACCAAGAACAGACATAGCAGTTCTGTAAAGTGCATCCGTTAGAGCATACAAAGCGGACAAACTTGATACATCAATTTATATCTTGCGTTAATTTGATACACTGCTTACAAGAGTTTTGCAAAAGTCCTACTCACATATTAGTGGTCTACTTGAGAGCCATGTGTAATGCATCAAATTTGTCCACTTTAGATGTACTATTACATGCAACTTACAGAATTGTGATATCACTTTCCATTGCTGAATTACATAGTTCTAAACTTCATAGTGTCGTTTTCTGAAAATTTGCTATATTCAACAACTTTTACAAAGAAATTGAAGGCCTAAATTAAGAATTCGTTACAGGTCACTAAAATTTGTTTTTTTTTCTTTTAAATGCAACAAGCTTTATCAAATTTAGTGCTGTGGTTGCCCAGAAAAACGAATTTTCCTTTGCCATGTATTTATATAGGAACCTCCGAGATAAAGCTCACTCTTAAAGGGGACACTATAAATAAGAACATTAAATCACTATAGCCTTGAAAAACATTCTTTCAAATATTCTGTTTTCGTTCATGGTGGAATAAGATTGATTCCTAGTAGTCTTTTAATGTTATTCGTCGGCGTCCGTTTTACCCTTGACCTAGAGAACATACAGTCCAAAGTTACGCTTTTCTGAATTTATGTTGAAGCTTCTGCCCCGGCACGTCAATGTGACGTCTCGAATTTCAGAGTACATTGTCGTACTCGGGCCATTTTGGCAACGGAAATGTTCTGAAAACACTCCAGGGGCCGTATTCTGTAGCGGTTCCTTTGGGAACCGGTTCCTTTGGGCTGTTGCCATTGGTCGGCGCTTCGTTGTCGTCATCCCTGGTGGGCGGGACGACAAATTTTGATGACGTCACACAGGTTGCCAATCTTCTGGAAAGGAACCGGTTCCCTGCTAGGAGAGGAACCGCGGAGAAGTGGTTCTCTCGAGGGTCGCGCGCGGGGGCGAGCATGATGTCGAGGGTTGCTAGGGCAACCGCGGCTGCCGGCTAATCTCGCGCCAGCTGACGAGCCGGCACCTAGACGAGACGAGACAGAGACGGCAATGGCGGCTCCTTTGGTTGTGTTGCTGGCGAGTGCCGAGAGGCAACGACGCGACGCGTTCGGCATGGCCGAAGAGTTTCGAAGGCATTTTAGGCTCTCCAAAGACATAGTGTGAAGTCTTTGCGATGAGCTGGAAGGACATCTCGGACCTCAAAGATTTCGTGGTGTCGACGCTACGATGAAAGTGCTGTGCGCGCTGCGGTTTTTTGCCACCGGGAGCTTTCAACAGTGCGTCGGGAATGAAGAAGCGATTGCACTGTCGCATCCTTCGGTCCGCCGGATCATTACAGCCGTCGCCAAGGCCATTACGGTTGTGGGCAAAGAAAAAGGATGTGTTGGATTCCCATCCACGGCCTAGAAAGCCGCCGTCAAGGAAGGCTTTCTTAGCCGTGGAAAAATTCCAGGATTTCTAGGATGTGTGGACGGGAGTCTGATAGCCATCGTTCGCCCTAAGAAGCTCGGCCCCGGCGAAACGGAATCGTACTGGAGCCGTAAAGGGTATTACGCCCTCAACTGCATGGTCGTGAGTATTGTTCATTGACAAATATTTTCGATACGTGATTGCGCGAGTGCACGTTGTAAAAAACTTCGTTTCGTTATTTTTCATCAATTGCCGGTAATACTTGCGTTCCTATGAGAGAAAGTAGCGTTTGTGTTGTATGTGTAATGACGACTTTGATCTTTGCATAGAACACGGCCGCACTTTTTCAGTGCTCTCCAATCACAGTTGAATAGCCTTTTCGATGCTACAATGTAAACACATTACGCGCAACTTAAACCGGAATAGACGCCGTAGCAGTGAAGGGAGTCTTCGTCTGCGAGCGATCCTAACAGAAGACGAGCCCTTGTGATTCTTATTCGACGTAAAACTAAAGCATTGTGGCCAACAGACTGTAAACGTGAAAAGGAGCATCCCATCAATGAAAATGGTGTGAGGGAGAATGAGAATGTGTGGACACCCATTTGCTCTAGCTGTTAATACGGCACATGCTGCCAATTCCGCGTTCTTTCGCTTGTAATAGGCACTTTGTCTGGAAAAACAAGAAAAAAACACAGGTGGCACTCTCTAGCAGAATCTTGTACAATATGGACGGAAGAAACCAAAGGAATTATTTTGCACATTGTGTTGTGACCGCACGCCATACATGAGCACATGTACACATGCCAACATTGCATTTGTAGGTTAAGATGACATTGTTATCATGCTGATGATTAGTTCAACTGCCTACTGCGTATGTTGATATCTCCTTTTCTGTAATTGTGTTGGCTGACTGAACAGTAACTGATTGGCAAGTAGTGTTGTAAGCAAAAGTTTGTGCCAGATATTTGTTGCAGTGGCATTGACACCTTCTCTTTGCTTTCTCTTACGAGGTGTGTGATGCAAAGCTGAATATCCTGGCAATTGACCCACGGTTTCCGGGATCGTGCCACGATTATTTCGTTTGGAGGCATTCTGCATTTCGCCGCCGCCTCACTCGTGGCCTGTTACTTCATGGAGAAGTCTTGCTTGGTAAGTGCACCTAAAGTAGCAGTGCTTCTTCCACATGTAAAACATACACAGTCAAATAGTTTTGCATCCTAGCAAGCTTTAAGAAAGCGTGATTTGCTAGAAATGTGTTGTGAATGCAGCAGTACCTAACGAACCTGCAGCGACTATCGAGAGAAACATGTCTCTCTTAGAAGGCAGATATTTTTACCAGCATGGATACAACAGCTGACATGTTATTCTGTTTATTTACTTATTAATTTCAATACACTGAATGCCACGTGGAACGTTACAGGCAGGGGTGTAATTCTACAGAACACGTCGAAATGGCAGTTTTCAAGTATGATGGAAAAGGGTTGGTGACAATGGACTCGGGTAGCTGGTTCCTGGTCACTGTCCTTGGAACGAAGGAATAAGTGTGTGCGTGAAACTTTCGGCATCGACGTTAGTGATCGGTGTAGTATATATTGTAGAATAGTGCAAGTTGCGCTATTTTTCTTTGTGTCACAATGTCTGCAATTTTTTTTGTTGCAGCGACATGTGGTGCTGGAGTGATTAGAAAGGATCAAACGGGTAGCTCGAGTTCGGGTACCTTCACGAGAAGAGGTACGAAAGGTAGAGTAAGGATCCCAGATACTGGCAGCATATTCGAGAGTAGGCCTTAGAAGTGTTTTATAAAATAACACTTCTGAAGAGAGAAGAGCTAATTAGTTTTAGTAGAGGATGTACATTTAGGGAGAAGCAAATGGGATGAGCGGAGCAGAAAACCACGAGTATGAAATAAATATTACATGTCCAACTTAACCCGAGAATGAGATTTGCAGCCGAGACAACAGGTAAAATTGGGCTTTTCTTTAAAATGAGTCGAACTTTCTTTACAACTTTCTGGGAAGGTCAATGTTCGATAGATATTGCAACAATAAATCCAAGACCCGCTGCTGTTGTAAAAGGGCCCTGGCGTAGACTGTGTTCTTGCATTGTGTCTTAATGTATCCACGTTCGTTCACTGACGTGCAACACTTTACAGGGGACTCTGGGTACCCGCTAGAGCCATGGATCATGACTCCTGTGCCTGGTCACCCAAATCGCCTCACGGCAGAGGGGCGCTATAATGAGGCACACGCATCAATGCGAAATGCCGTTGAGCGGTGCATAGGAGTCGTCAAGAGCCGCTTCCGATGCCTGCAGAGGTATCGGGTGCTCCACTACTCGCCTCAGAAAGCAGCCACTATTGTTGCAGCTTGTGCAGCGCTGCATAACCTCTACCTTGCAGCAGGCGTGCCTCTGCCAGACGACCCAGGTGACGACGGTGCACATGACGACAGCGCACAGGAGCCAGCCCAGGCACAAGTGCCGCTTCAAGTACAGGTGCCACCGCAGGCGCACCCTGTACAGCCTTCTCGAGCTTTGTTTCAAAGAGGCCGTGCGGTGCGTGAATCCATAGTTGGTGTGTTTCGGCTGCCCAGAAATTTGCGCATTGCCTACCTGCAAAGTGTGCGCCGGCGCATTCGCTGGCAAATGAGGCGGAGACATGTGCTGGTGTAACATGTTTTATTTTTATTTTCATAAAAGTAAATAGGCCGTGCACTTCAACATAACACATTGCGTGTGCTCACATGTGGCTAATCATAGTATGCTGCATACTGCAGTAGTGACAAGCACATGATTTGTCTATGTTGAGCATGACAGATACACATGCAGTGACAAATAACCATGTGTCATTATGTTACTCCTTTGCTTTGTTCACTGTGCTTTTGAATATTGTCTCGCCAGGGAATTTTCTTTAAATAAAGGTTATTTCCAAGGTGAATGGCAAACAATCTTGCATTGTTGAATATTGCTTTGCAATGCCTATTTTACTGTGCAGTATGCATTGTTCCAAAGCTGAAGATGTCTGTTCATGTGTGACACGCAAGAGCAGCATGAGTTACACAGCAACTGAAATGTCGTCAGCAATCTGTATAGCACATATTGAAATGTATAGCAACAAACGAGACATGTCAAGCACTTATTGGAGCAGGATTTCTTTAAATAGCAGACACTCATGCTTACTACGGCTTTGTTTAAACTCAAGAGTTGCTTCAACATTGCATTTCTTGCACACATGATTTCACATAATGCTCGTAATTGCTGCTTAACAAGGTGCAACAATATAAAAAAAATCATGACAATGAAACATTTCTTTATTTATTCATTTTATTCATTGGGTACCTGCTTCGCCATTCAGGCATTACAGCAGGGAGGGTACAACTCATATAAATGAACACTCAGAATTACACTCATAAAGCATGGAAGAAATCATCATTTGAACAAATACAGACAGTGTCAGGTGGTAGAGTATTCCAGTCTCTTATAGTACGAACATAGAAAGAGTAGCGGAAAGCGTCGCTTTTAACCCTCTATTGCATGGCGTCCCATATTTGGCACATACCGGTTACCATTCTTTTTCGCGTGTGTGAGATTCCCAGTTGAGAATGTGATACCGTCAGAGTAAATCTCGTAGTTACGCGCACTTATTATGGGCAAGTGCTGCCATCTCTTGAGTGACACGCAAAACAGAGGTGAAGTAGATTTTGGGATGCGACGTGAAACTCGGAGGGGGCAAACACGAGCAATCGGTTTTTTTTTTCTCTGAAAATTTCGACCGCAGAAACGTAGAAAAATTATTTTGGCATATTTTTTGGCCTCGCCAATTCAAGGCAGTTACTAGTTTTCTCAATTTTGCCTGCAACTACAGCAGAGAAACCGAAATTGGTGTGTGCCATATTTGGCACAGTATGAACTTGAAATACAATATATGGTAACGTGCTGCCATCTGTTCAATAGCCCGAAGCTGCAGGTCACTCTATCACAAGATGTAATTTTGACGATCGGTACGGTGAGGGCGAATTGTCTACCAAACAGCCGCCTGAAAAGTGAAAAGGAACTGAAATGTAAAGGAAGTGGTGCTTCAGAGGCACTCACAAGCGCGATAGATGACGTAGAGTTATCGTGTATGCGTTGATACGACAACCGCGCCGTGACATTTCTGTCGAGCTTTGTTGGGAGAGATCCAATCCAAAAGACTCAGCGCTGGTTTACCTCCGCCAAGGTGTTTCGCGAAATTGATTGCCCCAGCGTAGTAAAGGTCCATAACAGGCACATGGATGGTGTCGACCTGCTGGACTCTCTGTTTGGACTTTATTGCATACATATCAGATGTCGAAGAAATGGCACTTTCGAATTTTTACGCCTATGCTAGACTTATCGGTACTAACAGCATGGGTATTGTACAGGAGGGTGCAGGAGCAGCTTAGGAGGAGACAAGTACTACCGCTGGCTCAATTAAAAGCAGAAATTGCAGAATGCCTTACCTCGCATAACAAGTGCCTACCCAACTAGCGACCAGGAAGGACTTCTAGTCAGTACATCGAATTCCATGTTCCAGTCAAAAAAGCACAGGGACCAGCGGCCGCAATGCCACCCAAAGACGACCGATCTGACCAAGTCAGCCACTGGCCAGAATTTGACGAGAAGAAACAAAGATGTAAGCGGCCACCTTGCACAAACAAGTCGTTGGTAAGATAGAGGAAGTGAAACATTCATCTGTGCCTGAACGCAGCAAACAACTGTTTCATTTCATTCCCCACATCACATTAAAAGGCCACCGTCCGTGAAGCTTTGTTTTCCGCCCATGGCAGCAAGAGCGCTCAGCCATCTTCATGGTGTGCCATATTTGGCACAAAGCTTTATCTTTATTATTACAGTCATGTTTGTTCATTCAATCAATAATGAAAGCTGAAAAAATGACTTTCATAATTCATGCAATAGAGGGTCAAAAGGAATCTCACATATTTTTAATTTGTGATCTCGCCTTTTAGAAACATATGTGGGCGGCTGAAAATACAATTACCTGGCTATCCCCGTATTAGAGTGGTATATGTTATGAAGAAATTTTAATCTGAGATTTCGGCGACGGTGTTCAAGAAGATGCCAATTTAATGCTTTTTTGCTTTCTGTCATGCTAAGCATCCTGTCATAATTGCCAAGGACAAACCGAACTGCCCTGTTCTGCACTTTTTCTAGTTTATCTACAAGTTCTGTAGCATATGGATCCCAGCAAACACACGTATACTCCAGTGTACTGCGCACATGTGTGAAATACAGTTGCTCCCTAAGTTTCTGTGGCAAGCTACTAAAGTTACGTTTAAAAAAATCTAATGCTCCGACAGCCTTGTTCCTAACATGAGTAACGTGTCTGTTCCACCTTAGATCAGCAGAAAAAAATACATCTAAGTATTTATATTCTGACACTTGTTCAAGAGTAGCATTATTTATAGTGTTACGATTGCTGTCGTATGAGCTCTTCCAGGTAAAGGTTACGTGGACACTCTTTTTCTCATTCAGTGACATTTTCCATTTTTCACACCATATGGCAATCAAATCCAAATCGTGTTGTAGTGCTTGTTGGTCAGATTCGCTGTTGATAACCCTATATACTATACAGTCATCTGCAAACATTGTAAATATTTATTTATTTATTTACATGTACCTTACAGGCCTTCGAGAAGGTATAGTGTAAATGGGGAAATACGGTAACATATTAGTATGGAATCGGGAAAGAAATAAACATCAGCCTAATGAAAGGAGTACGCACAGAACATGCAAAATTATTACATTAGCAAATACAATATGTAGAGCAATAACAATAAATGGTAAACAACAACATAATAGCATAATAACATTGTAAACGTTTTTGCATGTTATACAGTAGTAAGTATTGTAAAGAAATTGGGACCACTGAAATTCTTTAACTTGTAGAAAAAATGCAAGAAAATTACAAAAGACATGACGTGTTTAGACGGTTGAAACGGCATATTGATCGTTTAGCAGATTGCGAAATGCAGTGTGTTTATATTGGCATGCAATGGTATCTGGTAGTGCGTTCCATAAACGGACCGCACGGGGCAAAGTTGAAAAATTAAAAGCGTGTGTGTTGCCATAAATCGCGACAGCGCGTCGACTTGGCGTTGACCTATTGAAACCCATGCGCTGATGTTCACCTCTTCGTCGGGCTCGAAGAACGGCGGGCAGACTCCGATGGCGCTCGCCCTTCCAAGTAAAGAGAGGACGCGCCCTCGCGGTCCGGGCAGGCTGCCTCCTCCGGTTCCTCTGTGATTAACACGTTTGTTAGAATATGGTGCGCAAAAGCTCCGTCAACGAGTGTGCTTACCTGCTTTCGGCGTGCAAGGCGGCTGCATCACGGCGGGCGTTATACACATCTTTCTTCCACACGCCGCGCCATTGGGCTGCAGTTTTCACTGCCGGGCCCTCAGCATTCAGCAAGGCAGTCACTGGCTGCCAGAGCTCCTCCTTGCGCGCCGCCGTCAGCTGTTGACCCAGCACACACGGCGGCTTCGCAAGGTAGGGGTGCTCTTCAACAAATGACACGAGTATATCGCGCGGCCTCGCTCAAACATGAGGACCCAGTTTCGGATTCGGCGCGCAAACTGGTAAGTCCAAAACGTAAACAAAGCGAGGCAACTTGTTTGCATAACGTATGGCACACCACCTAGCGACTAAATAAGAAAACAACACAAATAAAATTACAACTCCCAGTAGCGGTCTGCGCCGCAAGCTCACATTTATTACTGAAAATATATTTGCAAGTGTTCTATACAAACCAATGTTTTTTTATCAAACCAGCAAGATCCTTCAATTGCTATACCGTCCCCTAAGTACAAACAAAAATGATGACGTGATCTTCCGGCAGACCGCCACTCGTTGATTGGTTCCCCTCACGCCGCCCCGTTCCACTCTTTCTCCGAGTGACGTAATCCAGACGTAACAGCCAAAGGGAACCGGTTCCCAAAGGAACCGCTACAGAATACGGCCCCAGGTCGAGCCGTCGGTGTCTACAGAAAGCGACGCAATCCGTCTCCACCGATAAGCGTTCAACAAGACCCGAACAGCCGCTTTCCGAATTCGTGACGTCACGTCAAGCGCATGTGGGAAGTTCACGGCGGCGGCGCCACCTGCATTTTGGTTTTACCGTACTTTTCTGGCTTACCAAGCCTCTTCTCACGGTAAGAGGGGCATTTAATGCTATTACAGAATCGAAATGTACACGTACAATATCCGAGATATTTCCAGTGCCTTAGGAGGAAAAAAAGTAAACACTTTAGAACAAGATACGAAATTACCTTCCTATGTTCTTCTAACGCGTTTCTTTTTGTTAAAGCGAAAGCTTTACTAACAGCGTCGAGCCGAGTTTCGCCGTCGCCAGCAATTTGACCTTCATTTGACCGCAGCTACGCCGTAGCACTTGGCAAAGCGCCGCGCCGAGCTCCGCTGCCGCCGCCGGCTTGGCGCATGCGCTCTCCGCAGCTAGGTCGCCGCCTGACCACGTGACACGCCTAAGAGGAGCGCCGCGCTCGCCTAGTCAGTGCGAGCTTGGACATGGATGAGAGCGAGTCCGGGCCGTCTTCTCTTAGCGTTGCGCGGAAGCGGAAGACTTTGAGCCGTCGTCGCCAAGCGGCGTCTGTCCATCCCGCCGATATCGCCCGGCGAACTGCTTCGCTGGAGAGGGTCCGGAATGCGACAAGCGTAGGACCGTCGAGATCAATGTAGCGACCGCGTTCGCGCCCTCTCCGTTTGTGCTTCGACGATGCGCATGTTCGCGGCGTCTCTTTGCAGGTCTAGCACTTGCGCTTTCCCTGTGGCACGACAGGCGTCGCACCGTCGAACGATGCGTATCTACCCAAGCCTAATCACAGTCACGTCTAGGTACCGACCTAGCCACAGCCGTCATACCTGGCTTAACGATGATTGCATGTATACCTAAGTATAACAATTACATCTAAAACAAAGGTTAACCAAGTGAAACCAATACTTAACCAGGCTAAACCAAGCTTTCTTTTTGCATATTCAGGGTCAGCTGAGCTAAGCCGCAGCCAATTTTTTTTTTAACGCTGGGAATGTCTCAGATGCCTACATTCCAATCATCCCAGCCTTCTGTATCAAGCACACCTCCGATCCCGACGGCGGAGACGTTATCACGGCTATCGCGTGAATGACGAACGCGTGTTTTCGGTTCTTCCGCGCACAGGATATTTGCGATAACCACAATGCCTATATGATAATAACCATGCCAAGCGTGACCGGATGCTCCAGCATATTGGCTGCGCTGTCAACAAGCAGTGATTGTGGGCACGTCTTCTCTTTCTGTCTCTAATTCCTTCTTATCCTTCTAGGTCCCCTTCCGCCCCATCACATAGTGTAGGGTAGCAAACCGGAATTTTCTTCTGTATAAGCCCCCTGCCTTTCCTTTCTCTCTCTCTCCCGCCCTCCAGCATACGAGCAGCATTGCGGCAAACCGCGGCACTCACGTGGTCTTGTACTGCCGCGCCAGCGTGGCGTCCTTGAGGACCAGCGTGCGCTCGTTGTGCGCGACGTCCTTGCCCACGCGGTGGTCGTGCACCCTGTCCACGGCCTGCTGTAGCCGGTGCTGCTGGTACTGCTGCCACCGCTGCGTCGGCGTCCCGTGGCCGACGCCATCGAAGCTCAGGTACTGCCGATGCTGCGGGACCGTGTGCTGCACGGCGCAGACAGGGAACGGTTCAATGGCTACGTCGTGACGTATTTATGGCCTACTATGAAGTGTAGCCTGTCAACGCCGCGGATACCTGGCGACACCGAGTTGTTTTGTCACGTCTGTTATCGAAGAGGGTCATCAACGCTGTTATTAAGATTTTTCTCAAATGTACGTTCAAAACCGGAGGGGGACTAAATGCCTCGTGCTGAGATGAGAATAAGGCCGAGATTAAAATATATATTCAACACCCACCGCGCCTATAGTGCTTCAAAGATGGCACCTGATCTGTGTACGGATGACTGCGTGTTTTGTCACCAGTGATCATGTGGAGAGGGCAAAAGAACTGCCTTCTATTCGGTGGCAGCGCTTGTAGATAAATCTGCAAGACCCACATGATATTTTCGACTATTCTCCTTTTTTATTCTTCTTTTCTTTGCGTTAAATGAAGGTCACGCAGCTCTAAACCCTAGAAAAATTAATTACAAGCCTCAGAACGCTGTAAATAATTTATTATAACAGATTTGCTTCAGCCAGTTTCAAATCAAATTTATTTCACATATATACATGATGTAGGTGGCACAGACAAAAACACAAAATCAATTAGGCTTGACAAGGATCTGCGCCCCTTTCGTTTCGGTTTCGTTTCCCAAGAGGATACTGTTTCGTCATGCCACGACGTAGTATGTGGCCACCAAGGAGGTTATTCACCTCCTTGACAGTCACATACGAGGCGACAAAGCGAGCCGGAATGAGTATCAAAAGATTGCAATGTCCTGCACCCACATATACAGTGTCCAGACGTCACGACACAGCACGTGTCGTAAGTGACGTCAATGAAACCGAAACGCTGTATTTATATCAAATTAGTAGCAGCGCTCTGAGGCTTGTCACTATATTTTCTAGGATTTAGAGGTCTAGCTAGGACTCTAACCTGACGCAAGAACTGAATAGTCGAAAATATAACGTCGGTACCCCTTTAGATCAAACCACTTTTTATCGAAGCCGAAAAATGCACTTGAATATAAATTAGACTACTTCAGAAATACTTTACTGCAAAAAGCTGCTATAGTACGAAATAAAACGTTCAGAAAAGTGGTGAAGAGCAGGCTTCCGTTGAAAAGGGAGCGTTTGAGAAAAGGGTAACTTCGCGCTCTGCTTGCGAGATCCATTCGCCGCGCACGACTGCACAATTTGGCTGAGATGTTCACAGCAGCGTATGCGATGTGCGAATTCTGTTTTTTTTTACCAAGCCCGAAAGGTGGTTCAGGGCCCCCTCAAGATTGCACGGTCGTGTGGGAACCACATCGCAACCACACGCCGCTGCTTCGTCGCGGTATGCGACACTTCCGATACCTTTATGCCGAAGTCTTTTTGCAAGACTTCGTTGACATCGTCGCACGCCGGAGCGGCATCTCGGGACAGGTGATCGCGAACGCTCTCGTAAGCGCTCTTGATTTCGTCGAACTTAGCGGCGCTCGCCGTGTCGCTGCCGCTGTCCGGGTGGTATTTGCGAGCCAGCTGTACGAAGGCCTCTTTCACCTCCTTCATGCTCGAATCTTCGCCGACTCCAAGAACTTCGTAACATTCCTGCGAGACAAGGGAAAAGAAACATTCAAATGCCTGCAGCCGGCACCATATATAGCTTTTACTGCGCGTCAGTCACCTCCACTAGAATGAGCGAAAGCGACGTATGTACACACCTTTATGTTCTTATAGCTGCTGCTTCGTCTTGAAAATGGCCAGAGTCCGAAAACGCGGCTGACACATCCGTGTGTGGACACTGACGGTAAGGCGCAAAATGACCTACGCGACAGCAACATTTCGAGGACATACCGAAACCGCAGCACCAGCAACCAGACTACGCTATATTTTGATTGCGGCTTGGCTTTAAAAAGCCTCTTCAAGGCGAAAGTAGTATGTTACGTTACCACAAATTAACAATTACTTCTTATGCTTAATAACCAAACCTTAGGTTGCTCGTACTAAAAAAGTATTTATGATTAAAATTCACTTATATACGAATTCAAGGTTTGGTTTAGGATTGGATTTCACAGGCAACGCGATTGTCGGGGACATCACCCTGCGCCCCGCAAAAACATGGCGACAAGGTCGGAGGACGTTCTCGGCGAAAAGTGGGATAAATGTGTCGCGGACACGTTAATTAAAGTTGGTGAGTCGTTCAGTATCATATCGAAGCAGCGCTCATTCACTGTAGCGTTCGTCTGCCTGAAGGTGGCACGCTGCTCAGTGTTCGTGTTATTTGCAAGCGCAGATCCTTTCAGCGCCGGCAATATCATAAGCTGGCACTGCATCAATACGTGCCGAGCTAAGGGTTGGTTACGAGGAAGCGCGCTTGAAAAGTTTTTTTTTTTTTTACCTTGCATTCTTACAGACCCAAACCACCGAGTCGATTCTGCATATTTTGTTTGTCGCGTTTCTACGTTTGACAGAGGCGATGATGGCCAGCTGAAGTTTATATAACCTTCATTTTTCCAGGTGCCGGCTTTGGTGTTGGGGCCCTATTTTCTCTAGTGCTGTTCAAAAGTAAGTGAAAGCAGTAGTTTCGCTGCATGGTATTAGAGCAGTACGTAAACTTACAAGGAGCCCTACGGCTTACTTATCGAACTGCACGAGACATAAATGACGCGATATTAACGCCGCACTTTCGTTTTTGTAGGGCGTGCCTGGCCTGTCATATTCGGCATCGGTAGTGGATTTGGGATGGGCTACAACAACTGCCAGCACACATTCAACGAGCCTACGTTGCTGCGCGCCTATACGCTAAAGGTTCGTATGGTCTATCCAGTCAGCCCCTGTTGGAGCATGTTTAATGTACCACAACTGCTCTTACCGCCGCTCTTGTGGGAGTGTGATACAAAGCACTAGGTTATTTTTTTAGCCACCCGTCAATAGACTGAAATGAGAGTCGTTACATGATACACCGTCTGGACACTTCAAACAAGTACAGCGTAACAACTTACGTGGAAGTACTTAGGTTGCCGCTCCCATTTCTCAGATAATAGTGTTTGCTAATTTGGCTAAGGGCGAAAAAATCACGATACATTCGCTGTTTAAAGCGTTTTCAAGTCGTATTCTGTGTCAAGCATTGCCGTGGGCTTGTTCGCCCTGACAAAAAAAAAAAGAAAAAGATCAGCTTCACAATAACTGGCTCATTTAACTGGAACAACCAATATTCCACACAAGAAGCTCATGCTCAGCCCTATAGCAGGTATGATTAGGTTTGAAAACATTCACTCGCCCGTCACTACATTTCCAGAAGACCTGTAAGCTGCACTATCTGTACAGCATTAAAAAAAAACAAATCGCTTTGCTAGGTTGGCTATGGTAACCCTCAAACGCTACTGAAAACAAACGCTCCATCTGTGCTGTCCCTGATATCTCCTGAGTTTTCTTCCTTCACTGGTAGATAACATTGTCCCAGAACAAAATTTTAACAATCTGCATAGTCGCACCAGAAGCAGCAAAGGGGTTGCCTACACAAATGAGCAATCGCAGCTTTAATTGCTGTGCGTGCTGCATGATTCCTGTGTTAAACCAGTCATTTTGCCTAGCCACTCCAACATGGAGGCTTTTCGTGTTGTCCTTCGAATACCTGAATATCGTACACTGTGCCACATGTTCACTGTTGATTCAATGGCACTTATGCCACTTATACGTTGTTAATGGAAGCCAAAGACTTCTTTCTCATTGTTGACTCTTAAAAGTTCCCCTTTAATTCAAGTTAGTAAAACGAGCCAAATCATGTCATGGTAGCAGTGATTTGCTGTGGTAATATCCATGTGTAGGCATATTGCTGCGTCTCTTGTACAGCAAGAATGACAAACTACATCGGCATAGCTCCACGGGCGGGTTTCGGGGCAGACGACTTTGGCAACTGAAGTGAGTGCTGGCTCAGTAGAAGGAGCAACCAGGGTTTATAGTTTCTCTTGCAGTATTCTGTGAATCGGCTCTTGCAGAGAGCTTTCACTAGTGAAGACACCCTCAGCGACGGCGCTCATGGGTATGTTACTGGACAGGCGGTCAATGTGCCGGCATCGTTTCTGAAGTGCCCACTCGATTATAGCAGCCTCCTTTATGAATTCGTCCACTGTGGTTGGTGGGTGTCGTACGAGGTCTGCAAACAACTGTTCTTTTATTACTTGCATGAGATGGCGTACTTTCTTAGTCTCGGGCATGTCGGGGTCAGCTCATAGAAATAAAGGGGCCATATCTTCAGTGTACATGGCGACGCTTTCATTGGGTTTGTGAAAGCGTGCTTCAGTAAGCTGTTGCGCTTCCCGATTCTGGCACTACATGCGAGCGCTGTCTTCTAGTGCAAAATAAGCGTGCACAAGTTTTTGTTTTGCGCTCCAGTCGTTGACCTTAGCAACTCTCATACTGATCAAGCCACTCCTCAACGTCTTCAAATGCATCGCCACGAAACATGTCCAGAACACGAGGATGCTGAAAAGTCACCTGGGAAAGGCTTGTTGTCATCTGCAAAGGAGGAGGATTCGCCGATGTAGGAATTTCCATGCTAGCCTGATCTGGAACCGTTGTGAATTCGGGGCTCAGGCCTAACAGGCGACGACTGAATTGGTGCACTGGAGTAATGACGAGAGGTTGATTCTGTGGACTGCGTGTATGGGTCCTAGTAGGAGTCCCGAGCATCAGGCACCCCGCACATACACCAGTGTTGTGGCGTCACGACACTTGAGGGACCAATTTGTAAGCAGGAACAGTAACAAATACGGACTGCTTTAATAGCACGTGCTAGCCACTGCTTCTTCTTGCTTTCCATGTGTTTCTACAAGTGCCGATATACTGGCACTCTTTGGCCTTAGATGCCCTTGCGCCATTAAACATCAATCATCATCAACAAGTGCCGATATGTCTGCTTATCGTCGTTATTGTGCAGTGCTCTATCGGTGTAAATTCAAATGCAAACATTTTTAAAGCATTAGAACTTGCTGTTTTGTTTCTAGGTTCACATTCATTAATTCACATTCTGTCTTTTTCCTTGTTTGTATTTCACTTGCTAATGGTATGTGCGCCAAGCGCCTCATGTCAATTTTGCATCACTTCTGCTAGAATTTGGCAGTATATAACAGTGCCTCTGCAAAGCTGTGATAAAATGCTTGTTTTTGACGCTGGGTTGCTTTCTGCATTGGTCCAATAATCAGCCCCTCTAGCGAATGAGAAGTGTGTGTTGGCTTTGCATTAAGTGTATTGACACCCTACCTCGAGGGAGGTGACCTCTGAGGGGTGCTTGAGTAGACCTCCATTGCTTGCTAGGCATTTTGACGAGTAGCTGGCTTCCAAGGCAGACAGCTGAAGCAGCGACTACATTAAACAACCTCTTCATAAGAGGACCGAAACAGTGCTCACAAGCTATAGCAGTATGTTGCAGTACCAGTACGGGCACCTTGGTTGATGAGCAAGAAGAATAAACAGGTCCAAGGGGCTCATGTTAGTCACAATACAAGGAAACTAAATAAAATATAATTTATTGTAGGTGGAGCTGAACACAATCTCATGGCTAATCACATTCACGAATACCCGAGAAAGTTAATAAGAGGAAATTTATTGTAGGTGGAGCTGAACACAATCTCATGGCTAATCACATTCACGAATACCCGAGAAAGTTAATAAGAGGATGCCTTCCACAGTAGCTAAATGGTAGAGTACTGCAAGCGTAATGTGAAATATGTGGGGCGAGCTCCCACTTGTAGCAATGGCTGCCTTTTCGTCCACATTTACCTTATTATTTTTACATTTCAAGTAAACGTAGATTAATTTCCTCTATGCTTTCTCCTGCTTCATTGTCTCTTTCTTCATCTCACTTTGGTTAAAGATTATTGATGGTGATGTGTTGCAGTGGTAACTATTACAGGCACTTTCTCGTGTTGAAGTCATGTACAACATTACAAACGTAATTAGTATCATTTGCTGGCTGAAAAAACAGTTGCACCCCTGAGATGATATGGCAGCCTCTAGTGTGTTGAATGCAAAACACATAAACCAAGAGAAAAAATATAGACACTACTAACACATTTCTCTAGCTTTTTGTGCAAGGCCTCACTTACACGAATGCTACCTTTATTTGTTGTCAAGCCATGTGCTGCCGGTATCTCCCAGTGGCCAAACTCCAATGTATAAAGTTCAAGTAAATACAATCAAGTCATAATGAAAGGCTGCTGCCACTGCTTTAATGAATTTACAAGTGAGCCCTGTCATAGAGGGAACATTGAAGTCAGAACATTAAGTGAAGTTCGTATGTTTTGTGTGCTTTCTTGGACTAAAGTGGACAATATTATGCACTGGACATATATGTATGTAACATTACACTGCGGGTCATCACGAAAAATGATTGGTGGTAGAATACAAATTAACTGTTTTCTCGAAATTAGGTTAATCCTATACTCAAATAATGCCACCAAACACTACCTACAAAACAGAAAATGAATTTTTGAAAAAGTTGTTCAAATTTTTTAGACACTGTATCCAGGTGTGTCCGTGAGATGCTAACAGTGAATTAGAGGCACAGTTCTCAGTCATGCTTTTTATTTTTTTTTCAGGCAAAACAAAAGGAGTCAGCACCAGCAGCCATCGCACAAAAGTGATTCCTTTCTGCCAGCTGTACTTATGTAGCTACGCATGGGCTACTAAATTCTAGTTGTATGTTTCAATATTAAACACTTTGGCTAATTGATTTCTTGTTTGACTCTTGCATGATCATTTTTAAAACTGCTACCAGTACATCTACTAACAAGGTTCATGTGAAGAGTTTTCACAGTATATGAGCATCTGCCACTAAAATATGCCACAACGTAAACAAGTATTTATTGTTTGTGAAGCTGCCGAAATAGCTTTGTTGAAAACCTTTCAATTTGCTCTGTTCATTTCAATCTGGTTGCGACAGCCAGCACCAATTACAACACGCCTTTGGTACTTTGCACTTTGTGCGCTGTGCAAAGCTTGTTGCTTTAATACAGTCACTATCACCCTTTATAAAAATCATGGCTGCCCGACTAGTACCTTGAAGCAGCTGCAAGCACAAGCTACTTACAATGGGACAATCAAATGGCTTCTTATTTCTGCGTAGAGAGGCCAACATTATGTGTGGCAGTAGAATAGTGGTCAACAGTAGTTTAACAAGAGAAGCCTTAGTTTCAAGCCAACATTTAAGCAAGAGAACTTGTTTTTTACAGTCTTTACCCCAACAAGGACAGGTACCCTTGTCAAAACAAATTCAGGCTGAAGCTTTAGTTTGTGCAGCTACTGTTGAATATTTCAAATCTGTTTTCTTGTGAACCTCTGTCTTGCAAGCGAGACAGCTGTTTAGCTTCTATTTGTTCCGTGAATAAAGATGCAGAAAGTGGAGACTCCTGTCTGCATAGGTGATAGTTGCTTATTCAACGTCTGCACTATTTTCATGCAACAGCCCTTTTCACTTTTGTGACAATTTCTGTGGCTTCGGTATTTATATGCAGAGTATTTGTCTCTCTGGGAGGTGACATTCACAAAAGGCATGTCAAGCATGCTTTTAAGCTTCCCGTCTGCTCAAAGCCAAGGGAAAGGTCAGAGTACGGTTGCATTATGTGCAGGCTGCAATTGCTCAGTCAAGAGTCTTCAGATTAGAGCTGCAACATAACCAGTTTGCTATACTCTTGTAATAAGAGTGGCTGCAGTGTTTCAGTACTGAACGATGTCGTGGATTTGATTTCCCATCGCATTTTGCTGGGAATAGAATGCAAATATGTGTCTAGCACTTGGGCGTAGATTAAAGAGCCGCAGTGTTCAAAATTAATCCATAGTCCTCTACAACAGCACCTCATAGCCCCCCACAACGCTTTGCGATGTTTAACCCCATACATCAATCATAACGGATGGGCCTTCGATGACAATGTTTCAGATCGCATCCCCAAGCGTACTAGTCCTCACAGCTACTTGCAGTACTGCCAGTTTTGTCCACCATTCAGAGCTTTTAAATGCTGGAGTCATAATAAGCACTCCACTGTCCAGCTTAAAGTCCACTCTCACTGTGCGCTCAAAACAGGGGCCTTTCAAAAATGACTGTACTTGAAGCACAGTTGTATGTCTCGTGCAAGATGACCTGTAAAAAGTTTGTCTTTTTGGAGGTCAGCTGGAGGAACTAAGTGGCTGATCCCAAAAGTTATACTGGTAAGACAGTCTTCTCCAAGCCAATGATGAAGGGCAAAATTACTGCAAAATAAATGGAATGCCAAGAAATATGGCCCCTGAATGTTTCATTACACCACTTTATGTGCACTCCTGCACATAAAGCTGGCATTAAACTGCATAGCCTGTGTTAAAGTGCTGTGTGCCAGTCATAAGCAAGCAGTGTTATGCTCCGCAAGGGAGGACAGCGCAACCTGCCTTATGACAAAAGCACACCGAGCCTACTGGATCACGTGTAGCAAAATTTCACTGAAGCAGTTTAAATCGTGTAGCTTGCTTCCATGAACAGCACTATATACTAATAGCACACTAGTACTGTTAAGACTATTCCAGTGCATGTTTCAGTACACAACAGAGATTAGTTTCAGCATTGTCACACTGAAAACAAGGGGATGACATGTTTAATATCCTCATATGTACATTCTTCGAACGAGTGCAAAGTTGATTTCTTTAGGCATATTGTGAAATGAAGGCCCAGATGATTTTTCGTTCAAGAGTCTGGCATGTCACCTCCAGGAACCATCTAGGAGGCAAAAAGATAAACACTGTAATAATCACAACAAAGTATTTCAATTTATCTGTAAATGCAACATGGGGAAAAGTAAGCAGCACTACTAACCATCGTAATGTTGTTACCGTTAAGAAGAATTTGGTCCAGTTTCGTAATCCTCCTGCCTTCAGGGGTACTCTCGCTGTAACGAAGCACATTATAACTTCGTTACGCTGCCCGCGAAAAAAAAAAAACTACAAATTTGCCGATGTAGTAGAATCTACACTTACTATTCCGTAACGTCTTCGAGCACCATATCTATCGCAGGTTACCGTCGTGAAGGAGAATTTCGACAAACCGGCATGAAGTTGGACACAATGAACACGGTTAAACATGAGGGGTTACGATTACTCTTAAAGGATACTGACGAAGTCGTCGAAGCCAAGTAGCGTTCCCACTATCTCTTTGTCACTTTTCATGATTATGTGAATCTTGGATCCGATGCACTTGTCGATCAGCTCTGCAACAGATACAGTAAACGAAGTTAAAATCGAAAACGGTCGACACGCGCTCGCGAAAGTTGCGCCGCAAAAGAACTATTGCCAAAGAAACAACTGTACCCAAGGGCAGCAGACTGGATGGGTTTACGGCTGACATCGTCATCTTTTCGATTTACACCACCGGAACTACAACACAGTTTAACAGAACTGCTCACAAAAACGAGCGAAAGACTCCGCGCGAAACGCTTACTTGTCGTTTTGGCTTGCAGCCGCAAACTCGGCTTGACTTGGCACGCCCGCTGCCCCCACCAGGTAAACGATGACGAGAGCTTTGTCGAGAACTGAGGAGCAATATGAGTTGATACCGCAATAATTTTTCCAAATGGCGTTTTTAATTTATGTTGTAACATCTTTTGTAACAATGTAGCCAAATGTAACATGAAAGTAAAACTGTGATTACGTGCGTCTTGTTTGTAGCCGGTTCAAGAAGTCTTCGGTTGTCTTCGTCTTCATGTGAGGTCACATGAAATGGCAGTCAGGCACACGTGCTCTACATGTGGATTGTTTACTGCCGGTAGAACCTTTTTAATTGCGGAGTCATCGCCTAATCAATAGCCACTTGGGCCGCGTGAGACAACCGCTTCGGCCGTGAGACCCAAGGTGAGCGATGGCAAAAATCGCGGATGGTGTGGACCCTGTAGCGGCGCTCGGAGCCGCGCAGTTGCTTACGAGGCCTGCGTCCGAGTTCGGCAACGATCCCACCGTCGAATCCCTGTGGGCCATAAAAGCTGTCGAGCACATGGAAGTCTACTTCAACCTGATCAGCGCCGTCGATCCAAAGATCCTTAAGCTGACACCTCACGACGAAGCAATATACAAGGAATTCAGGGAACGGTTCCCCGACTTGGATGTCAAGCATCTCGTGGAGTCCGAAATCAAGACCGAAGAGTCAAAAAAGGAATGGAGGGAATTCTGTCTCAAGTTCGAGAAAGTCGTCGAAGACTTCAACTTCGCCACTCTACTCCGACTAAACAGCGAGAAAGATTACGCTGAAGAAAACACGACGCTCGTTCCGAGGGTGCAGTTCTACGCGGTAGAAATAGCGCGGAACAGGGAAGGCTGCAACGACGACGTAAGAAAAAACTATGCACCAAATCCACGAAACCGCGAGTGATAATCTGGTGTTGCTCCTAGCCATGGAAATTTCTCACTCGATTGCTGTGTTCCTCAAGGACTTCTGTGATCAAGTGCGCGTTACAGACATTCCTCTAATTGAAGCCGTCGGCTGCCCCTCCAACAAGAAGCGTAAGCGCCCGGTGGACTATCGAATTTTCGTTGGAAAACCCGGCCACTCAAATCTGCAGCCGCACTTGCAGCGTCTGGTTCGTGAACTCTTATCTGCGAGTGCGTCGTGGAGTGTGCCTCTTTGCAGTTGCCAGCTCCTGTCACCCTTGTATGTCGAGATTTCCCTGAACCGAGCTGCAGCCTACAGTTCATTGTTTAATTTTATACTTGGCACGCGAGGAGCAAACTGTCAGCAGCAGCGGGGCGGCAGCGAAAATGTGCTGGTATTTGTCCCTCACCCCGATGACTCATTCACAGGAATACGAACTGAAATGTTAGCTGCCTATGCTTCAAGGTGTTATGCTGGCAAGAATGTAAATGTTACTATCTATGCCAGCAAGCCACTACATGCACTAGCGCATCATGCTTTCCATAACGTAATAGCGTGTAATGAAGGCTTTCCATATGGGACACATGGAAATGACATGGCTTGCCTGATGAAGTGCACAAAATATTTTGATGAGGGTGACATGACATTTGATCTTAAGAGCTATGTTGTGAGTGAAGGTGTCGATGTGTCTGGTTATGACATGTACCTTGGCAAAGTGAGCATTGAAAGCCCTGCATTTTTGATTGCACGTCAACTTGCATGCATCCTCAAAATTCACTGTGACGCTAAGCCTAGCACCGTCCTTGTTGTTGTCCCAGCCTATAAAAGCTTTGTGGTACAACAAGCTGGGCTCTTGTGCTCAATAATGCTCGCCCAGGAACAGCAAAACAGGCCCCAGCCAACAGTGCTTTATCTGGTTCATGAAGGAACTTTTGAACTAACCGACCGCACCTTTGATGACTACTTGCAACAAAGGAGGACTTTTGTGACTGGAGCCTTTCACCGTCCTCAAGTAGACCTGCTGGCCTCTGCTGGAGGATGCCATATTGAAGATGAGTCATCACTGACTGGCAACAACTTACAGGCAGCAATTGATGTGCTCGTGGAAACTGAAGTCACTTATGAGTTCCTTTCAAGCAAGCAGAATGTCAAGCTGAAACTGCGTGAGCGCTTAAGCCAGGCGGAGAAGGGCCGTTACGTTTCCCAGTACACATTGGCTAGGATTGCTGCTATACTAAACAAGTACGAGTCATGTGTGAAAGCAGGTAATACTTCATCTTGCATATCATTCTATCTCAAGTTTAGATGTGACTTCCTGAAACTAATTTCACTGCGTTGCTGAATTCGGTGCAGTAGAAAAAGATATACAGAGCCCCGGCCAAGATATCCTCTACAGTTGAAAATTTTACTCAAGGAACACTGAACCTTTGTTCATCGTTACCCGTGTACAACCATATTTTTCAGTATAGTGAGAAGATTTATTGGAAGTCTATGCCAACCACCTCCTATCATTCCATTAATACCATGACAGTTCTTGAAATTTTATATTGGTTTATGTAGGCTTAGGTGCATACTTAAAGAATGCTAGGCAGTCAAAATTGGCAGAACTCCACAACAGCATCCTTTGTTGCCCACAGCGCAGCTGTTGAGGGTTAAACACGGTCAGTCTAATAAAAAATTTGCCAAGTTCCCTAAAATCTAAAAAAATGAGAATGCCATCTGGCACCTATAAGCTCGTTTCACCTTTTCACTTGTTAGAGCTCGGAAGGTTCACTGCTTATCAGAGTAGGGACTCCTGAACACGAATAATACTTTCCAGCTCATTGTGGTGAACTGGTGCACAAGAATCGGAAAGTTGCAACACCAAATCAGCATATCATAGTGCCTAGAATTGGAAGATGCAAGAGAGTGGTACATATTCTAAGCATGTGACAATCTTTTGCACATTTCCATTCTCCAAGGGAGCTTACGTCAGGTTAGGTTAATCCACTTCGTGGTAGATACGTAGTCTGTGAACGAGAGCTTTCTCTTGCAAAATTGGCAAGCTGCAAACACTTTTTTACGCATTGTCCAATCGGCCAGAGACTGCAAAAACCATGCACTTTGATCAAAATGCCACTGCTTTTTCTTTTTTTCCTTGGACTTCCAGGCACTTACCCAGCACTGTGCAGTCTGGAAGACGTTGACTTTGACCTGCTTTCCGAAGAATCAGAGTGGCTGCTCTGGCACAGACTGTTGCTGTGCTGCCAGGTGCTCGAAGAACCCATGCCCCAGACGCTATCCGGCAGCGTCAAAGTCGAAGTCAACGCGCACGGTCTCCTCAGAGCCCTGGAGGCACTCTGCACAGAGTTCAGTGCCTACTACAGCAAGATCCGTGTTCTCGTTCATCCAGAGCCACACTTGAACACCACTGTGTTTGCACGAATCTGGCTCATGAAGGCTGTTCAGAAGACAGTGCTTGGTGCACTGAACAGGTTCGGCTTGAAAGGGCTGGACAGAATGTGACTGTTTGTTCACTTATGTAGGGCTGCGTTGGTGTTATGAATGTTTCTTTGCTGAACGGATCGGACAGAATGTGATTGCAATACTTTTATACTTGTTTTTTTATATGTGAATGTTCCTTTCTGCTGATTTGTTCATTCCCGATGCTTGAGGTTTTGTTTAATGAGACAGGACAGAATGATGCTGCTGCTGGTTTTCTGTGTGGCTGTTTACGTCGTATGTTTTGGGCCACGTGTGAGGTTTTGGTTGCAAGCACTGCAAGGACTGCAAGAAATTTGCTTGTTACGCAAGTAGGCCAATTTAAAAGATGTACAGATATGTTTCTAAATTGGGCTTTTTGTGTGCATTATGCGTAAATTTTATTTTGATGATGTTTTGGGTTGATATTTGAGGTTTATTTTGAAATTGTTGCACAATATGCTATTGTTTTCACACCGTGCTCCTTTGTGTGTGAATGTTTCTTTTCGACAATTTACTGGTAGTAGTTTGGTAGTTGAGCTACAGTGGCTCCAAGGGGGTCTGATATGTGAACGGTGCTTGGGCTGGCGAGTGAAGTGAAGGTAAATTAAGAAAAAGATAATGGCACCTTATGCCATTGCAACAGTGCCAGGCGTACAAAGTATGCGCATATAAGTGGGAGCATTCGCTGGATCACATTGTTCGTATACTTTTATTTCTTGTCACATTGCAATATGTTGTTCTAAACATACCTCTACACTACGCGGATTTTCTTTTTCTTTCATTCCGTGTTGCTCTGCAATAGCAGCTATAGTCGGGAAAAGGACGCTCTGGTTACGTGGCCAGTCAGTGCGCAAGACTTTTATTTCAGCTATTATGCAGAAGCAGCACTGGAGACAGTACGCTTGAAATGCACTGCAGCGAACTGAGAAATTTAATTAAAAACAGCAACTTATTTTGCAGATGGAACTACACATAGTTGTCTCATAACAGTTGAGGAATGTGCAATTCAGTTCATTTGTAAATTTTGTTAGCCCTTTGCATGCTGGGTATTGTGTCTGTCCTCAATGGGATAGACACTCAGTTTTAAATCACTGCAGTGCTTGTCGAATTTTGAGCAGCTTGTGGTAACCTAAGCAATCTGCTAATATGACTTAGAACGTGCAAACACACTTGCATACTTATTTAAGTTGTTATCTTGTAATGTTCTTTCCATGGCGTTGAAAAAAAAAAAAGAACCTGTTCACAATAAAAGGGTTCATAACAGCACAGGTTTTAAAGTGAAGCTTTCTTTCCAAACCCTCCCGGACTTTCCGACTGTTGCTGCCAGCTGGCCGGGTGCCACTGCTAAAAAAAAAAAGTTTAATCACGTGCTTCATGCTGCGATCGAACCTTGGTCCGTCCGGGAAGCACGGCAGCCTTATGCTCTAACCATTAGGCCACAATCACATGAATACTTCTATCGTGCAAACACCAACTCTTTGAGATGATCACCGCGTGTTGATGATGATGATCTCCACACTGTGGCACGTACCCGTAACAGGGGATCGGCCAAGAAGTAGGTGATACATTTAAAATAAGAAAAAATTGAAGAAATACAAGCATTATAGGAGGTGTAACACTGCATACTACTGGTGCACGAGAGCACATGCGCATGCGGCAGTTTGCATTACGCCAAAGATGCAGGAATGAAATCGGCAGCAAATTTATAGCATTTCAGTAATCACTTTACACAAATTCCAAAATGTGCATTGTATCTGCATAATCTTTTTATTGTGTGTTGCATAAGGCATTGAGAGCACCAACTGTAAAAAAAAAGACTAATCATAAAGTGCGAGCACAGCTAGATGAGTGCAAATTAGATCAAGTGCATGGATTTATACATTTCAATGTTCTCGCTATATGGATGGAGGCGTCACTTGACAGCTGAAATACAGGACCATGAGTCAATAGGCAAATGTCAACTTGCCTATTAAGCGTTACAAGCATTTTGATTGCACAAGGATGACAGAAGCATCAATTAAGTTGGGATTGGCCACCCAAAAGCAACTCATGGGCTATGAGAGCATTGAGGGGGAGTGGGGCTTCAGATTAACTGCCTGTGGTTCTTGTCCACCCAAAGCATGGTACATGGACGGCTGCATTTCAATGGGTTATGAGATGCAAAAAAAATCCCGAGTAGTTATACATTGCTTCGCACATTGAAGAACCCCAAGTGGTCTACTATGGCATCCCTCGTAATCCACTTTGCAGGTTCTGGATGTTAAACCCCCGAAATTTAAACCAGTGTTTTCGCACTCCACGCTCGCTGAAATGCATCCACTCTTGGTGGGAATCGAACCTGCAACCTTGATTCCACTCAGCAGCAGAACACTACTGCCACTGGGGCACCCTGGCAACTGGCAGATTCTTTCATGGCACTAAACAGTGAAAGCCACCTGTATTACGTGAATATGTCAAATGGGAAAAATTCTGCTTAAATTGTCCTACCGGCATCGAAAGTTAATGGGGTGAAGGGATCCAAGAAACGGTGCCCATTGCTGCCCACGCCCCACAAACTTTTTTGCCAATTTGTATACACAGTAAAATATTTCAGACCTATCGGGCAATGGCCACTATATTCACAGGGCATTTTGTTGCTGAAACTTATTCCCGCCAGTATCTATATGCAACACATTTAAAGAGCAAAAGTTTTCATGCCTAATTCACAGAAACCAATCGTAAGACAGTTTCGATTATCTTCAAGGTCTGTTAAGCACTCCCACATTTGTATATTATAATCTGCTAGGTCCTGCACCTTGCACTTTGATATGGCAACATCATTCTTGCATCTAGGCTGCTCAAAGAAAATGTTGTTTAGATGTAGGAGAAATGCTTGGAAGCCTGCCATTCGCATCACGTAGAAATGCACTACAGTGAGCCACATTTCAAATCCTTTATTTTCTCTTATTAAGGCAACATATTAGAAAATTCAGTTCAAACTGTACACCGGGACAGGCATGCTGAGTATTACTCAGCAGGAAAGGCTGTTCATTGAATAAGTTTGCTTAACGCTGAAAATTGGGCATATGAACTCAAAAGCAGCAGTATATCTGCCCGACAGTACTACACAGACAAGTTCCCCCCCTCCCCCGTTTTGTCATTTTATGCACAAGAACCACCAATATGAAAGGGAACACCACACTTTCATTTACAGCGAGATAATTTTCTTGTTCCTATGCTTAGATTAAAAAAATGTTCCATTTGGCAGGTGGCATCGGACATGAAAGTCGTGCACGAAATAGTAGTGAAAATACGTTCCGATTCACACCTTTACACGGAATGCTATTTTGAACACTGATTAAAGGCCAACTGCAAAACAAATTTCACATTGGCTAAATTCGTTACGAAAGGAGTAATATGTACCACTAAACCAATTTTTGCAAAACCGCAGCGCATTTCATCGTACAGCTTTCTTGTCACTAGCCTTTCAATTGCACCCAAGAAGACAGTGTGGGTGCCTGTTGGTGTCGCTATGATGCCAGTCTGAGCATGCTGCATCCAAAATTATTTAGTGCGCACCGCGGGCGCTTGGAGTGAGTTGTTTTGCCATGCATGGAGAACCAGAGAGACCAATTGGAGTACGCGTTAGTTCCGAGGATCTCGACAGCAAGAGGGCTCATCACCACAACCCGCGGCAGCCACAGTTTCGACGTTACACGGCAGCATGGTCTCCGAGATTGCAGGGATGAGCCATTGCAACGTTGGAGGTCATGCTGAGGAAACACGTGCTAGGTCATGCGTTGCTTCTGGCGAGCAGTAATGGCGGTGTTTTCTTGTTTCTGTTCTTTAGTTTCATGACACTTCTGCTCGTATTTCAAACTTCAAGTTTTGCATGGAGGTGCCTCTATAACTACATCATATTAGACTAGGCTTCTTGCGCTGTCCAAAATTTCGTTGCAGTTGGCCTTTTAAGTGTTCCTTTCCATATTGGTATATCTTAAAAAAAAAGGTTCTGCAGATCTATGCCAACCTGAGCAACAATTACATCAAAGACAGTAAAGGTCTGTAAGCAAGTTCTCACACACTGTTGGTAGCACTTGGAGTCTGTTTTCTGGCTGTTCTTGGTGATGACTCATCACCAAGAATACCAGGTCATACGGCCGCTACAGGCTTTCCTAGCATTGCTAGATCACACCATCGGCTTTCATGGCCGCATCTATAACTTCTAGCAGACCTCCAATATGGAGCCATTGAAATGTGACATAAGAAACAAAAGTTGAAAATTATTGGCTAAAAAAGCATGTAAAAATCTTTTTGTCTGTTCGAATGAGGTATAGACGAGGTAACTTTTATTTCATAATTGATAATGTTTCAAAGCGAAAATTCGATACTCTAAAGCAGGTTTCGTTGTTGGCTATTTGATTTGACATTTGATACTGAGCAAGCCATCGCCACACAGGAACTGTTGTCGAAGACTCCTTCTTAACAGCTTTGCCATGCAAATTTGACAAATTTTAACAGCAATGTACTTTTATTAACTGCTTTTATAGACAAGTTTAACTACTAAGCTGATCACATTTCACTTGGCTTGATCAGTCGACGCAAAGCTGCAATGAAAGCACCAATTATGATTCTTAAGTAATGGTCACAAACAAATGCGAACAATGTGTGAAGCTCTCCATTCATATGAGGAGAGCTCACTGGCAGTTCCCGCGACAAGTATGTCAGCTGGCACCCAATGTACCGTGTAGGCTACTTTGGCATGTAACTGTTGAGTTTGGCAAGCGCACAGTAATAATTCTACTGGAGTATGCAGCTACCAAATGTGGATGATTCACTTACTCATTAACTGTAAAGCACAGGAACACTAATGAAAACTCTTCTTTCTTTTCTCTGAAGCACATTTCATATTTGCATGCAAACTAGAAACATATTCGATTTGCTCTTAACATGATGCAGTTCGCAGGTATGCAATAGTGTGTTTTTGTAGCAGTGATTTACAGTAGTAGCCTGATAATGTAGTTCTCTCTCTTTTTTAAAGCCCTAAATTAAATGTCAGGTCTAAATTAAAGATCAACTCTCAACAGCAATTAGAGTAGGTTTCTTTTCTAAACGAAACAAATGTCATTCAAATCAGTTCATATATGGGATAACATAAGCTATATCTCCACTTTACATGTACTTGAACCGAGCTGTACAATCTGAGCTGGCACCAGGCTAAGCCTGTTTTATGATTAATTTCCACATATCAGACGAGGCTCCCTGGGCTGGGACCACCGGCATTATATTCTGTATCACACAACATGTAAGCAGTCGCATTATATGCAATACACAGAGTAACAAGAACCAGTAACAAGTGCTGCTTTTTTTATAAGAGTAACGTTTATAACAACATTAAACTTGCAAATTTCTGTGCTATCATAAGTGTAACAACACCAAACCGACAAATATCTGTGCTATCATAAGTGTAAAAAACATACTCAGCCATCACTGTTACATGCCGTGAAAAGCCATATAGTTTCACTGCAAAAATGCAGCTAGCATATGTTTTACCACACTGCAAAGGGTAACTTTTGTGATGGTGAAAATGGAGAGGAGATAAATGGTGCAATGAATCTGGGCTTAAACAGTATCAGAAAATGAGCTCACCATTTAATGAAAACTAATTGCAAGGATAGAGTTTTAACTTAGCCCTTTTAGTGCCAGTAGATTCAAGACAGACTGAGCTTTTTTTTTTTTTTTTTAGAAAGAAAGTATTTTGCCAAAGCTGTGTAAAATACAGAAGTTAGCTTGATGGTATAGACCATTTATTAGTGCTCCATGTTCATTTTGTGAAATGTTACGAGAGTGAAGCAGCGCCAATAACAGCAGTTATGTGGATAGCCTATAGATGGCAGCAGAGCGAGTGCTGCGGTTTCCACACCAAACACAGGCTGGCGTTAGGTAAGAGCACGGTTGCACATTGGAGGGGGAAGCCATCTTGGCAGGCAGTAGGGAATAAAGCGTGGTTTCAAGTGCACTATGCGTGACACTGTCGTTGATTTTAACATCATACTCTCCATATGAACTGCACAAACGTTTAATTACAACTAAAATACTATAAAGTTCCCTCCTCATAATCTGTACGCTTTGAATCGTAAAGGTTTGAAGAGATGTTATCACATGGAACCAACAAGTCGATGCTTACAAACGAGTGCTGAAACGGCAGATAGTTCTCTGCCAATAAAAATGAAGATGCATCACTGAACATGTATGTCAGAAGGTGCACACGCTTGTGAAGACCTTTAATAAATCACAAGTTCCTTTCTACCTTTCTACTTAGCACTGGCTGACAGACTTTCTTTGAAAGTACTCATTCACCCACAAGCACCTGTACAGAGTAAAGATTCAGCTCTTTTCATTGAATGCAGTGCGCAGGACGACATCAACTATCAGATCAATAAAGATCCAGCTCCACTTGTGAAGTGCTTCTCCTTATGCCTAGATAAATCAATGGTCAGTACACAAGGCCACGTTGTAGTGAACTTTTCAGATTCATACCAACTTATGCATGCAGTAGAAAAAGAATTATCTACGCACTCATAAGCATATGCAGTAACTTCCAACCATGGTAAACAAAACACTTCCACTCAACTATCACACTGCTCGATGTGATAGTGAAAAACATTTCTTATGTCCAACAGCTGTTATGTCAATCAATTCCTAATGCCCTACATATCGCTAATCAGCAAAGAAGTAACCACACACTTCAAAAGCCACAAGCTGGTTAAAACAAGGTTGTTTAAAGCGCTTACTAACACCCTATATCACTAGTCAGCAAATCAGCGACTACTGCTTCAAAACCCACAAGCCACTTAAAACAATATGTAGTGAAGCACTTCAAGTCAACTTAAGCACGTCGTGAACAAAGAATTTGGTTTATAAGCACATATTTTTACACAAACCTCGAATCCCTGTAAGCAAAACACACCTACAGCTGATTGTATCATGCTAGTAGACATGCCAGTGACAGAAAATTCACATGACTAACAGCAGTTCAGTAAACCAATGCTTAATGCCCTATATATATCTATATATATTGCTAATCAGAAAATGAGAGAAATGAAACAAATAAAACAAGGTGTAGTGAAGTGCACACACCTTTAGTGCCTTTACATAGACATGTTCTACCAGGAGCATTAGAAACAAAGAAACCTAGCAAGTGATGCAAAATGAGAGGCTCTGAGTAAGAAAAGACGTATAAAAAAAGAAACAAGCAAAGCAGCTTTATCTCATTTGTACACAGTTTGAAAATCACACGCATATGCCGGCAATGCAGTGCACATAGTATGAAAATAACGGCTCAAGCCCTGTACACTGAACTTGTCCATTGCACTTCCGTACACGAGCAGTCAGAGAAGGAAATGGAGGCAAATTATGAGAGCAGAGGTGGACAGATGGCACTCAGGTAGTGTCCAGTCGAATCGTCCTCAATTTCTGCCGGTCTGCCAGGATGCAGGCCGCCTCATTGGACCCACCGCAGTAGTGCGACGACGAGAAAACGGTCAGCAACTTGCCTTTCTGCTGCACCTGCAGCATAAGGGCATGACAAAAAATTTCACTGGTCGGTTATGTTACAGTATTAGCTTTATTGTAGAAACGCTCTTAGGCATAAGAGCAAGGTGGGGCAGGGAGGGGCACATAAGAAGACAACATGCAAAATTCGTAAAGTAGGCTGCCCTGGAAAGCTTTATTTATTTATTTATTTTTCAATGGAAACACTAGCTTCCCCAACTACCTTTTTCTATTACAGGTGTAGTGTGTCTGGTAGCAAGCATTGAAGGCATGTAGCTTCAGTCAACTTCAATGCACCGTTTTACATTTCGTTTCCTCCCTTCGTGTGGGGTGGGTGATAAATGGGCCACATAGGCATGGGGTTGCCCACTAGCAGGCATCCCTGTGCCTATGTAAACACTCCTTAAGCTGCTTGGCACAGCAGAGTTTGACCTAGAGTGTATCTACCACATCTGCATTGTTGTATTAGTGCTGATTTAGGTGTGAACTCGAGAGAACTTGCAGCAGCTGCATCTGTCACCATGGGCAGGTGCAGTGAAAAGGAGTCTGTGTCAAAAGCTACGTATGCAGACTGCTGAACATTTGACTGAGCAAGGCACAATGCGGTAGCAGTCATATACTTTCAAACCAATCATTGCTTACATGTCACCGAGTCGGCTGCTAATTACACAAAATACATACAGAGAGTACATAAGCTGGAGACGTCTTTCTGCGGTGCTCATTATATGTTATGGGGATGCTGCGAGTATAGAAAGACTATATTTGCAACATATATACAGGATGAATCAGAGTAGTCAAGATGGCTGCAGTGACCACCAACAACGCACAGCAGCCAGCATCTCCGATCTTCTTCTTCCTCTCCCTTCTTTCATCCTTCCGCAACAGGACCCCCGGGTGGCAAAGCGCTGTCTCGGCACATGGTAGGCGAAGAATTGTGAGCGAAGTATGACTTGAGCCGTGAAATGTGTACGATGTCAACAGGCGTCTGACTTGAGGATGCATCAAAGTGTAGCGGCGAAATCTCATAATTTACGTCGTTAACTTGGCGTAGGACTTCATAAGGCCCTGTGTGTAGCGAGAGAGAAGCTTCTGGGAGGGGCCAACCCGACGACATGGTGACCAGAGGAGCACCCGAGCACCTGGTGCAAACTTAACACCGCGATGGCAGCGGTCGTAACGCTCTTTCTGTATATGCTGTAAGCTAATAAACAAGATCGGGCGACTTGATGTGCCATGTGAGCGCAATCGATGACTTCGCGAGCGTATTCAGTTGCAACACATGGCACAGAAGGGAGGAAGGTGTCAAACGGCAGTGTGGGATCGCGACCATACAAGAGATAAAAGGGCTAATATCCTGCGGTGTCATGTCGGGACGAGTTATACGCGAACATCACGTAAGCCAGCGTGGCGTCCCAGTCGCGGTGATCATTGGAGACGTACATTGACATTTAAACACCTAATGTAAAAGAAACACATCTCTTAAACATAAAATCTGAAAAGAGGAGACATGAAACATGGCCTCTGTCCACACTACCATGGCCAAATATTCACCACAGTGCTACTGTTGGTGGCTAAAAACGAGTGCGGCAGACGAAAACTTTGCTCGACACTTTCTTGGACATTTTAAATATATCCCACAATGTGTGCGACCATTTGTGGTTAAAAGTCTGACAAAGCCAATCTATGTACAACACTACGTGCTGCTACCGCAGTTCAATGTTGTTAGAAGAAAAATGGCACAAGTTCAACTAAATTCTTTCTTGCAGACCGACATAATTACAATAATGGGGGATGCTATATATTGGAAAGGTTCCTTCCGGCCTTATGTTCTGTACAGCAAGAATGGCCACCAGCATTAATGTCATTTTCATACTACAAAAACTATGGTGTCACATCCAAAACTCCATCATTTCATCCCATTTGCTCGTTTGACACAGAAGAGAAATGGTCTGTACTTGTAATCAAAAGGTCAGCAATTAAAACTTGCTGCCATGCAAGACTGAGGTAATGAGTTCCATAGTCACTTGATCAATTCATTTTCTAGCACACATCTGCAGCACAAAGGAGAAGTTCCCCCACCTGGAATCCAGCTTGCTGGACCTCATGTGCCCGGACAACGTGTGAGAGCTCGTTGCGGGTGAGGAACTCCTCGAGGGCCTCGGCGCTGAACATGTGCGCTGTCCCTCGCTTCATGTTGGGCACGAAGTCCCTCTGCTGGTCTGCTTCAGTGCTGAAATGTAGACAGTGACACACAGCGGGATAGTTTCACTGGGTGCACAATCCTCGCTCTGTGTCATCCTCGTACCACACCATGCTGCCAATACATAAACAGTGAAAGTTGGGCAGGTTGGATGCCTGCGTGAAGCAGATGTCTATTTCATTAATTTCACACTGAGGGCACTGTATCAAGAAAGGAGGTCTGAGAGCTTCTAACCCAATTGATGGGCCTGGAAGCTGCATTAAAGAAAGAGCGCCTTCATTTTATAATAGTCAACAGTACATTTTACAATAACGTGGGGCTGCACACAGCTAAGCAAAAGGCTGCAATAATATTGCAATGACAATTCAAAAAAAGAAAGTGGAAAGGGAACAGTAAGGAAAGTAGTTGCAGAACAAACATATAAATAGCATAGCGTCAGGACAAACCTATGCCCCTTTAGTAAAAAAATAAAGAGCCCATTTCCCATTCACAGCGTCCTGAAGCCATGGTCCCAAGGTGATTCCGGCCAAACGCTGCCTTCGGGCTACCTGACTGCACCGGCGCTTTGTGCGCGCGTGTGCTTTCTATGAGGCCAACAATGTCTTCATGACAGGTGTGATAGCACCAGCCCTGCTGTGAGTAGGGCTCTACAATACTTAGCGTAAGTTCTGCGGAGGCTAGTGTGGTCATATAAATCTGCCACTTCACCTGTTTCATGGTGAAGTTCTTGGTCTACAACATCTCTTACAGAGCAATTTTTTCATATGTTAATGCTAAAGTTATAACCTGTGGAGCTAATGTGTTATCAAATTGCATATTGTTTGTGTATCTTTAGGGTTCCGTTATGTTTTGATTGTGAGTGCGAAAATGGCGCGCTCGTACAAATGTGTCATTGCCTTCATTTTGTGCCGATTATGTTCAGATTTGCAACTTCTTCCATGTAATAACTTGTTCATGTATTGTCACTAGTATATTGATATGCATACTAGTTCAGCTCTATCTGGTGATCACATTTCACCGGCTAACAAATGTTGAAAGCTATCGCTCAGTGCAAGACGCACCTTTCTGCATCAGAAGTTTCTCAAAAGTCATTGCTGGTTTTAGCTGTTGTCTATGTTTTCGCCAAGCCTTGTGTAATCAGATTGCCTGCGCAATGCGATTAGCGGTGTACATTCTAGAACTTACATGAGCACCAGAAATTAAGCTGGAAGGTTCAATGAGTCATGTATAAGTATCCCGCACATCTGAACGGCAGATCAGACTTTCACTGACTGCCAACTGTACTCACCGCTACCGTTGTGCTTTGAGTGTAACATGTTTTCTTCTCGGCATAGGTTTGCCCAATAGAGAGTTAATTTCCCGATTCATGGTTTTTGGAGTGTTTAAAAATTATGGGGTTTTATGTGCCAAAACCACTTTCTGATTATGAGCCACGCCATAGTGGAGGACTTCGGAAATTTCGACCACTTGGGGTTCTTTAACGTGCTTCTAAATCTAAGTTCAAGGGTGTTTTCACATTTCGCCCCCATCGAAATGTGGCCGCCGTGGCCGGGATTCGATCCCGCAGCCTCGTGCTCAGCAGCCCAACACCATAGCCACTGAGCAACCACGGCGGGTTTGGAGGGTTTATCATCACTACAACTTGACTATATGAAGTTAATGTTACAGTGAATTACATAATGCACACCTATTTCTATCTTTCGCATAGAATGCACTGTCATTTGTTCGTGAATGCAGGCAGTGAAAAAAAAAAGCACGAGCCATTCTATTTTGTGAAGAGGGATGACCAGTGAAGCTGTCTAGCGCACAACACAGAGGTGACACTGAATTTTGAACAAAGGTACGAGCACATTTATAGCCCTGATCTATGGTCATTCATTCATTCAAATAACTTTATTCAGTGCCCTGCGATTTGGTGGGGTGAGGTGACGATATAATTTACTTGCATAATGATCGCACCCTGAACTTGTCATAGCGATATGTCGTGTGCCAAGTCTAGCTAATGATGACTGCGCTTACCATCTGGTGAATGCTACATGAATGACTCTTCCAATACATACCAAGCGGTCTGCATGCACCCAACATTCTTAAGCAGATGCCCCATTTCATTCCTTTCATCACTTTCCACACTTCCATGAAAAAAAAAAAAGCTACAACCAAACTTGCTTCGGCTTTATTATTTGTAGGCTTCATAATGGTTTTGGTCAACAACAACAACATAAAGGGCGCCTTTCGATTTTTCTCGTCTACACTCGTGGGCACGCAACAAATCGCGAGCGGAAACGATAGTGGCCACGTTAACACTGATACATTAGAAGTGTACCCTATACATACACCAACGCTTGTAACGCAGCTAAGATATTCGCCCACCCTTAGCGAAAACACGCCGTATTAGGATAGCAGTGAAGACAAATGCCGCAGTTTCCACAGCATGCCCGCCATGTGTTTCTGTCACTGGCTGCTCTGTTTCTGTCCCCTCAAAGAGGACACGGCTACGTTATTGTTGGAAACTTGCCGATATTAACGATATTATTCATTACCGATACGAAAGAAACTGTTTCAATGAGCGTAATGTATTCACAAGAAGAAAAATAATCGCATTCAGTACGTTCGGCTTGCTCCGCTGGCTGTCATTTTTGTTTTGGTGTCACGCACTGACAGGGGCAGCCGCTTGCTTGTCATCCCACAGCGAATGCGGGATGAAAAAAGGAAATGTTTCTTTTCGTGGGAAATTTAACCCGCGTAATGATCGCACCCTTGAATTTGCGTCAATTTTTTTGACAATAAAGTGCGATCATTATGCGAGTAAATATGGTAGGCATGCACACACATTCACGTATCACCTCTGTTATTAAATGTGTCTGTCACTTAAGACAATGAATGGCTTATACCCCCTTAAGTAATGACTCATACCCCCCTAAATGCGGCCTCCCCATTACGACAACAGAAGAGAAGTGAAATTTTACAGTGGAATGTGGAGCAGCAACTGAGCCGGCTGTGGAAGAAGACAACGACGACAAATACGTGAGCAGTGCCACGAGTGCGGTTATGCCGAGGGGCGCCAATGAGCCAGCTGTGGAAGACAACGATGCTCTCGAGCCGTTGTTCTTGATAACAGTTTTTTGCGCAACAGAGCCAGCTGTAGAAGATGACGACGACAAACATGCGATCAGTGGCACGAGTATGTTTGCATGGTTGGTGCCGAGAATTTTTTAACAGTCCATTTTGAAAAAGTTGTGCAAAAGACTTGTTCAAAAACATCTGTTCTTACCGTTGTTCCTGGGACCTTTTTGGGTCCTAGGTGTGACAAGGGTAGTTCAAGGGCCCTTTACAAGTTCCTGAGCCCATAGGGGTATGTGCCATTGAGCTGGGACCCTTTTCTGCACTATCACAATGATTGGCCCACATGATGACAGTTCTTTCCTACGCACATCACAAAACACTGGAAACTAGCTCAGGACAGCTCCGCTGTAAAAAAGTCACGGGTTATCACTTCTGAGCGAGCACAGTGTGCTTGCATGTAAGAAAGCTGAAGCAGAAAATCCGAGGAGGAAGAAGAGGAAGTTAGAGTATAGCAGGCGTTCTGACAGACGGCTGACTGTCTGTCTGACTCACCACATGCACAGACAGCTGTTAATTCGACCCTGACAGGACCAACAAACTTGACTGAATTATATTCGGGGTCGAATTCAACAAGACGCAGAAGAAACCTCAAGACACAGAGCTGATTCAGTTGGCAGTATTTGCCCTATTCTAACACACACCCATATCAAATGCGCGCCTGCTTTCTATGTGTCCAAAGTAGAAAACTAACGTATCAATAGCATTAAAGCTCCTAAACAAAGCATAAATCTAACGCACATCCAATTTTTAGCAAGAAAAATGGGCAAGGGTCTAATATGTGTTGCACAGTGGTGGCTTGACGCAAGGTAGCTTCAAGTCAGCTTCGCCGCAATACAGTCGTGTTATGCGGCAAAGCATACAAACGCGGTTTTTCGGTTTGATTTTTATGGGCAAAAAAAGGTGTGCATTACAATAGGGTAAATACAACAATCAAACTTTGTGAGCTACCGTTACTGCTTGAAATATTCTTTGGGGCAGGCATAGCTGCCTTCGACGTGGGATGACATGTATTCAATGCACTCACTGTCCCTTAAGCTCTGCCGAGACAGATGCTGCCAGAAAAGGCATTGCTATGCGGTCACAATAGGGGTCAGGCACGTGCATGTTGACCAGTCAAGTTCACATTATCCGGAAAAGGCCAATTTTAGGATTAGAATAACGAAAGTTTCGGCCAATAGGAATGTGAGGGCGCCGGCTGGGACCTTCGGTCGGGATCAAATTAATTGAAGAGTCGAATTAATGGAAGTCTTCTGTATAACTTAATGTGGCATACACGCATAACTACGTGGTCTACATGATCACTGTATAACTACACCAGTAGATGTCGCACGGAAAGCAAACAAAGTGTCCTTACGAAATGGGGTCGCTCCACATGAGTTCCCAGGCAAGTGAAGACTGGCTTTCGGGATCGTTCAGTGGTTTTGGTATCTGGTTTATCGCAGCTAGGTAGCCACCACCAAGCCATGGAGGAGGGATGCCTCCATGCACGCAGAATACCTACACAAAGGCACATCAAAGATTTCGATATCTGCTTGCCAGTAACAAACCTGCTGTCAACCCTAAGCAGTTTTCTGGAACACATTGAGGCAAGACTTCCTGCTTTGTAAAACTGCTTTTTAGCTCTACATTGTGCTATTCTACCAAGTGCTACATGCACACGCCTTGGTCATTAGTTATTACTATCATTGTTCCTACAACTCTCACTGTCCTCAGTTTCTGCGGTGACCCAATTTGATTTAAAAACCAAATAGCCCTATTTTTCTTCTTCTTGCAACTCCTTAAACATGTCTGTCTTAACCAGGACAGGTGTGGCAGATACTCATAACATCTACAGGTTTACCTTTGTGTCCACCACAGCAGCTATCGGCATGACGTCAAAGCAGGCATTTATCTGCTCCCAGACTTCCACGCCGACACGGTCTCCAAACTTGTTCACACACTCACTGCACAAAACGAAAGAGGGAAAAGGAAGTAAACACCCATATTCTGTGGCACGCATCATTTGCATAAGTTCTTGGAGAACTTCCACACAATATTTCCATCATTCCTGCAGAACATTTAGCAAAATAATAAAATTTTCTCGAAAAGTGGAAGCTTCAGAAAATCTGAACTTCCTTGCCATCTTAGCATGTAATCCATGTAGTACAATTTCACCTCCATACGTTAGTCTGTTTACTTACTCAGATATTTACAGAATTTATTTAGAGTTATTTACTCAGAATTTCACTTCTTTAAAATGCAGGTTTAATGTACATGGATCTCTATGGGGATTTCAAGGGGAATTACATTTAGTACTTTGTTATATCCATTACAGTTGAACCTCGCCATAACGAAATCGGCGGGGAACGCGAACAAATTAGCTTTCGCGAGAATTTCACTGTTGTGAAATGAGACGGATCGCAACGCATCGGAGAATGAAACTTCACTGTCAAAATTCCATTAGCCTACCTTAGCAAGCTTACTTGAGAATATAAAACCATTCTGCCGACAGTAGAAAGTGTGCCGAACGTATCGATCAGCAGTGGCAGCACGGCCGTGGAGCAGTAGTCTCGGTCAATTGCTTTCAGAGATGCAAGCACCTTTTTGAGATTTTGCATAAATCGGCACCAGACGCAGAGCAACAGCCCTCCGTGCATGCAACGGCATTTCTCCAGCGCACGCTGTCACCTGTAGGTGCTGACGTGTCCGGTGCCGAACGTGAAAGTGATCACATCTCGTATACTCGAAGGAAGTCAATCGAAATTACAGCTCCTTTGTGCAAATCTACATCCAGCGCCGAATCTGCAAGTGATGCCTGTCAGGTGGCACCAAATCTAGCCTTCTTGAAGCAAGGAATGCACATTCCTGAACAATCGCTCAATCCCGGCCCAATGCGTGGCACTCCATGCGCTGCAACCACCGTCTCAAGCACCTTAAACAATTCCACGTTGGTGGGATGTGGATTTCCCGTTTTTGCTGCATTTTTCTCGCTATGCGCTGCACTAGGCATGCAAAAACTGTCGTCACGTGTCGGTAGCCATGTGTTTGCCACTTCAAACAGGCAATCAACAAACAAGATGGCGGCCATGCAGTGTTTCTGGCACGATTGCTACTGGCACTTGGTTGTTTTTGTAAACAGAAATGGCAGCACCCATGCAAGTGTAATGCGGTGGTATTTTATGCAATTTTAGAGCAAAGCAACTTCATCTGAACACATTTTGAAGCCTGCTGGTCTTGCGCAAGTAGGTAATATGCGGGGTTACGTTCTGGCGAATTTCATTGATGCGGGATTGTAGTAAAGTGACATTTCATTGTCGAGAGGTACCAAATGCACTGAATCCTACGGGCGTTCCCTGGGGATACGAAAATACGTATTTCCTTGTTGCGAGAATTTCGTAGTCACAGGATTTCATTATCGCGGGTTTTGACTGTATTTCATCATATCCCGTTTCCCTATAATGAAGTTCAAGTGTATATGAGTGCGTTTACTGGGAGAGTGTGTAGCAGTATAAGACTGCAGTCAGACTGATACAAGTTCGAGCCCAAGGCAGATGCCAGCCTAACTTTGTCAGCTTCTTTGCCTAGCAAAGTTCTTGCATATTGGCGGTGTACGTATTGGCATATTGGCAGAAATCAGTCACACTAACTCCTGGCAGCTGAAGCACCATCCTGGTGCGTGCTAGTATGTTGCCGTTATGTCCCAGTGGTACAGCTTCAATCAGGACACGTACACAATACCAGTCGCTGACAAAGCTGACAAAGACTTCAGAGCCAACCACGAGAAATCACATGTTAATTCGGCCACTGGGCACAAAACTCAGCAATGCTCTATGTAACATTGTAAACCACAACCTGACAATATGTTCCTAAAGTGAAAATTCAGGACATGTTAGGTGATGGCTGCGTTGAACAATCAGAGATCCGTGGTGCTGGCAATGTGAAATCCCGATAATTTGAAATCTATTACAATTCAAAGTGATGGATAATTCGAACTGCTCGGTTGGTCCTGGCAAAGTCCTATGGCATTTGAATAGAGAAAAACTCCCACGAATCCAAAAACCATGCAACAGTTATTTTTAAACAAAATCTCTCACTCCCACGCACCATTTTTCAAACAAACTCGAGCCAAAGGCGAAAGTTCAATGCGTGGCTAGCTACCGTAATGTTACATGCAATAAAAAATGACAAGGAAAGATGCATGGGAAGCCAAGACCTTTAGAGGCTTAGAAGGAGCAGGAAGGGGGCTCCTCCTCTCTCTCTCTCCCCCCCCCCCCTCAGCGCACACTTGGGCACTCACCAGCCACGAATTGAACCCACAACACCTTGCGCTCAGGAGTGGAATGTCACAGCCACCGAGTTACCACAGCAAGCCATCTAAGAATAAGAGTGCAGGGGGTATTCCATAAGTGTCCCCCTAGTGGACATGTCCATTTTGTTTGCTGCTGAAGTTCTGATTGGCAGGGCTGGAGCATGCATGAGAAGGAGACAGGCACCCCCAGCCAGTCAGCACTTCAGCAGCAGACAAAATGGACATGTCCACTAGGGGGACACTTATAGAATACCTGCCCAGCACTTGTGCAGCAGGGATCAACTAGAGAATGTATGCCGGAAAGTGAGGCGGAAGAATAAGTCATGCACCAGCTATGACGCAATTATATCTTCTTCTTATTCTTCTTCTTCGTCCTCTCTCTCTCTTTTAAAGCATCCATTTTCCAAAAGCCTATGCAGGTGCTTCCAGATTTCTGAACTAGACATCAAATAACCTGACAGAAGAGTGTGCACATTTCAGTCGAGCTTACGTGTAGAAGGTGAACATCTTCTGCACGCTTCGCACCTCATGGTTGCCTCTGAGGAGAAAAAATTTGTCGGGCGCCAGTATCTTCTGGGCAAACAGGTGTGCAATGACCTGTTGTAGAAACAGGAGAAAGCATCATAAAAAAATTTAGAAAAGTAAAGGCAAGTACTACTTTTAAGTGCAACTAGGACACGTGAAGCACAATGTAATCTATTGCTAACAACTTAACACAAGAATATAGGAGTAAATTCCTCTCATAGCTAGGTATCTAAAGTACAGTATGATGGTCACATAAGGAAGTATACGTTAAAAATTACACTTTTTGAGAGGATATTTATCAGTGACAATATTTTTTTAGGTCTCACGGCTCAAGAACATTTTCACGCGAGGGTACACTTGACTATTGTGAGCAAAACTGCAACACAGGGCAGATCAGTAAGCAGTGTAAGAAGTATGGGTGTGCAAATACCAAATAGTATATTTAGAATTGAAGATCAAATCAAATATCAATTATCACAAAATGTATCACAATATTTAATGCTTACAAATTTTGTGCAATAATAAACACACAGCTGCACATGCATAACAAGTATAAGCAAGCTATTAATGACTTCGGTACATAGAAATCAAGATATACCGTATGGACTACTTTCATTAAAGGGAACCCCAAATTAGTATGCCAGATGTTATCACAGCTCAGTTCTAGCATATGATAGACTGGGAAATATTTTTTATCAATAGAACTTGTGTTGAAGAGAATCAGATGCTTTTTTCCTTCCGAAGCTAAAGAGATAGTGACGTTATGTTGTACTGAATATCGATGAGGTTCTCAATTCAATAGTAGGCCTGTGTTTTCATCATTAGCAGCAGCAGCATATCTTATGTCCACTGCAGGACGAAGGCCTCTCCCCGAGATCTCCAATTACCCCTGCGATACTATCATATTGCACTGAGAGTTTTCCTTTCAAGGTTTGCTCCAAAATGCAGAAGGGCTTTCACAACTTTGCAGCAGGTGGGTTATCGGAAGGTCAGTCTGTGCGACAAACGAACACGCGGGCCACGGATCAGGTGACTCGATCTCCGCGCGTAGCCATCGTTGCCATTGTGCGGGTCTACTGTGGTCGGCGCCGATGGTAAAGAGGCACCTTTTCATTGTTAGGTGCAGCATGATTTGCCACCTGTCGAAGATTCTGATATCGGGAGGGTCACAGCAAGGTAACGTGCAACGCCGCCCCCCCACCCCTCCTCGTCTGTCCTTCGTCCACCCAAGTGTATGCAGCCATGCGGTCAGCGCACTATAGTCACATGAGACTTTCGCACTCGCCATGTAAATCCCAAGCTAGTCTTGTGACGAGCTGCTCGAAGCTACAAAAAGAGGTCAATGTGTGTCCACAAACAATGTCAGGAACGAGGCTACCATATACGGTGTATCACAGAGATGGCAGCCGAGAGCAACTTTGTTGCCATCCTTTCACTCTCTTTTGTTTACAAGATGGTTTGTCGGCTTTCTGAGCATAGCCCGGCTGCTACGAATAGATCTGTGTCAATTTGGCACCAAATCATAACTTTAGTCATCAACATCCAACGAAGCTAGCAGCGCTGATTAAGCCTAATGGCCTAGGGAGTGTGGCCATTACGAAAATTTCCTCTGGCCGATAATGGGCTGCTTGCCACTATAGTATGTTCGTACGGGTGGCTCATCAGTGATAGGTCCCGAGATCACATGCATGAGTTATATTGACGGCTGTTGAAGAGGCATTAAGTTTGTCACCGCATATCTAATGCAGTACGATCTACATGCCTTCACATGTGCTTTCGTACTTTCCAAAATACATGCTGCTTTTGTTGCCATTACCTTTGTACACGTTGCATTATAGTTACGATTGGTCCTATTGACCTGGACAAACACTGCCGGCATAGGCGGCCCTGGCTAATGTGGCGCCATGCAATCCCCACATCAGACTGACATCGGGTAGGGCAAAAGCGCTCACAAAGACAAAGTATGCAACTGCGTCAGCCAAGGTGGCCCGTACGCAGAGCACTCAGCAAAAACAAGTGCTCACTTGTGTGGCACCAGGAATGGGAGGCTTCGCGGAGCATATGACATGCAGCACGATGTGGGTCTTTACACTGATTGAATATACCAAATATTCAAAAAATCGAACAGTAGAGATTTGATTCGCAAATCAAATTGTTTGACCATTCACTATTCAGTTATATTCAGCGATATGAGAGCCCTCATTCATGCAAGCCTAGCAAGAACTTTCATGTTCCAATCCATTATTTGTCCTTCTGTATGGTGTGACATATTCAACACAAGATGGCTGGTATCAGAGCATGAAATTCATGCTCACACCTCCAAAAATCTCTCTTTATGTGTTTGCAACAAACCATAGAATGCCTGTTGTCACCCTGCAATATAGAAAAGTTCATTTGAACACCCATCTTTCATTCATGAAGAAATTATAACATTCAAACTTTGCTGCAGTTTTTCTATTGACATGAGAAAGAAAACGTGGCTGAAACCTTTTTGTCTGTAAACGCGCACAACTATTGCAATTCTGTGGAGTCATAATTAAACTTACAGTGACCTGAGCAATGACAACTTTAACATGGCATTTGATGTCAGCATGAACACTTACCTATTTTTATTAAATGAAGAGCCAGTGAAGAAATTTAGATGTAGCAATGATCAAACCATGCAGCAAATGATCTCAATTTCAAGTTGGCCTTTGTTAGCTTTTTGTACTCTACTCCTCTTTACTTATGAGCCTACACACCCTAAATGATGTGTGAAAGGTAGGAAAGATAAACAAATAAAAGTACATGAGGACACACCTCTACGCCGTGCTCTCCTCGGTCAACGTAATCACCGAGGAAGAGGAAGTTGGCTGGCGTCAGCACAGGCCCCATCCGCCAGAGCGCCTTCTCAAAGCACACCAGGTCCCGATAATTGCCATGGATGTCACCTGACAAGGGCAGAAGTGAAAAAACTTGGTTATGCAAGAGTTGGGTCAATGAATTTTTCACTGTACACAGCAGGAGTTTCAAGAGTTCGTGACAGCGATGATAAATGAGAAAGCAACTGAAGCTGAAACAGAGGCTTTTCCAATGGTTGTTGCATATGGTGGCAAACACATCTATTTTTCAAAACAGGTCTGTGTTTTAGCAACTTTTTTCGCTTGTATAAGGTTACATCCTACAACAATAAAGCAAGAATACATGTACCTAACATGGCAAACGGTGAAGACAATGAGACAAGTGATGTGAATAGGACAAATGCGCTGTTCAAAGCCAGCGCACCTGTCCTGTTCGCATTACTTGTCTCATTGTCTTCACTGTTCGCCATGTTGAAAATAAACATGCAGAACTCTCGTGCAAGGCTCACCCAGAATGTAGGTCGGCACGCTGAGCTTCAGCAGCCGCGGCTCAGTGAACATGATGTCGCGCGTCTGCCGGCACATGGCAAGCAGACAGCGTGCAAGGGCTTGCCGGTCCACCTCACCCCAGCTGAAGGCGTCCTTGGACATGCGACCCCCTCCAGGACGTCCCTCCGGGTTGTCCTTACGGATGGCCCGCTCAAAGTAGCGCAGCCCCGCCAGCATCTCATTGGCATGGGACTTCTGCGCTGACAGGTCAGCCCCCCCAACCAACGACACAGATTTAGCTCCAGGCTCCCTAGTTCGAACAACTTCCAAGGTCAAGGAATGCGGTCAAGGTTCGCAGGAAGATGGCAACCTAAAGTGATCAACGCCCCTGCTTGGAGCCAACGTTTCAAAAAGTGCTCTTGTCTTCATCAGGCTCTGGCAAAGACGAGATTGAACATCGTATGCTTGTTACACAGAGCACACCTTTTATACCTCTGCCCCACATAGTGATAAGCCACTTTACTAAAACATTACCTGCTTCTATAGTGAAGGAAGGTGAGGACAGCGTTAGCTACAGGCTGATAGCTACACACAGGCTGTTAGCTATACTGGGCGGGCCAGAAAACGCTCTACAGGAGTGTCTCCTTTTAATGTGCATGGGGCTAAACATGCCACGATGTCAAATATGGAATGAGGAGGCTGCACATCACCAATGCCATGTAGGGAAATCAACAGGACTAGAAAGGGTGAAACTGACCAGATGAAGCAGAGGTAGAATGCCTCCACTCTACCAAAGTCCACCCCATACCCACCGAGCAGTGAGCGGTTGTTAGAGAAAAATTGAACAAATACTAATCCTTCTGCGTAAAACTTGACATGAAATAATAAAGTTCCGTGGGTGTACATAAGGCTACTCAAATGCACAGAAGAGTGCATTTGTGATTTGCTCAGTTTCTATATTTCCTGCAGATGGCTTACAAACACTGAGCAGCGTGCAAACAAAGTTTGCTTTGCTACAGCCAAAACAGCTTCAAAGCCTGCTCTCTCAATTCCATTAAAGCAATAACAGCATTTAAAGGGGCCCTGAACCACTTCTTATCTAAGAGCAGAAAGGCATTTGAAGTGAAAATAGGCTATTTCAGAAGTACTTTGCCACAAAAAGTGCTTCAGTGCGTTCAGCAGAAGTGGAATTATTGGCAATCAAACAAAGCCTCCACTGTGCTCCCGTTATTTCTTCAATGCCTTGCACTGCAAATGCTACGGCACAGTGGGGAATGTCCACAACGCTCCACCTTCTAGATTTCACCGTTGCACACAGTTCAAATTTAATTTTGGATGTTAACGTAGATGCCACGACTTCCACCTTTGTTGCCTATGACGTGCTAAAGATAAACCAAACACGGCTGTCCTCAACAATCCGCAGTGCGCTTAGCCTGTGGACTCATGGCAGCACCCCGCAGCAGCCATAGTATCTACGCCATGTAGCCGACCGCAGCTTGATGTCAGCTATTGGCCAATAGCAGCTGTCTAAGGGAATGACAAAATAGTGCCTCCGATGACGAAATAGTGCATCCACAAGGGAGTGAGGACAGGACCTTCTGTTGAAAACAGAGCGTATGAGAGAAAGGTGACTTCGCGATCCGCTTGCAAGCTCCAAGCACCACGTACAACAGCAAAACTTGGCTGAGATGTTCACAGCAGCGTATACTACCTGCAGACTATGTTCTTTCACCAAGTCCGAGGGGTGGTTCAGGGCCTCTTTATATACAGGTGTGAACAACTGAATATTAGGATTACTTCAATGTGTCCAACAGTTCATTATAATAGAGTTCATTACGTCAAGACTAGAGTAAAAAAAAAAAGATTTTTCTTCAATGCAGGCCAATATGTCACACATTCATGTCATCTCTTGGCCGAGATGGGAGGTGCAATATCTTACTTGGTTGAACGAATCCATTGAGGGCAGCCTCTCAAACCGCGTCTTCTCACCCAGTCGAGAACTTTTTGTGAGGGCAGCCGTGCCTGCAAATGTAAGTAAAGGATAGCTGCCATGGGGCGGCTAAGAACATTTGCTTTCACACAGTAAGCAATGCCACTACTCCACCGACCAAAGCGTTCAGTCAATGAAGGCAAATCCAGAAATTTTGTATCAGTTTGATACAGGAAAAGTAATCAATTATGAGAGGTTGAGTAGTCGCCAAACAGCAACTTCTGATCAAACAGAGCTTGAAGAGGGGTGCTGATATGAAAGCTCCCACTTCCAAGGCGCAATGACACTTGTTCAGCCACTGAACACAGGGTCAAAGGTTAAGTGCTTTCGACAGTGCAAGCGGTGCCCGCTTGAGTGTTCTATTTGTTGCTGCTACTGAAATAGTATTCGCTGTCAAAGCCTTGTAGCCTGCCACAGCATGCCGGGTGCTTGAACTGTGGTTCTGGCTAGTTGCCGTGTAACTACAGTTAAAGAAAAAGGAATTTGATTGTTGGTTTTCCCCTCCAAAAGCCATGTACTGGCAATGAGAGACACTGTAGTCACTTCACATTAATTTAAGTACACAAGCATTTTTGCCTTTTGCCCGCAATTGGCCGGGAATCAAACGCACGACCTTATGCTTGGCAGCAGAAAACCACAGCCATAAAGCCGTTGTGGTGGGTCGTAACCACTGCGTTGAAACCCCCCTCTGAGACACAGAGGTGTGCAATTAGCAATATATTTTTCGTGATGTGGAATAGAACATGATAGTCAACCTCAATTAAAGATGCATTTCGTGCTTCCACATTCTTGCACGTATGGAAGAGACCTACATTTTTTTTCTTCACAAAGAGAATATATTTCTACACTAGCAGTTGCAGCAACACTGCTGTTGAGACAAATGGACATTTTCAGAGACATATAGTGTTGCTTGCCTCATTTCCTGAACCTGCTGCTGTAATGACTCACATGTGAGAAGCCAAGGACATGTGACCACAACAAGAATGCCTAAAATGGAGGCTCACTTTCCGTACTAGCCACACGCAAAACGAGCTACGGTTACAGTTAAACCATGTTACACAGTTACAGTCACACATGTTACGAGTTATAGTTAAACCATGAGAAAGATTTACGCTTTGAAAAATGTTTAGGCTGCTGAGCAAGATGAAACAAAAACACGGGACTGCAAGTGTACAGGATGGGTCCCCAGTACGCAGTGCACAGAAAAGAATGGGTACACAACCTACAGTGCGCAGTACAGGATAGGTCCACATTGCACTGTGACACGAGTGTTGGTCCTATGCACCTTATTGCTTATGTGTTGTCTTCCTTAGTGTTGTAAACATGTTGCACAGCACCCGTAACCTCCAGCTAGTAACCTACAGTAGCTCGTCTAGCTTCCAGCAATAGATTTACACTTCAACACAAAGAGCATACATAAATAGTAACACTAAGCTCACAGTCTGCACTGCTCATGGCACAACAAATAATGTGAAAGGAGCTTGTTGCTCCATGAAATGGCATCAGTTAGGTGCATTATCTGTTCAACCTTCAGCCCTGAAGCAGCAGAATTAGAGCTGATTTACGTCTGCTCTGAAAAATATCAGGCATTGTCAACTAGCTATGTCAGGCCAGGTGACTAGACATTATAAAAAAAGTTTACAGGTGCCTTTTTAAAAGTAGTTGCTAGTGTACAGTATAGTAGCAAAACAAAAGTAAGAAAAACATTAATGTACAAAGCAGCCTAGTTCTTGTCCTAACGTCTGTCCTACACATCATTTCCCAAGCACTTTTTCTTTCACTAATTATAGCTACCAGCCCTGCTAGCTACATGTGTCAGCAACGTTTTCCATCATCTGTCTCTTTAACAGTTCTAAAATATTTATTCTGCTTAAAATTACGAATCCATTAGAGCACTAAGAAAAGAAAGAGCAGGGATGATAAAGTGCTTTATAGACTAACTTATAAAGTTTCTTACTCTGGCTCAGGGCCCCTTTTCTAAAGGTCTTCTATTTGCCAATTTATCCAATCTCTTTTGCTGTCATCTGTCATCAGTGCTTTCTTTACCAAGATGCCATGCACTAACTTGCATATATACACCAGTGGGCAATATGAAAGTTTATTCACTACGAACAGTTAGTCACAAAGGGTAGATTTAAAGCCAACGAGAGAATACCTATGTACAGAGTAGCTTTTTTTTGCTGATCATTTCGCCTTGTCGACAACTTTTATGCTTGGCACAAATTTCTAGCAGCTGTGCATACTTGAGTGCAAAATTGGGTGCCCCATCCCCTATTGCTCACGGGGATGCATGTCACTTTTAAGGTCCTTTCTTTCACAGACATGCAATTTCGTGCCTTGTATTTGTAAACATCTCTTTCTGTCCATCCTGCTGTCTACTCGTAATAAGCTTCCAAACAATGCTGTCAGTACTCACCCTCAAGTTGCCAAAGTGAGAGAACATCCACAAGGGTGCCGGTACGACGCACCTTGACCGAGTGAGTCGCCAACTCGTAGTGTCCGACCTGAGAAGGGAACCGGCTGGTAGCTTCGGCTGATGCCGAGTCTTCTACGGCTGCTGCAAGGGGGACACGCAAGGTACAGGAAGATGTTGGTCAGTTGATGCCTCTTCACTTTTCATACATAAACAGCAGACTGCCAGAGGTGTTCCACTAAACAGCTTTAAGCTAACTTCCAACCACTTGGGAATCCTTAACATGCACCTGAATCTACATGAATGCAACAATTTCTGCATTCCAAATCCCATCAGAATGCGGCTGTGACGACAGGGTACTAAACCTGCAACGTTGTGCCCAGTGGTGGAATGCCATAGCTGCCCAAGAATACAAAGAACTGAACAAGTTTCGAATTTCTTTCACATTTCACTTACTTTCCCTATCAAAGCATGAGTGCTTGCATTGGAATCATACTTTAGCACACTGGTCTGAGTGTACTATATGTGCTTTTGTAACAAGTTCAGTACATCTTATCTCTTGTTTTCGTTTGAGCACCCTCTGCTTTTTACATTGTTCCTTCAGGTGTTTCCAAATATTCAGTTCAAAGAGAGCTTGTGTCGTCCTTTTACTTCTTGTCTGTGTCTGTTTCTTGCACTGCTATAACGATGGATGCCATAACGGTGAAGCCACAGCACCTCTGCCAGAGCTGCTCAAGTGGCTCTTTTCACTGATGCAGTCGGCATCGGCATCAAATGAACAGTGCTCATGAAGTAAGGCAAAGAACGACATGACGTCAGCACATGTGGTCAGCTGGGGGGAACGTGTATCTCGGCAAACAACACTGCTTCGAGCTATACAGCCCCCTCTCTTACCCCATCAAAACAGATCCAGTTGCATAGGATTCCCAGCCTGCATGATTGCGATGATTATTGACTCAGTACTGGCTGGCATCTAGGAGCGAACAAGTTTCCCAAGCGCCATAAATAAAAGAGGCCCGTTATTTTGGCAAGTGTACAATGCAATTGCTTGTCACAAAAAAGTGCATAAACCGCACTCACACACAGCACTTTGATCCATGTTGTCGTTGCCAATGGTTGGGTGGAACATTTTGGACCTCTTAGTGGTGGGCTCGATGAGCGATTCCTGTGTGCTGCAACAAAGCAACAAGGAAAACAAATGCGAGGGAACTCAACGTGCAGGAAAGCTACACAATTTCAAGCCTAATTGATGACAGACAACCAAGTGCAGCAAATGCACATGTTGAGCAATTTTTCACACTGTAATGATGACAAAGAAAACTTCACTGATAGAAGAAGGAAAAGAGAGAGAGAAAAAGAATATATAAGCATTTTTTTAAGGGAGGGAAGAGGCTATTAATTACCTTAAAGCTTCGAATGCTTGCCCACATCTGAAATATTGCCCACCCATATTTTTTAAGCACCATTATCTATACTAAAGAACCTGCAAAGTTATTTGCCTCTCCCACACCCAGTAGCCTAAGTTGTGCCTGGCATTACGGTCCAGCCTTTATTAATACAGTTGTGGCTTATCTGCATTTCAGTCTGATATGAATTTTGGAGAAGTCCTGGCCTAAAGGTATCAAGTCAGTGCAATGCAAGCTGTTTCAGAATGACTCAGAAGCTCTACTTTGCTAGGACAGGTATTATACAATATCCTGAGCTGCCGCAAGCCCTCTCAAGAGTCTTAAGAGCCCTCTCAATCGTATGCCGCATTCCCACATCGTGCAGTCGTTATTGCAGAAAACTATACTATCTCCAAGCATGCATGCACTGAGGGATCCATTTCAATGTAGTGCAGCAGCCAGGCAACAATGTAGGTTTTCACATGCACAGCACACAAAATCGTGCACAGCGCGAAACGAGACAAACAAAACAGCTCGGGCGTGAGATCGTCACCAGAAGTGCACTGCGAAGCGAAAACACAAGAGAAACAAAAGGGAAGACAGGGCGGCTCGTGACACATATGTGATACGATCCTCCGGCTCTGGTTTGGGAGAACATAGAGAAGGAATTTCGCTTGTGGAGGATAGACAGGGCGAGGGAAGAGGGTGTCTATGTTGGCAGTAAAACTTGCCTCCTGAAATCATGGGTTCACAACACTCGAAATATTTCTGTCTGTGATACTAATGAATAATCAATTTTAAAAATTCTTGCAGTAGAACGCTCCCTAGAACATTCTACAACTTCCAGGGTCTAACCAAAATTTGCTCTGGGACCTGGTGAGGGGCGTTTGAGGGAAAGGAGCTGAGCACTCACTACTTCTTCTTGAGCGTGGGCAACACCGAAGACGATGACCGGAACAGCAGCGAGGTCCCCCTGAACTTGAGCTGCCCAACGGCCAGAAGGAACTCATTCAGCGGCAGCTGTCCACCGTTCGGCAAGTTAAAGCTCCTGCCCACGACATGTACAAGAAAACATATTTGTAGGCACTGCCCACTCCCAACATAAATTACATGGGTTTCTGCAAGAAAAATACACCAATCTCCTTAACCAATGTATGAGTTACAGTAGAACCTCTTTGATACGATCCAATTACGTACGATTTCCCGGTGCCAACATTAGGAATCGAGAATGCAAAAAATGACCCAATGGAGTTATGCTTATTTTTTACCGGTTCATAGGTTCCCAGAAAACACTATCTTTCGGCACCAGTGTTCAGTAGGTCGCCAAACTGCACTTGTATGATACATTTTTCTGGCTGCTAGATCCCATGTAAAGAAGAAAAAGCGTGAGGCATGCGCGATCGAGAACAGTAGCCACCCACTGCAGCAGCTTCCCCACAATACTCGCCCGCCTGTCTCATGTGAAAATGTTGGTGCGCACCATGTTGCTTACTCCGGTACCAGGAAACGTCTTCCAGGGTCGTAGCACACCACATTTGAAGCTGTCGCCGGTGGCCCTATTGCGTTAAGCATCTTCACTTGTCTGTTTCACAGCACGTGGAAAGTAGTTCCATCAGAAGCGTACTGCACGCTTTTAATAGGCGATAACCCAAAAGCACGGCCGTTCCCTGCTGCAAGTGGCTCAAAGGAACTGTCATGTATCACTCTGGCAGCATCACAGACATCGTTCAGAGCTGCTGCTTACCAGCCCAATTTCGTTTATATTTGCCATCGCAGTCTTAAAACACTACGCAATATGAAAACGACAATGCGCTTCTCAGGTCGCTTGGGCCCAACCAACTTCCCGCCAGAATGCCCTGCTCGAAGAAGCTGCCGACCCAGGCAGAACCTGGCAGAACCTTGCCAAAGCCGTAAAAACAACAACAGCCACTCGAGCCCTACCAGCTCGGCTCACATCGGCGTCTCATGCAGCAACACTTTGCATTACGTAGATGTCAACTACAGTTGAGTCTGTAAAGTTTTTTTTAATTACTTCCGGTTACACTTTTTTTAGGTTAGTACGGTTTTTATGTTTTTTTTTCCAGAAAAGTATGAACAAGGTTCTACTGTATCTACAAATTTCGGGTAGACATTTGCCTGGTATTGTAGAATACGAGATTCTGAATACACGGGAAGGGACACATGCACCTGTGTCTCTGAAAAAGTTTCCGTGCTAAAACACTATATAAACGATGTCACACCAACGAGGCCAGAAGTCAATCCCTGCTAGACTTTCAAAGCTGCAATCAACAAAGTAATGGCAGTATTGATTTCAGAGTGCGCACTTCGTCAGCACCACTTTTAGAAGAGAAGGCATCAGGTTTTGGTTAAGGTTCTTTCTGCAGATTAAACTCTTGCTTATGTTTTAAGCTAGACTTGCCATATGATAGCATGATGATAGTCATTACAGAGAAATTACTATCTGCAGTGTTGCCACAAATGCAGCTGCAGGGTCCTGATAAATGTAAAATCTTTTTAAATGACATCAAACAATTTTGAGAAAGCACTCACACTGCACTTGTAGCGGTGAACTTGTCCAGGGCAGCCTCATCCATGGTGATGCCTCTCATGATTTGGATATCCTTGACCATCTTCCTGCAGACCACCAAGGAAAACAGGTGAGAAGGAAATTCTAATGAGTGAGTGTAAAAAGAATTATATTGCCCCAAAACTAATATTTTAGAGGATCTTCCTTCCACATAATGTTGCATTTTAAAAACTAAACAGCAGCACAAGAGAAATATAACCGCAAGTTTATTCCACTGCTCTTCACATGAGTCAAGAAAATTTACTAACCAAAGACAGAGGGACGGACAGCACTTCTCTTAGCAGCATTAAGTACCAACACAAATTCGTTTAGTGCTTATTCTACCTCATACTGAGTACTCGGTCATTTAGTACTTGGATCCTTGTAAATTAGTACTTGGTCAACCACGCGCAATTCTGGGTAACCATACTTTTTGAATCTGACCAACAAGTAGGTTCAAACATTCAGGCAGCCTGAATGATATAGAAGCAGTACACCCGAGGGCACTTTCATATTTTAAGGTACCTCCAAAGGCAAAGGTGTTAACAACAAGACAGTCACAGAAAAGGTTGGCCCACTACAGCGAGTCATCAGTGACCATGTACTACTCGCAAATCTACATAAAATTTGAGAGAAGATACTGACTGTACACTTACTGAAGGCCAGATTTAACAAAAGCATAAGCAGCCTACTTTTTGTAGAAAGCTGTCAGAAGGAGAAGCTTGCCTGAACTCTGAATACTCCATAATGCCATCACAGTTGGTGTCATAGAGGCGAAAGATGTGACGACAGCGCTGCTCGCCAGGGTTGCCGCCATGCTGTGTTCCCGGTTCCATGGCCGCCAGCCCAAGCACCAGCTCCTTGAAGGTCAGCGCACCACGGTTGTGCACGTCCATCGCTCTGAACACACAAAACGAACAATTGGACTGCCCTGCTCTCACACCCAACCCAATCCTCAAGATGAAAACCTATTTGCCGTCTCAGGCCACAAGGTACTATACTCCTGTTGTACGGGCAAATTTGGTGTCACTTTCAGGGAATGGACTTCGCCATTAGCGTAATTTGCAGGATATCGCTTGGAAAGGTTTAGGGAGACTCGCTGTAGAACACACTTGCCAGCAAATGTGTCCGTCGAATTCACTTTGCTGCATCAAACTGTGCGGCCTCGACAGCAGTGCTTCAAAAAACAAATAATACTCAGCGCAGGGTCAGCACTAATTCCAAGATAACTTTTCTGTTAGTTCAAATATTATAAGCTTCCCCATTCCCCTTGCCATGGAAACCACTGTTTTTTTGCTGCCAGCAAAAGCCCTCTCTTCACTTTCAAATGCACAGATTGTTGCTCAGGTATGGGAAGCAATGGCATCTTGTCTTAGGTCATGACAGTCAATCATGGTCAGTTTTTTATTTCCTTAAAGACTCCTTTGTTAGGGGTATTACTTACATGTAGGGTAACTTCTTATGTACGTTACTGTACCCACCCCTTATGTAATAACCCTAGCAAAGGTGTGAGTTCAGCCGATAGCACACATAAGATGTTAATTTAACGTTAATTTGGGAATACTGCCTAAAACTTTTCACTATTTTTTCCCTAAATAAATAAGACAATAGAACAGTTCATCAAAATGATATAGTAAATGTGTCATAACAAACTCTTGTATTCTAGGCTGTGATATCACTCCTGTAAAACAATTATACATGCTCTGTCTCCTGAAAACCTGTTTGTTTTCACATTACTTGCATGTATTTCTCTAAATGCTATTGCAGTGTTTTGTTTGTGAGTATATTTGTGCAAAAATCTTTTGTTTTTTGTTTTTACTGATTATGTTTTGTTCCCCCCTACGTAGCGCCTTTATGGCGATGCAGGTATCTTGTAAATAATGAGCCGACTGATTTGCCCACTGACACTGTCATCAATGTCAAATGACACTGCCTCGTCCTGTCTCCTGTTGCGTCTACATTACTCGAAACCTGTGAATATACTGACAACACCCTTGTCCACACCTTCCGTAGGCTTGCAGCACCGTTTCTAATATGGGAGTGGCACAATACCGTCAAGACCAAGAAACACTTACTTTCTAAGCCAAGTGTTCAAGAAAATTCAGACATGTCACTCAGATGAAACTCTGATTTACGACCACGTCAAAATATAATGAGGTTCTTGGACCATTTTGGTTTTCTTGATTCCAAATGGTACAGGTATGATCAAGCAGAATGTAAGGGTTCTGTAAGACAGTTCTACTTTGACACAGTCACTGGCATCTACATCTTTTTTTCGCAATACTCATGTTTTTAATGCCTTCAGTTAATTTGACAAAAGCTTGACACATCTGGGGCAAAACTCACCTGAACAGGTCAGACAGCTGTGTTGACGTTTCCCAACCAAGGCCAGTGACATACTTCTGGAATATTGCTTCATTCATGTATGTGCCCGGCTTTGTAAACTTGAAGAAGTCGAAGCGCACGGCATCTTGCTCTGTGAAAAGAATCGGAAAGAGAAGACACTGTGCGGGCAAGTGAAACAACTCAACAACAGTTTATGTGCCTTCTGGAGTATGCTAATCATACCGCAGAATACTAATGAAGCTTTACTTACACAATTGCTGACACCACCACCATCAGCACAACAAAAAAATTCTAGTGGTACAGAAAGCGGTGTGTTGTGGTTTAAATACATTTACATATCAACTTGTTAAATTTACAGGTGCAAACTGCTGGATATAGATGCTCTATTAAGCTAGATTTTAACTTCCTAACTCATAAATGGCAGCTGGACTACAGCACCATTTCGTGTTACGTTATACTTTTTATATCTCCTGTATATTTATTTACAACCCATTTTAAGGCAGATGTAAAAAACTGGTTGGAATGCATTTGGCAGACAATTCTCTAGGTGTGAATAGCAGCTTCATATTCTCAAATATTCTCAAAAAGAAAAATGTACCATCACCAAAATCTGCCTGCACCAACCTATGACTACGAAAACTTTGAGGCTAACAAAGGGATCTTAGAAGTAGTGAAGGACCACTCCACGGGTGACGGAATAAAACCTGCCTATTTTAGCACGAAGTATATTTGAGCAGTGAATAGAACAGATATATCTGGTGACCTCGTCAGAGTAACAGAGTGAATGTTAAGGGATGAAAAACACAGCCTAGTAAACCGGGGAAAAAAATTAAATTAGGACAGTGAAATGAGATTAGAAAATTTGTAGACATAGTATAGAATCAGGTGATGCAAGACGGAGGTAATTGGAGACTGCTGGGAGAGGCCTCGTTCCTGCGGTAGACATAGGATAGGCTGACGATGACGTCAAACAATATAAAAGTTTTAAACATGCACACACACACAAAAAAAAGCCATCAGTTTAACAAGTGATTCAAAAGGGTTTGGGCACGAGCTAGTTGGCATGGCTCATTCATTTTAAGCACGTCATGGCACAGTGTCAAGATTACGACTTGTAGTAATCCAGCTGTTCATTGTGCACAGCGTGGCTATTCACCCCGCCTAGAATACACATGTGTGCTGAGAAAGTACAGCAATCAGATGGCCAGGGAACTCTTTGAGGCCTTTTGAATGTGTCAGCTAAGAGCCACTTGCGTAAGCACTCCTTCTATAGCTCTTTGCAGTAAGGAACCTAAGTTCGTTAGAAGTTAATCAGTCTGGATTGCGTCCCTATTGTGCATATTACATTTGTATAGTTTTACATTTGTGATGCGTGCGTAGCAAGAATTGATTGATGATGACTCGCCTTCCCTTTCTTTTCTTCTCTCTTTAAGCCTGTTATGAATAGTATATATTTGTGTAGGCTTCAATAAACATGTTGCCCGCAGTCAGCGCTGGTACTGTGCTCTTCCTTGTCCAAGTTCTTTTTTTTTGCAGTGTTTAAAATCAATAAAGTTATTCAAGCTGAGAGACAAAAGATGATTAACCAACTCAAATTAAAATGCTAGGTCTTAAGTGCTATATCAGGAACAACGTGTTGGTCAACATTTCGTAGTTCAGAACTCCCAACGTACCACTCACAATGTAGCACTCTCAAGAAGCCCATTGCAAGAACAATGCATTGCACAACTTCCCAGTAGCTGGGAGCTGTTTCGATTGAACTAACCTTGTTGACCAAACTTTGCCGACTCCAGCATCTGCTCGATTTGGGACTCTCGGGCGGGCACATTGGGGCGTGTAGGCGTGCCCTGCGCCGTCAGCGGCGTGCTGGCATTCATCTCGAGAAACTCGCACGGCACGGGTGGCTGCCGGTTCTGCAGCAGCAGCTTGCAAAGCTCGGCGGGCTCCACCCCTAGGAATGGCAACGGCCGCAGCTTCACCATGCGCTGGATCTCCTCGGCCGACACCCATTGCATGTGCACCTGTTTTGCCAGCTTCACGCCAGAAGGAAACAGAAGGGCTCGTAGGCATTTATTTTCACCCCTTCAAAGGGGGCCCCCTACAGCACTCCTTTAACAAAATTGTGGAATGAATCTGGCATTAAATGGCATCAGTTTAAGAATACTCACCAGCAAGGTGATTTGAATGCATTGCATATAAGCGGAGTGATTGGCAATCAAAGACTGCCTGTCAACCCCTCCATGATGCTTCCACTTCTTTCATGCCACACACAGTGAAGGCTGCCGCAAACACTCAACCCACTACACGTCACAGCGACGTGGTGTTTCTTTTGCTTTGTCTTGTTCTATTGTACATTCTCAGCTACGTGCAAGTAGTCTCCGGTGTTCATGACAGCGTAGCCATGCATCTAATATAGGTTATTTACCATGTTCAAAAAGTGGTACAATGTCATTTTACAAGGAAGCTTTACCTCAAGCACCCCTATCCTAAATATCCTGGAGCCTCAAGACGAACTAAAATTAATTAAAAGCTTGGGTTAGTTTTCTTACAAAATCCTGTTAGAGAAGAGGATAACAGTGTGCACTATAGGAATATAGCAACAACTGCATAAAAAAAAAATCGCGCAGGCGACTTTGATGCAGGGCCAATGCATCCTAGATGACAAAGGTGTCATCAAGGACAGAAATCTATTATATTTAGGGCCCCGTAAGATGACGAGTTTAAAGATTTCAGCACAACGTATTTTAGAATGTCAAAAACTATGTTTATTTACAAAGGTGAGACAGATGTGTGCTGTAGTTTCTCGTATGACATTGTGTTCAGTTGAGAGGAGATATTGCATATAATAAAAAGACACAGCATTGTGCTGTTGCCCCTATCTACAGAAAGAACTCAAACCAGAACGCTAGCGTTTGTCTATAAAAACAATTATATAGAAATAAAGAACATGTTCGGTCATCTTAAAATAATTCAAGGCATTTCGTTTTGGAATATAACATATTCTGGGAGGATATTCAATGATGCGATGGTTTTTCAAACTATAAAATAATCCACAATACAACACAGCAAAAGGCATGAACCAGCTCAAAGCGCATTTTCGTACCGTTCACAGTATGGAATTTTACTGAGAAGCAATTACAGACCTGCCAACCTGAAAAATCTAAAAAATACTACCACCAGAGTCAATAAATGCCAGAATTCTGTCAAAAATACTAAATGTTCTTGCATTAGTGAAAACACACACGGTTTATTTTATTTATTTTTTAATTACCTGCCTTTGTTGTGTAGGAATGCTTCTCTACATTCGTGGCAAAATAAACAAAAACAATTTGCAGTGCGGAAAGAGGGAAATGTTCATGATGTTTATTTGCGAAATATCCATGTAATGGCAGTCAAAATTTCACTTGTTACATTAGTGGTGGCGCTGTTGTTGATAGACCAGAATAATCATGCGGGTCCAAAAAGTAAGCCTCCAAGAAATCGCTCGACAACTATAGCAGGTGCTTTATTTTAAGGTTAACAGAATTTTTTAAAATTATTCGTGGCATTTGAGAGAAATCTACTTATTGAGCTAGAATACTTAAGAAGTATACATTACATATACTGGAGATCACTATGCATAATTAATTGACTAATAAACAAATTTTTAATAATTAGCTTTTTCAACTAATTACTGTAGTGCGCATGAATTGAAGCCAATGATTCCACTTAGAACAAATTTTGAAACTAGCACCAGTTTTGAGATGAGTGCAGTTGAAGTTGCTGTGAAAATGCACTGTTCAACTTACCTTTTAACAAAATGCCTTTTTATGAATTGAAGCTTAAGAAGTACTGGAACACAATAATTTCATCACAAACTTTGGGAATGCATGTATTGAAACTGGTGTCATCCTCATAATTTATTCTAATATGACATTAAAGTGAACGGCTTCAATTAGTCAACTGCAATATGCAGCATTAAGTAATTGGTTCAATATATGATTATAATAATTTTGTAAATTAGTAAAATACTCACTTTCATTTCTTGTGCAAATATTGACTGAATCTGAGAGCAATCTAGCTCAAGTAGGATTCTGCTACATGTCATAGGCGACATTTAAAAATTCTGTTAACAATAAAGTAAAAAACATCATTGTTTGCATTATGTTGACATCAGTTCAGCTCTAAATAGTACACAAATGAAAAATCTTAAATTTATTGGCATCAATACGCTAATCGTAAGCAAAGCTCCAGAAATACGTCATTTTATGATAATACTATAATAGTTGGCAGGTATGCAATCATATACAGGGTGATCTTTTTAAAGTTTTCTGGAATTCTTCAATATCGCCTGTTGGAGTTCTAGTCCTTGAGTTGAATTATTCATAGAGGTGGACATTACTTCCACGAGAAATCAAAACACACATTAAACTAATGTTGAAAATTCACTAATTAACTTCTTAATTAATTACTTTGTAGCACATATTACAATTTACAAATTGTAGCTGGTCAGTTTTCACTTCGAGTGAACTGCCAGAATGACACCAGTTTGGAGTTATCCACCATCAAACTGACCGTAAAAATGCACTGTTGTTCCATTTATTTTGGAACAAAAGAATTGTTATGCATTGAAGCACGAAAATAACTGGAACACCCATGTATTTCATCCCACATTGTGGGAAATAATATCTCGAAACTGATGTCATCCTGGAGATTCACTTCGAATGGACATGCTTGCAATGTCACCGGCTACAATTAGTAAATTGCAATATGTGCCATAAAGTAATTAATCAAGAAGTTAATTGGTTGAGTATGTGTTTCGATCTCTCATGCTGGTAATGTTCACCTCTTCGAATAATGCAGCTCAATGACAAGAATTATGCTATCTGCCACAGGGAATCTTTAAAAATTCTGGAGAATTCAGAAATGATCAGTCTATAGGTAAAAAATTTTTGAAAAAATTAGTGTAATAACAACCTAACATGGCCTTAATAAGCAGGGTGCACCTATCTTATGAATCTGGAAAGGCCAATACTATGTTTATTCTAAAGTGAGCATGCCATGAGTTTTAGGAGAAAAGACTCCACTAACGGACATAAATTCTGCTGAATGCTCAATTTTAGCGCAAGATATAAAAAAGAAAGGAGCCCGAGTTCACACTTTTTCTTTATGTAAACAATCACAGTCTTAATTGTTTTTGTCATTTATTCTTAATTAATGAAACAGTCAATATGTCTGTGCGATAAACACACTGTACGAGCCAGTTCATTATATATGTTACAGAAAAAAAAGCGAGCTAAATTATGAATATTGATTAAGAAAGCCTTGGTGTACAATACATTGTTTTGTTTCTATTCTATTAAGTCGTGATTGTTGTATTCAAAGCATGCAGTGCTACTGAAATGGAGTGAGAATATGTACAGATTACTGCTAAATAAACACTGTTCTGAGTTATGATCAACGAGCAGAAATGAACTGTGCATTTTCTGTGTCTTGCTGACATTGGATGGCAACTTTCTTGTTCAGTTAAAACCAAAGTTTGGTCAACTGAATTAGTGTACATTAAAACAAAGATGATAACATATATGGTTAAACATGAAAGCTTCAAGTACATAACTGCAGCAGAACAGCATGTGACAATCCATCGATTTCATTCATAACACTGCACTTAGACAAGAGCAAATAAAAAGTACACCGAAAGTGGTATGCACATTTTCTTTTCTTCCATCACTCGTACCTCTAGTCGTGCGTTCAGTTAAAACAGTGGAAGTACAACACAAGTCGTAGCTACCACAGCTCACAGAAGTGTCATACAAGTGGTTCATCTGGAAAGTGCACGGTATAGACAAACAAGTGCGAAGCCTTAGACTGGAGCGAACACCTCGACAAGACAAGGGGCATTGTCTTTGTCAGGGAGTTTCAAAAAGTCTTTGTCAAAACATTTCTCCCATGCTGCGTCGCTCCTTCGCCCGCCATTGATCACTACAAGTATCCATCTTCCTACGACCCCTTTGTTTCACCTACAAGATGCTGCATAAATTGGCAACATATATATTACAAGGTTGTTTGGCACAAAAACAAGCCAAGGTTTCTTTCTTTATGCATGTGCATCAAGACGAGTCCCATGATTAATGTTTAGCGCGTCAGAACTTCGTAGCCCACCAAAAAATGCACCACAATTAAAAGCAACGCCATGACCAACCGTACCGCTTCCTCGGAGGGCTGTTCTGTCTGCTCGTTGACCCGTACTGCGAAGATGACTCTCGTGAAGAATGGCCGGTGAAGAGCTGGTTGTATCCGTAACACTTGTATGATGCCCTGATTGGTGAACGATCTGATCGACAACTGCGAAAGCCAAGTTCATATATGTGAGAAACGACTTAGCATTCCGCGCTCATTCAAACGCGACGCTCTACATCGCTTTAAATCGCGCGCGCGCGTGGGTCTTCTGTACACATTGGACGGCGCGCGTTCTGCACTCAAGACGTTTCGTCACGAACTTACCAAACGGGCGCATGTGCTTACTTCTGGGGCTTGAGAAATCGCTCAATGTAGTGCAGCAACTGACACATAAGTGGTCAGGGCGTGGAAACCGCGTCCTAAGTCGAGCAGTACGTTATTAGGTCCGCACTTGTATGTGCGACCTTGTATTCAGGCTGCGTGACTATTTTGCTCGCGCATTTCGTACATGAAACAAACTTTCATGAATGCTGCACCTATTTCCGAAGACTGCTTCCTGCAGGGCGAAGCTTAGCACAAGTAACTAAACTTCCTGCCGATCGACAAAAAGGCGACACATGTCGACGTTACTGAGCGACCAAGCTCGCGACGAAGGCGTCGCGCGTTTATTAACAACTTCTAAAGCGAACGTAACATGTACACTGCCGCTAAGGAAGTAAGCGTACTTCGACGTCAAAAGGTGCGGCGATCTCATGAGGGTGTGTTCAGCGAGCGCGCGGCGCGCGAGCGTGTTACGAAAGGAAGCTCACGTCTCGCAGCAAGGTCTCCATCGCAGAATCCCAGCTTTCGCCGGGCACGATTTCCTTGTGGGGCAACCACAGGCCCTTGTTTGGGTAGTCCACCAAGCCACATCGCGTATCACTATGGTAGCACAGCACACCGACGTAATCCTCGAAAGACACATTGTCGGCAGATTCGTCCTGGCGTTGCGAAGTCGCCGGCGAGTTGACAGCCATTGAAACGAGCTAATTCGCAGTCATCGCAGGGTCATCACACCGCGACGTGCAGGAACCGACGCACTAAAACGCACCGCACTTTCAAGACATAACTCGACCTTTCAATGCACGTTTAAACCGCAGGCCAGTTGGCGCACACACAACCGCGACCGCGGACGCCGAGAGGACCCCTGTGAAGGAGGGTGGGCTGCTGGCTTGTAAACCGTTTTGAGCAAATTTCTGCGCTAATAAGCGAATCATGGCGCAGCACGGAGCGGCAGAGTACTCAGGCCATTTTTGCAAAAATATTTACGTAAATTTTGGCGCACCCATTCATGCCATCGCTAGGCGCTATGCATGGCTATGCCTTCGGCGTCTACGAAACTAGCCAAAAACAGCTGATGCTTTCAGAAACCATCTTGCAATGGCGGAAGCAGACGTCGAGGAGATTGAAGCGCTAGTGAGTAAATTTTTAAGCATGCTTTTGGCCACTGATTTTGCAAATCACAGAAGTCGTGCTTGCGTGAAAACAGTGCTATTTACTGCCTCCTTTAAGCTATCGGTGTTAGATGTTTGTTATTGATGAGTGTTGCAAGTATTTGCGCCGTGATTACCTTTATCGTGTGCAATGCTTAACCAAGTTTCACATTGCTAATTTTCATTCGTTGTGATCACCGCCAAGCGCTCGCTACAGAATGCGAACAAGAAATGGGCAGTCGCCAAAAGATTAATTTCTTTTTTCTTGCTTTCTCGTGGTTAAGTTGAGCAAGTTTGCGTGGATCGCAATAAATCAATTTCGCTCTCAGAGGATGAAAAATGACGAATGAAGAAGAGGAACTAGGAGACCGGCATTTTTTTTTTTTTTTTTTCGCCAGCTTATGCCGCTCCGCCTCGTCACGTTGATGCTTGTTTGCGCAAAATGCAAGAACGTGGCCATCGTTGCACGTTTTGGACACTGTAAATTACCCGCCGCAATTGATCTCTCTCCTTATTTCAGAAATCAGAATTCGAATGGATTTTGCAAGAAGAAGTAAACATTGTGTTGCAGCAGCTGCAAGACATCATGCTGGTATATCTACAGCATGTCTGTTTTTATCACATTTATTGCATTCTGCTTATCGCTGCTGAAACGCCGCCCTTGATATCAAGTTACACACTGGCGCGTTTTCAGCAAAAGCATGTTGCTCCGAATGAGATAAGTGAACGGTGCTATTATTCTTTTTCTGCCGACACTAATTAACCCAAGCTATAGCTGTTGAGGCTTTCTGGCAACCAGCTTTCTAGTGATTGACAAACGAGGTGCCTTTTTGCTTGTGTATGCCAAATACGCACCTTCTGTTGTATATAATCTCTGCAGCATACACCATATATGGCTGTATTATTTAGCTATTTTTGCCTGTTTCCGTAATTGCTAAAGGACATGTGTCATGCAGGTCCTTGAAATCTTAACTGGAGCTAACTTAGCTGCAGTAGAGCATTTTGCCAAATATATGTGTGTGTGATGTTCATTTTCTCATGCTCATTCTGTTGCAGTTCCACTAACTGCAGGTTTGCTGATTGAAAACTTTAGCTTGCTGTTATGAATAAATACAAACAAAAGATAAAACATTCCAGCAGAGCCCATCTCACGATGAATGTTGACATTAATGCAACGTGAATTAAAGCAGTGCAGTATGACACACTGTATTTCCTCCGCAGATGCACAAAGTGGCAGTTTCGTTGCTAACCACAATACCAAACAATACCACAACACAGTATATCTTGTTGTAATCACTGCACCCCAGTCGAAACTCCGTGGAATCCCAATAGTATCCTTGCTGCAATTTTATTACAGTGGCCCTCCATCGTGAGGCCACACTCAACGCGGATCCGTGTTTGTAATTGCAGATGGGGCGTTGTCACTTTGATATATTTAACGCCTTGCGTTACATTGGCACGCCCATTCTGGAGAAATGGCCCAAAATGGGCACATGCCAATATCGCATGCGTACTGCCAAGATTTTCTGTTAGGGCCCACACCCAGGGACCAAGTTGGCATGGAAGAGAGCTAGGTACAAGCTGGAATTGTAGCTAAAGTTTTCAAAGAATGCGAATTTCATTAAAGTCTTGGAAAGGTCTGTAATGTATGTCAGGATGTGGGCACATGCCGCCATATATTAGATAAGTGCGCTGTTTTGCACAATATCGAACGACTTCAAAAAAAGGGGAGGAAGACATGTGCAGTGTGTGTGTGTGTTCCGTCCCATTTCAAAGTTCTTGGTTTTGTTCAAAAAATCGCATTTGTCCAACACAATGTACAGCCAACTGGCCCCGATTTCAGCCTTACGCTATATATTACATTATCTAAGGCTATATCTTGTAAAATTTTCAGGAATGCTCCAAGCGTTTCCCGCACTCATTCTCTGACCAAGAAAACCTAGTCAAGACTGACAAGTTGATCCTGAACAGCACAAGGTATGAATGCTTATCAGAGCCAGACATGTTCGCAATGATAGATATCATTTCAAAAATAATCCTATTGAGCGCTGATATGCTTTGCCATTTTGACCATTATTCACAGTATTCTGCATGTGGTAATCTCCATAAGTTAAAACTGAGCTATGTGGGAAGCCCTTTGTTTAGTTTTCCATAGGTTGAGTGACCTTCTGTTAAGCTGAAGATGTGGTAGGACAGGTACATTTCCGAGGTCCTTTGATGTTTGTTTTATAGGGAGTTTTTGTAATTACAAGGTGTCCTTGTAACGTTGTGCTTTATATCTCTCTTGATTTAGTGTTAACAAATGTTTTCCCTAGTTCTTTCTACTTCTTTTTTTTTATTGAACAAAGTGCACAGATAAAGATTTGTACTAAGCTGACGAGGTTTTATGTGAAATATTGTTTCGAAAGTTCACTGTGTGCTGTTTTATGACGATGGACAAATTAAACACACAAATAAAAAAATACAACGTAGAACACATCTTACAAGTAATATAACATGTGAGTGAGAGTTTGTCCAGCTACTATCCTGTTGCTGAAAACAGTGCAGGCTTCAAACTCGGTGTGTAAACTAAAGTCATAACAAGATGTGTTGTGGTGAAGGCAAAAATGAAATAATGTGCTCTAGTTAACTCAAACTTATACACGTTTCATTTGCCCATGATAGTACATATGCATACGTGCATGGTACTGCCAATGTTATCTGACACAGTAGATCACAATTGTGCTTGTCTCCATGACGTGTTAGCCATAACTCTGTAATCTTCCCTAACCAAACCATAACAGGACTCTGAACCTAGCAACCTAACCTAACTTAGTAATATATTTAGTGTTATAACAAGAACTCAGTAATTTCTACTAACTTACCGTCTGCCTAGTAGTCTAGCCAAACTGACTTAACCTAATCATAACTCAGCATTCTAACCCAGCCATGTTAACCATGTTTCAGGAATCAATAACCTGACCACATTAACCATAACTCGGTAATATGCACTGGCATAATGTAACCTATATCTTATAGCCCACCTTCAGAGTTACGGGAACATCTTGCACCACATAAATACATGGTTTTCCTGTAGACAACATCTCTCATACATGCAATGTGTGATTTCACTTCAGCTGAATGAGCTCACAGCAGTTAATTGCAGCATCTGTTAACTGCAAAGCATTGTTATTTTATTTTATGTTGACGTTCCCTTTCTTTTTTCTTGTGCTTTGGTAAAGCTCCACAGCTGCCCCTGAGCAAATTAAAGTCCTGGCAACAATGTCAGGGGATAGCATCAGCCACGCAGTAAGTGGAAATTTTCACGTTCATTACTTCCAGATTTTTCTTGCCTTAATGTATTGATGATGCACAAAAATTATGGTGCATGAATACATTCATAGTCGAAATTAACAAAGGTCTGCACTAAAGACGTGTTCAAATGGGATACTGAGGCTTTATAGAATCATGTGCACCAGATTTAAAATTTCAGGTCCACTCTTCTGTAGTTTGTCGTAAAAGTGAAGCGCTCGTGCAGGAAAGACGGCGGAAGAGTTCACATTTGTCCTGAAACTAGCAAACTCATTCGGTCTTATCTCCTTGTGTTAATGTTACCAAACACTGGTTGAAATGGCCACAGTCCCCAACTGTGATGTTACACTGATGCATTTCCTTTGTTTATCTCAAGTGCAGATATTAGAGAATTTTAGCACGTCCATGAACCATTCTTGTTTACAAAATACTAGAATATTGAATGGCGGTAGCACTGTTGGCCACATTTTGTTCAAGTAGAATATGTGTTAGGAATTGATTTGTGTTGCGTGGATGCCCTCATAATAACAACAAAATATAAAAAAGCCACTCTAGGCCAATGTATGTCACTGCTGATACCTCGACACCAGCATCTAAGTAGGACGTGGTCATTGCAATCTTAGTTTTTCGTGCTTTCATTCAACTCGGCATCACAACATGACATCACTAGCACTCTGCATCTGTGGTATTCCAGTAAACGATAATAATTCATGCACAGGCAAAAGCTCTTTATTAGCATGTTGTAGCCTCTAGTACATATGAAAGATGTGTGTAGAGTGGGCACATTCAGCCTTTATTACCACAAGTAGGAAATGTAGGGCAATGTAGTGGAATTGTTCATTTGCATGCCATCTCTCACATATACGTGCGCAGCGAGCCATTAAATTGGCATAACACACAGCTTCGTCATTTCTATGTAGAGAAATGTAATGCTGTGCTGCCGAACAAATGAATTCATATTTGAAAGCACATACAAGGTTTCAAAGATAGTTTGAGGGCTCAAGGAAAGCAGCATGAATCTGTAGTACTGTACCTTGAACGTAGGCAACGCTGAGAGATCAGATTTACAGGATAAGACTGCAGCGCTTCTAGATAGCTTTGATGAAGGCTGTTCAGCCAAATGTACTTATATTTCTTGAATGTTATGCAAATTAGCAACGAGTTTCACGAGAGACATTTGTGAATGATAGCTTTCTAAACGTCTTGATGACAGTGAGACTATGATAAAAGAAAGAAAAGAAAGGACAGTTGTAGTAATGCAATGCACATCTTGATTATATTTCAGGACATTGCACTGCGCATTCCCAAGCATCCCGGCACCACCTTGAGGACAATAGTGCAGAATGACTGCCAGTGGAAGCTGCAGCAGGTATGGCCGACTGTCTTCTGTTACCCTGCTCTGCCTTGCTGCTGAAAACAGCGTCAACAAAGTAAAAAAAGCACTATGAAGGGAATAAGGCTCATCAGTTTCTTTGTTTGCGGTTGTTTGCTCTTTATCAAAGGTGCAAGACGCGGGCAACAACCTAATGACTGCTTTGCAACTGCTCACGCCGCCGCCACCGAAAACCAAGTTTGAGTTCAAGTCTGCAGAAGAAGTAACCCAGGCAAGTGCACAGTGACAAGGCCCCTTCATTATCTGTGGCATCGTTTTGTGTCAGACTGCAGCAGTGAAGGGGTACGTCCACGCAGGCGGAGAAGTTTTCAAACCACACTGACCCTAAAGCAAGCAAAGCTGCATTTCTTCACGAGAGCTTGCCACTTGAGGTGCAACTGTTGAACAGATTCACTTGCCCAAACACACAGGCTGCCTGCCTTGACTACGAAGAAAGCAACCATTGGGACCTGAGGCCGTATTATGCAGTGATTCCTCTAATTTCCTATCCTTTTGCACTTTGTTGCTCATTGGCAGGATGTCAGGCCTACGTTATTGCCAGTATCGGCCACTTAATATGAAGGGCAATACGAAAAAAATGGAATTGATGGAAAAGAATTCTTGCACAATGCGGCCCCTGAAAACATTTTTTGCTTATATCTTCATTCTTCACAAGAAACTAGCAACAGTCTGTGTATTATTTTCTGTCCAGTGCAAAGCTTAGGTGCAGCACCAGTTACTTGAATGCGAAAGAGCCAACAAAAGTTGCAAGCCCCACTCCTAATCAGATCTCTTTAATATGACACTTTAAGGTGGAACCCTGTATTTTAAAATGTTCTTTAATTTCGAGGTAGAGTTTGATAAAACTTGCAGAGTTTATGTATTTTAATGTGAGAGACCCTGCACTTTAAAATGTTTTCTTTTTATTAGTAGTAGTATTATTATTTCTGGGTAATGTCGATGAAACTTGTTGAGTTTATGTATTTCAGTGTGTTAATTAACATATACTTTTTTGCAGGGTAAATAACTTTTTAGAAATACAAAAAGTTCCGTTTTTTTGCACAACTTGCTTGGAGGTGAGCTATTTACTGAGCTATATATGGTGTAATAAAGCTTGACATACAAAATTGATATGGAACCAACAAAGTGCAAAACAACAAGGACAGTGCTCTAAGCCAATTTTATGTCAAGTGAAAGCCTGCCAAGCTTTCTAAATTAAGAAGCCATAGTAACGCCAATGACAAATTACTGCTTTTTGAAAATTTCTGTAACAATATTTGTTCATGTCTTAGGCCTGCTGCACTCTTTAGCTGTCTATTTTTGCAACAAAAATAATTAATGCATTAGAATAAGTAGAACCAGAGGTGTCATCAATTTAAAACTATGACACCATCAAAAATGCTGTTTAATAAAAAAAAGACATTTCCTGTCTTGTTCATGATGTGCGCCATCGTGGCAATTTGGGCCTGTTGGTGTGCCATAGTAAATGTTCTGAATAGAGTGAGATTACGGGAAAGACAGAATGCTCAGTCCTTCCCGTATTCTTTCCGTGCTCTTGCACTTCAGAACCTTTACTTTGTTCATGATGATTATGCCGATGGCTAAATCAAAGGCTAATTCAATCCAGGGATGTTGCAGGACTGCAATCAAGCAAAAAGAGATGCTCTACACCAAGCTGGAATGAAGGAATGTGAAAAGATATTTGGGCCACTTTCTTGGCTAGCCGGGTCTTCTTCTAAAACTTCTTAAAGGACTTTGAATAGATCAGAGTGTTCCTGGACAAATTTGTGTTTTTGGCTTTTGGCAAACCTGGATCGAGTATATCTTAAAAGGTGCTGGCAGGGTTTTTGATGAATCGAGCACAAAGAACAGCTTTGTTCCCACTGCCATTATTTTTCAGGAGCCAGCTGTCCTCGTTAAATGTTGCCTGTCCTCTTTCAAGACGCGTGACAATATATATATATATATATATATATATACATTGAGCGGCGCTACAAGGTAAACAGAACAAGTATTTAATTTCAACAGTTTCGACCGGTGGACCGATCTTCATCATGGTTTACAAAGGGTGTTTTGTAAACCTTGATGAAGATCAGCCTACCGGTCGAAACCGCTGAAATTAAATACTTGTTCTATTTACCTTGTAGCACTGCTCAATTTCTTTGCGTTTGAAAGGTAGCTTGAAGAGATCCTCTTTACTTAATATATATATATATATATATATATATATATATATTTACTATATGCAGCAGATGGTGGTACACGTCTATATCCATCATGCTTGATACTCTCCACAGAGGCAGCTATTGTGAGGCATAGGTATAACTTAGAACTAATTTCTACTTTAATATCCAGTGTAGAATGTCTATTTTATTGTTACGGAACAGCTTTATTAGGAAAGATGTGAAAACAGTTTGTTATACTATTTAATGCCTTGTCTGAAAATATTTCATTCAAATTGTGCAGTTTCTTTCTGACATAATTGTTATCACTTGTTGCATTTTTCAACCTTTCGAATTAATCTGCTGTAATAGCTGCTGATTGCGTTCCTATCGGCGTGTTCAATAGACCACTTACTCAACACCTTGTGAGTTCACTGTGAGAGCATCTTGCCTACATAGTTGTTCCCGCAAAACTGGTAACAAGCAAGCCATTCACATGTAACGCACTCGGCATGTCTGACTGTGAAAACGTGTGTGCTGACTAGAAGTCGAATGGTCGTATTCAAAGCATAACTGTTGTAGCCCAAAATCTGCAGAATTGTTGATGTTCAGAGATATACGCACACACACACACACTTCTGTGAAACATTACTCCATTTAAATAATGCAACACCTGCAATTTTCTCTGTATGACTCAAACACTACCACTAAGATGATCAACCTCATGCTTGAAATACTCTTTGGAGTTACGTACTTTTATGCGTGTGAATGTAACGCCCGCATTGATGGCATGAATGTACTTCTTCTCAATAAGCAAGAGGCCACAAAAGTGATGAAGCATACAGAATTGCTAAAACAAGTGCTTCCTGTATTAGCCATGCCTCTGCAGCCTTTGCTCACAATATCTCAATTTACATTAAGTCATCACTTATGACTGCACATGCCCTTTTTTTTCTCTGTTTCCGCTGAAAGATTCTTTAAATATTGCTTTTTGCAACATCAATTTATGTATATAGTCGTGTACGTTGAAAAGAACTGTCGGCGTTTTTTAGGAGCAGCTGGCTCAGTGCTTGTGGAGATAAGTTTCTTGGCTCCAAGTCTTGAGCAGGAGCATGTCCACTTCTTCCTCTTCTGTCTCAGCTGCCCTTTTGCGTAAGCCACCCAATATCCCAGGCAGCAAGATGTTACAGGTTTCCATAATAGAAATTGCTTGCGAGTGAGTGTTTGTGCTATCGTTTTTACATGTCCATGTGCTACAATTCACTCTGTTTTCATTACTTTGATCACGTCTAATGCCCTCAAGACTGTCGTTATAAGCTGCTCACCTTCCTGGAACTTTCTTGTGCAGCTCATGACCACCGTAATGGGTTGCCTGCAGAGGGGTCGGGCGAGCCTCATCATTCCAAAGAAACGCACCATCGACGAGATTCTTGGAAGCCGGAACATGGTGTGTGCTCAGCAGTGTTTTTTTACATTCTGCTCTCCATCAGAGAACCTTCCAGACATCCGCTTCGGTCTGATGTCAGCCTAGCTGTCTGCAACACCGAAAAGGCAGAGTTGGTTAAGCGTAATGCATGACAGCTGCTTCTGGTAGAGGTGCATCTCCTTGACTCTGCGTCTATTGTACAATTATCTCGTGCTCTCATAATTTGATCCACACCACCAGCTCCTAGGAGCGCTGCATGGTTTATATTCGTGAATGGCACAAAATACAGGACAGACACACAGATAAAGACAAAGTACACCTTTAATTCCATTCTGCCATTCACAAATATGCATCAGCACCAACTTGCCAAGTTTTCTATCTTGCTGTAAAATTGCATGGTTTAAGCTGGTTTGGAACGGCACGGGAACGTCAAAAAGTAATCGTAAAACGACATTGGAACCGTTGTTGTCATGCAGTTCCTTAAAGAATACTGCTGTACTCTGGCAGCTCTAGCAGTAGACGTGATGTAGCAAAGCTTGTCGTAAAATTCGCCTGTTGGTATTTTGAAGTTTTACCGCAAGTGACCGGAGGAGCTTAATTAGACAGCTCGATTCTGCAATGTTTGTGCAGAAATCCTTACAACCGCCACTGCCTCAAGATCTGGGCGCCAGCTTCTATGTGCAGTCCCACAAGCTCATCTTCGCTGTGTATTACGTCCATAAGGACTCGCACGGCCAGCCGAAGTTTGATGTCTTTCAGGTAAGACAGGCTTGTACCAGTGCTGTTGAAACCGCAGGCTATTCGCACAAAAGGCATGCAGAAGAGCTATGAGCCCTCTTGATGGGTCTATGCAAATGACGAAGATGCAAGGACAGCACTATCCTGTATACAGGACGACGAATACAGGACAGCACCGTCCTTTATTTTTCCTTCCTTATGTCTTCGTCATTTGCACTGCCCCATCAAGAGGTTCATCCAGTATCAACTTGCCCAAATGTCGATTCTTCTGCAGTACATTTCTATGAGCCCTAGTGGCGTAATCTTTATTTTGCGTGTGCAGTTAGTGTCTTTCTGCAACCATTTAAAAATCTCCTAACCACCTTTAAGCATTGGTCCACTGATGAAAGCCTGACAATTTTATCGGCAGAATATTAGATCTATGAATGTCAGTAAGTAGATGAAATGTGAAAGAAATACTGACAGTTATACATATTTAAGGTTGTACAAACTGTGCCACCAGCTTCTTGTGCATGGAAGAATGAAACTTATCAATTATGAAGGTTGGAAAACACTTGGAAGCTATCTTAATTAAAAGAGATGCTAACAGATAATGTTAAGTCAAGCTTGATTGAAAAGTGAGACTTGTTTAATAACCAATTTGTCATTCATAGCAAGAGTAGAGCTTCTGTGAGCAAAAAAAAAAATGAGGAAAATTGAAAATTGGAGTAGTGCCACCTATTTTGGACTGTGGCACTTCTCATGTGACATCAGCATTGGCTGATTATTTACAGTGAGCAGGAGAGAGGGCAATCACATGGGGATTACATAAGATCGCCCAGAAATCAACACTAGACCTCCAGACAAATAATCCATAGATCTAACTTGGCTTACTTGGCCTACTTGGCTTTAGTGTCCCTTTAACAATAAACTTGTTGAAATTCTGAATTTCGTTGGCCGAGGCAAGGAGAGAGAGGCTCTGCTTTGGGGAGAGCAGTTTGCCTCCTCGCACCATTGGCTCACAACATTTGTGTTGTTTCGGTCTCCACTATTACTAAACCCATTTGAAAAGTTCTCATGGTGGTACACTCTCTGGACAACACTTTACGACTTCCAGTGTTTAGGTAAAATTTATAACAGGACTGGTCTTTTAAAGGGGACACTGTGGGCACACATCAAGCCAAGATAAGCTGACAGATTAGTGCTTCGAAATATCCTAAATCACTTTCGCTCTGAAGAGCTTGTTAAAGTATTATTGAATCGAACTTACTGGAGAGAGAAGCTGTTGAAATAATTGCTAATTACATGACGAAAGTTTGTGTCTCTCTCTCCCAAGATTCTGACCTTACACAACTTGCAACACCTGTGCATTTCAGGCAGAGACGTCTGTGCCCTGGCTGAGTGAAGTCCTCGTACTGTTCACCATAGCCCTGCAGCTCTGCCAGCAGCTTAAGGACAAGGTGAGCCGTCATGCTGCCTATGCACGCAAACTTCATGGTCCTCAAAGTGCACGATCATCAAGTATTTCATTTTGTCATAAAAGTGAGTAGAGGGACAAGTTCAAATACTAATCAGTTTCTTTTTTTCTTTCTTTCTTTCTTTCTTTCTTTATTTTGCGTGTGTTTTGTTTCACTGCAAGGAATCTGTGACATGAGTGCATTTATTTTGTCAATTGTTCGAGTGGTGCTCTCTTGACTGGAGTCGCCTGTGATGCAGGGGTCGGAGTGTTGGGTTCAGAAGGGTAAGGACGGCTACATGTTAGATAGCATCCTGAAACCCTGCTTCGTTGATGAAAGCCAGGATGGTGTCCTTGACCATCTTGACCTCGTGCTGCGGTCACTTGGGGTAGATTAGGCTACCGTATATTTAGAGTAAAAATGTGGCGACACCAATAAATGCCCATCAACAGTGAAGAATTTCGCAAGCTAAGTTGCACATTCGGCACTGTTTTGCTGTATTAGCCATAGTTGATGATGATGTAGGGTTGTGGAAAATTCGAAGAAAATAGCACAGAGCAATCGGAACACAAGAACAGTGCAGTTAAAACTCGATATAACTAACTTCAATATAACGAAATTCTCTGTGTAACTAAGGATTTAACTTTACATAACCTCTTTGTCCATAGAACACCATGTAATTAGAACCTCAATATAACGAAGTGTGTTTGTATGCGATTTCACTATAACGAAATTTTGCTTCCGCAGCAAAGGAATGCCGAGACAGTAAATGTAAACTTCCTCGGACGCAGATGGTCAGATGATTGAATTACAAGCGGCTGCTCGCAAATACACCTCTCAAATCGCGTGCGGCGCCGCAACAGCAACCGCCAAAGTGAAGCCGCATCATGTCCCGTGTTAAGTCCAAGTGCGATAAGGTCCCAACACGCCCCACACACCTTGTGCTTTAGGCACGAGTGAAAGTGTGTGAGGGTGAGATGAAAGATGGCTGCACACACACAGAGTGCCACCTCCCCACGCGAGCAAATGGAAAGAGGGGGAAGGGAGCGAGCTCGCGGTAACGCGATCAAGCGTGTGCAAAGGGCAGGATGGGGCGGTTGAAGGAGTAAGTTGGTGCGGATTCGGCCGTGGCTGCGCATGGCTGTAAGCACAGCTGAGCGCATACGCAGCCGCGCACCCTGCATTAGAGGTCATCTGCCGTGTGTGCAAATGGTGGGCATGGCGACACGGCTTGGAATCATGTAAGCTGTCTTCCCGTGCGTTTAGCATTGAAGGTCGCGTAATCTTGATTTGCGGTGACCCGTTGGAATGAGAGGCAGATGAAGCATTCGCTCCCCGCTGCCAGCGCTTTTCATGATAGCGTCGCCCCAGTGCGAGTCAGCGCGAGTGACGCTAGCAGTCGTGGGGGTGGAATGCACTCGAAAGCGTGGCTTGCTTCGCTTAATTCGTACCGCCTGTGTGAAGATATCGTCAACATGGCACGAAACCGCATCATTCGTCGCAGACTCCCAAGTTCATCAAAATGACTTGTTTTGTCATTCAAGTTTGCTTTCTTTTTCGATTGCCCGACGATTTGGAAAATTCTGCTGCCTTTTTCTGTGTAAGAAGAATCGATAAGCGACTGTACTTATTGCATAAAAGGTCGAATTTTAATACAACGAAATTTCGATATTATGAAGCAAATTGCCAATTTTACCTACTTCGTTATACTGAGGTTCAACTGTGCATTTTTAGTGACCAAGAGCACACAGACAGACAGAATACGCCGTCTTTCCATTTCATTGTCCAGGAAGAGTTTGTACTCTTTCTTTCATTGTCTGTCGAGCTTCTGTGTTCTTTCCACTCTGTGAAGCATCTTCCAGAAGGCCACTTTGTATGTTTTCTACGGAATTGCATAGTCCCAACAAATTTGGGCAGTGCAGTTAAGTGTGCCTGTGCAATTTCTGTAGCACATTAGCTGGGTACGGCACTCAGCCCTCACTTGCACGAGACTCAGTAATTATTCCATGAGCTTTGTTTCCTTTTTTTTTTGCTAGCTCGACATGCAAGATTGTGACAGAAAAGATGCGACAATGTGAAAGTGCAAGTATTTTTAGAGGTTAAACATGATTAAGTTAACAGCACGAAGGTAGAACTTGGACAGAAGAAGAACCAATACATAGCACTGATTTATTTATTTATTTATTTATTTTTCTCAAATTCTAACTTTGTTCTGCCAGTTTAATCATGTTCAACCAACTAGGCCAGACCTGCACCTTGCTCAGTTTCAATTATAGTTAGAGGTGTTTGCCCAAGATTCTGGCCTCTCCACATTATAACGGCAAGTTCTCAGCAGTTGGAGTTAACATGAACGTGAGCACGTACTGCAGAATTCGTACCCGTTTCACACCTTTCTTGCAGGTTGCCGTGTTCTACCAGTACAGGGAGTTCCACATCCCATAAGAGGAAACAAAGGTTCACAAGCTGTGTTGTGAAAGGACAGAGGAGAGGGGTATTCAACGGGATACTTAAGGAAGAACAACAACTGAGTCGGCACACTACCAAAGTTCTACACCTGTGAAGCTTCAGCTCCTACAGGATGGTCCAGTTGGCATCACTACTATCGGCTGTGGCAGCTAAAATTACTCAACTCGCCCAAAGGAAACACACTTACTTTTTTTTTTTCTAACTTTCCCAGCGCTCAAAAAAGGTCACGGGTATCGATGCACAGGGCACCTGTTTAGTGAAAGGAAAATTTTGCTATGTTTATGTACTATTCTGGCGAGAAGGTAACGACGCAGGTCACGACCAGGTAAGCTCTGGCAAGCTCTGGCAAGCTCTGGTCATGAAAAACTCTTGCTAGACTATGGGCACCTACTTTCGCGTGTGTGGCCCTTTATGTTTTATTTATATAATGAGTTTTGTTCTAGGCTGATTATGTTTACTCGCATAGGTCTCATCAGTATTTGTGAAGTTAACACTTTTTCTCCGAGCTGTTGGAATGAATAAGTTTGCTATTGCCACGAATGAACTTACGATATACTTTTGCCTAATTAATGGGCCGGCCGAAGGTATAGTGATAAGCAAGCAAAAACAAAGTCATTAAATGCAGATGGTAGATAGGCACTATTTTGTCTATCAGGCTTGCTATCTGTGGAAGCCACTGTGGAAACTTTTTCTTTTTTTCATTTTCTGAAGCTTTCTGTATAATGCAGCAGAACGTAGAACAAACACTAGCATCATTTTTTTGCTTTTAGTCACTCTTGACGTAGTTTATACCTGTAAATGGCGCGATACAAATTTTTGTCTTTAAAATGCGCTTCGCATTTGCTCGTCATTTTAAGTGCAGAGAGTTGTCTTGCTTCATACTGTAGCAAGAAATGCGAAAGAAAAAGGCAGCTGTCTTGCATTTCTCAACTAGAAATCTTTGTGCAGGCGACAAATCAACATTATTTCTAGTCGTCTAGGCACCCTGCAATGGTGTTATCAATTAGAGCTGCCATCAGAGCTAACTGACATAGCTAAGCGGCATTACTCTTACGGGCAAATGAAGCATGAACAGGAGAATTCGAACTTAAACAGCAAAGTATAAGATGGCAGCGAACATTTGCAGTCAACAAAAAAAATAAAAGTAGCTTTAACTTTCAGTGAGCCGTACTGGTCCACTTTCAGCAATTAATGTCAGCCAACCCTATTCAGTGGCCTTGTTTCATTTGTCTGCGATGGGTAGTGTACTGTATTGCGATGTCGAGGAAGTGTTCATTCAGCTTGTGCTTTTTTTTGCCTTCATCTGTGCTAGAAAATAGAAGTCGTTTCCTCAATCCCATATTAGTGTTGCCAGACGTAGCCAGCTAAAGGTTAATAAAATGACATTGTCATAGCGGTTAATCATAGCTTGAATATACAGAGTCGCAGAGTGCCTGTCGACTAGATAGTTTACAAAGCAATAATTTCACTCTGCCAGCATACATGCATGATATAAAGGGCATAATGTGTGTGCCACACTTGGGTAGAGATGTTATCAAGCGTTGTGTGATAGCTGCCATTTATAGGACGTTATTTTTCAGTGTTTCTCGCTTACTTTTTTTTTCTGCACGTTTGTATTATAGTTTGTGCATATATTATGCAAAACTCTTTATGTACAGTGTTTTTGGCATATACATTAGGTTTTATTTTTAACATGGGGAACTCAGAAAAAAAAAGGAAAGCTACTGTATTGTGGATTTTAAATGAGATGCTGACAATATACTCGTTCCTTTCTTTTCTTTTCTTTTTGTCTTAAATTTTTTTTTTCTCTGCAGCGATTGTGCTCTATGAATGCGTGTTATCGAATGCTGTTAATCATGTAACATGCTCATTTAGCGCGCTGCTAATTGTGCGCTTGTCAAGAATGGCCGCCACTGCGCACGCATGCACGCGCTCCAGTAGCAAAGTCTTTTTTTTGCACTGCGCTTTGTTGTACCCAACATACCTGCGTTAAGCTCCATTGTCAAATAGATAATACTTCTTTTGGCATTGCAACAATGCGCATTACAGAGCACTTTTAGTCTTCCCAGTAAAATAGTACTTTGCTGAGTACTAGTAGCCACTAGTACTAGCACTTAGCTAAAATGGTACACCACAACACTTTGCGGTACCTTATGGTACCTTCTACGCTGTTCATTCAATGCGTAAAACCCACCAGGGAGACACGTTAACGCTTGGGCCAAGCCAGGAACACCTTGAGCTACGTTTGTTGGCAGCGGTTTCCATGTGAATCGTTGCAGGGAAGTCATGCTCCCCCTTCTAACTCCTGCGTGATGGTGCATGTGAAAGGGCGGTAGTGGCAGAAATATCCCCCAAAGCCTCATGAAAGCACTAAACCAATCAGCCAACACGAATTGCTGTACGAAGACCATGTTTTCTGGCAACCACTGTTACTACTGGACAAACTACGGAAGAGTACGACAGAAACACAGATGGCAAAATGCAGTTTCCATGCAACATGCGATTGTTAACAAACCTACATTAGACTTGCACTCTTCTTTTACTTCCCAGCTGAGTATGTAACTGTTTCTACTATGTGTTATATCTGTAATTGTGATTTTGCAGATAGAAACAATCCTGCACTTATGCAAATAGAACCACCTTTTCCTCCAGGTTCGATCACATTGCCTTTAATCAATGCCATGCACACATATTGCATGGATCCACTAACTCGAGGCTATTCTCTCCTTTCCGTTGAGTAACATGGACTGTTGCAACTAATTCCATAGGTGATGTAGTTGAGAGGTTGTATGCTGGATCAAGCTCGTTCAAATTTTTAATCAGAGTTGTTCATGAAAACATGAGGCTCACATTACTATCTAGTTAGTGCTAGTATCACAACTTGTACTGAAGTGCAGCTAATTATGTGCAGTTGCAGTCTACTGTAGGTTACGTCGCTGGGGAAAGGGGTTCCAGTATAATGAACTGTTTTGGCAGATCTGCTGGCCCTTGCACATTCAATATTTGGAAAGGTGGCCATTTCATGATTTAGTTTACTGCCATGTTTACATGCATCAATTGCCTGTTTCAACGGGGTAAATTGACAGCGCACATCGCCTGCGGCGATTCCAGACAAAAGAAATGCGTTTAATCACACTTAAAGGAACAGTTGTGACATCTGTTCCAAGGGGAAAAAAAACAGCTGCTGCGTGAATGAGAGGATGCGAAGCAGTTTCACACTCTGGGCAGCAGATTGCACCACCATCCCTCTTTTTATGAAAAAAAAAATAATTCACTCGGCAACAATGCAAGTGCGTACTCTCAATTTTTCTCAAATTAAATAAATATTATTCAAGATGAGAAAATGTGTAGCAGTTTCATTGCTCCAGGTAGCAGAGGGCAGCGCTGCCATTCTTAATAAGAAAAGTCTGAATTTTTTATTTGGCAGCACTACAGACGCATGTTCTCCATTCATTCCAATTGAACAATCGGTGGCAAGTGCCGCATTTAAGCATGGCATTAAAGTTCACCACAAAAACGTCGCCATATCAACGAAACATTCCATGGTGACTGATTGAAAGTCCTTTATTGTCGTATTGCAAAGCACTCTTACATGGGGACCTAATTCAAACACAAGAGCGTCCTCTCTTTCGAGAACAATCACTTTCGTAGATGGAGAAATGCACCACGTGATTGAACACGAAAGGCACTGGTGTTACTACCTTCATCAGCTGTTTGTCACTAGTGATCAGTGTGCTGCAATTTTTCTGCGACTGTGCTGTTAATGAGAATGTTTTAAGTCTGTGTGCTGTGGTAAAGCTGCTCTGCACAGTTAGTTGTGATGTCTGCAGAAAGTCGAAATGTTGAGTAGCTTTTTTAGCAGTGTCTCATGTATTTCCACTTTTACAGAACATTATGTATACTTTTGAATTGTTTATACTGTTTGTTGACATTGTTTACTAAATGTGCCATTCTTTTTTGTTATTCGTATATGATTGAGTTGAAAACAATAAAATAATCCTAACACAATTACCATGGGCCATGCATTATCTTTTTTTTACCCCCCCCCCCACCTTGCTTCCTTTTGCAAACATTTACTAGAACATATTCCATTACTTCAAGTTCAGTTTCAACAGTTGATATTAGTAACTTCAGCCATTGGCTACCGAATAGCAGAACCTCGTTCATACGTTTTGGAGGGGGACAAAAATGCGAGGGAAACGTAATAACCGGGAAAACGTACGATCCGAATAACTAAAAATTGGACACACTCAACTGTAGTTGACATTACGAAATGCAAAGCGGTGCGCGAATCGTTGCACATGAGACACTAACACGCATCGAGCTGGTGGTGCTTCGGCGGCCCGAGACACGCGTTTTGTTGTTTTCCTATTGCGCAGTGTTTATAGACAGCGACGGGAAACCGAATAGGAATCGAGGTGGTAGGCGATGCTGCACGCCGCTGAAGCGACACGTGACGCTCGCGTCGCGCCGCCTGCAGCAGCGAACGGCGGCAGGTTTGGATTATCGCCTACTAAAAGCGTGCAGTACGCGCTGTACGTAATACAGATAGGTGAAGGCTCTTGGCTCTCGTCGCAATAGGTTTGGCGGCGATAGCTGTGAATAAGGCGTGAGACGACCCGGCAGAAGATCTGCTGGTGCCGGAATAAGAAACAAGTGCGTGCCGGCGTTTTCATGCGAGTCGGGCGGGCGTGTATTGCGGTAAAGCTGCCGCGCCGGGCAACAACATACTATTCTCAATCGCGTGCTCTTCACGCCTTGTCTTGTCTTCATTTTAACATGGCATCTAGCGGCCGGAAAACGGGTACGATCGCAGACTGTTGCAGGGAAAGGCGGCGCATTTGCGTTGTTGCCTGTTAAAGCGTGCATCACGCGCTGTGAAACAGATGGGCGAAGGTGCTTATCGCTATAGGGTTGGCTGCAATAGCTGTAAATGCGGTGCAACGTCTCCGGAGATTTGCTAGTACCGGAATAAGGAATTGGGTGTGCGCCGGCGTTTTCACGCGAAACGGGCGGGCGAGTATTGTGGTGAAGCTGCCGCCGGCGAGTGGCTGTGTACTGTTCTCGATCTTGCACGCCTAGCGCATATTACTTTTTACGCAGGATCTAGCGGCCGGAAAACGTATCATACGATCGCAGTTTTGCGATGTACTGAACGTTGGTGCCGAGAAATAGTGTATTCCAGGAACGTATGAACCGGTTAAAATAAGCGTTACTCAATTGGGTCTTATTTTGTTGTCTTGTTCTCCATCGCGAACGTTGGGGCCCAAATCGTGTGTAATGGGATTGTGTCAACAAGTTTCTGCTGTATTATATGCACTGCAAGAGTTTAAATTATTTTTGCCCAGTACGCACACTACACAAACTTGCACTGTCACGTTCATTACATAGTTCTGTTCGAGAATAAACACTGCCAAAATGCAAACGAATCAGTGTTATTTACTATGTGAAGCAGCACTTCTCAGTTCAGAACCCTAGCTGCCAGTCAGTCGCATATTCATTTTTGTGTGAAAAAGCTTGGAAAATTTGTGTGGAAGCTTGGAAAGCTTGGACTTCCCCGCGACGAAGGGCCGCTCTTAATTGTCGTTGGTGGGACGAAAGCGTGAGAAGCGTAGTGCAGCGCACGCAAGATGGGCTGTACGGTGACAATGGCTACGATATGGTGCCACAGTAGCGCGCGTAGTCTCTGCTGTGAATCGCACCCACGTGCTGCCTCTTGTGATCACCCAAGGCAAACACGCCACACTTAGCTCCGTTTGGAACGTGCTGCATGAGACAGATTGTCAGCACTGGCCAATACATCGCGTAATGAAAACGTATGCAGCTGGGCTCAAATTACACAATGGATGGTATCGTAATCGCCAGTGAATTTCTTTTATTTGTATATAATTGGAGGTAAAACAAACAAAACCATCCTAACCCAATTGCTTTACCCACTCTGGCCTTTTCTGCAAGCTACTCTTTTTCCACACAGTTGAACATTTATTTTGTTTTTAGCATCCTATGTTGTTTTAAAACACATTCCGATAAGTATCGGTAACTTTTCTTGTAATTTAACTTGACAAAGCCTGTACTATATACAATACAATTATAGTGCTGCTGTCCTCTGGGAGATGCTCCAAACTTTTTCACACTCTTTTTTTAATTTTTTGGTGTGTCTTTTTCTTTATTTCTCAAAGTACCATGTCCTTATTTGAAATATACATATATGTAATTTCAAAATCAATTCCAACAACTGGTGACAGTAACATTCCTGTTAATTTATTATGATGAAGCCTATATGTTCTGACAAACATGTCACACGTTTTGCATGAAGGAAACAATTGTATTCTATGATGTGGATGATGTTGGAGAACAGCCACAGTGGCTGTATCACAAGTCATAGTCTGCCACGCTTTGCCTGAGGTACTCTTCATACAGTCGTTGCTGAAAAGAGACCAAACAATCAGTTTTTTTTTCAACTCCAACCCTGTGATAACATGAGCTGTTGATAATTTTTTTTCTTTCAATTTTCCAACCATAAAGGCACATGACTACTGCAAGAAAAACAAGCATGAAAACAGTATAGCCATATGCCATGACTTTACTACATTATGATGTAGCGCTACCTCTCCATAACATTTTTTTGGTTTTCACAGATGTCTCCCTGAGATTCTCGTCATAAACCACAGAAATTTAAGCAAATAACCTTAAATAAATTTGTATCCACACAACAACAAACCATGTTCAATGTGCAACAAAGCTTCTGACTCAAAAAGTTTAATTCTTTTGTTTGTCTTCAAACTTTGAAAATCCACAACGATGTGCCGTTCCAATGAGAACATAAATTTAAACAACTGAAGCTTACCCCACTTGATGGTTTAAAAGAGTGGAACTTATATTCGGCACTACTGTAACGGCCTCTAGCATCAGTTAATGATCTCACCTTCTTAGGCTTCACATAAGTTGTGAGGTAGCTTTGAGCTTCCGACAGTGTACGCTTCTGCTGCCTCGTCAGTATAGGCTTGAGCCTGTAAAAGTCAGTGCAGCATTATAACTTCTGCTACAGCCACAAGAAATGTTTTATCAAGCACCTTGCATATCCATTCGAACAACAATGCCTGCCTAATGGCCCACACAATACCCTCTCCTTGTTGCGCTACAGCTCTTCGACCACTGCGTACACACCAGCAACTGAGCCGGTCCAACAAACCTAACGGAAGCACAAAGCAAACGATCAAGAACACGCTCATCTTGACTCAGCCGCGCTAATCCTCAGGGACAACAGTAGCCACTACTAATGTGCACTGTGAATCAGGCCTAACAAAAGCCGAATGCGAGAACAGCCCTTTGGTATTCATTTATGTACTTGTTCTTGCATTAACAGGAGCACCAGGTGTACGTTATTCTATCAGCAGAACCACTGGCTTATTACTGCTCAGATGTCGCACAGCGACAGCATGATGCAGTGTATTTCATTCAACACCACATTTGCGAGCATTACTTGGCTGTTTTGTTCCAAAACAGCCAAAGTGCACATCGTCTGTAGCATTGCCATTCACAAAAAATTTTGATTTTGGTGCAATGAAACAACGGCACCATCTGTTGCCACTATGGTGAAAGGCATGTTCCACCACAACGGTGAGGAATGGCAACACCTTCATTATTATTTCCTCTCTTTTTAATGGTGTGTCACTGTCCACCCATCCTGAAAAGCCACACGTCACCATCAGCAACAGCAAAATCAACATTTTTTTTAGTGGCATCAGCACGTCAGCTTTAAGGACCCCAGGTGGCCAAGATTAATTCGAAGCGTGGTTTAACGCATAGCCCCTTTTCAGACCTTAAATCTCATGTGCCCTCATCATCTTCTTATGAAGGTTGTTCCTGGGAACTCCCAAATAAGGCTTACTAAGGATGCAAATGGAAATAAAAGTGCAGCTGCAGAAGTGCCGTGGTTGACGGTCAGAGCCTCCAGTGTCACCAGCATTCTAGGCGCGGATTCGATTCACATTGCTGCTGCCAATCAATTTTCTTTGTTTTCTATCTCTTCTCTTTCTTTTTTCATCTTTATTTGCTTTGGCGCACATCTCATCCCATGCTTACCATATTTATTCAAATATAGATCGACCTTTTCTTTTGCCAATATGTTAGTAAATATGAGCTATCGACCTGCATTCATGACCAAAGAATCTTGGCCTATATTCTGGAGCAAAGGTAGCAAAGGTACCGAGCTAACGGAGTTTCTCAAGTGCACCCACCGTAAAGCCAGTCTGTAGGTTATCCAGACTGGCTTTAAAAGATGCTTTATATCCAACGCACTAGACAGCACCGAGCATGGCATCGTTTGTGGTGCCAAGGAATCCTGCAAAGCATCCGACGACAAAAACTTCTCAGGCAGTTCAAAGATGCAGCCTGCGGCATCGACTAGTGAGGTTTAGTATCCTACCTGAGGGTAAAGAAATGTGTGTCATGTTCACAGTGCTAGGTTTTCTAAAAAGGGGTAGGTCGACCTATATTCAAATTATATCTTTTATTTCTCGGTGAGCTCAGCATACAGAGGTCGACCTATATTCGTGTTCGACCTATTTCTGAGTAAATATAGTAATTCCTCGTTCGGCTCAATTGCATGGGAGTGCAGCAGTTAGCACATCAGACTCCCAGTTGCACCTGCGGCATGGGTTCGATTCCCACTGCTCTCGAAAAGCAGAGCTTCCTTTCACGGTTTTCTGTTTTTGTGGTCACACATCAAACCGATCTACCATTGAAAGAGCCTACAGCAGCTCAAACTCTGGAGAACACCACTGGCAAATGATCTGCGCAGTCTCGAACACAATAAAGGAGTCTTACTTTTATTTATTTATTTCCTCACAGGACCACAAGCTGCATGCACTTCACAACTGCACCAGTGTACACAGCTGCTATCAAACCCTTGTAGAGTTGTGCGCAACAAGAGCTAAACTCTGCAAGCAAGGACGCGCTAGAGGCTCACCTTGACTGCCACTTGGCGAGAACTAAAAAGATGATGGACACAGCAAAAAGGGCAACCATCACGCCCAGCCGGATGGAGTCTGGTAGCAGGCCTGATAATATCTGCAGGGGAAGCTGCACACCAGAAAAAGAATGTAATAAAAAAATTTAGAGTCATCACACCTGCTCAAGCTTGTGTCATGTAGGTATACGCTAGTAGAGTGGAATTGCAGTGGCCTAATGGCTTAAGAATGTGTACATCACTAAGGCACAAGTGACAAAACAGGCGAACACGACTGCTGGCCTTAGCCAGCAAGCGTTTGCTTTTTAGCAATGAGTTCATCAACAAGGATTTCATTCACAAAGGACTCATCTACGGGAAATCGATGCATAAGTGATAATTATATTGTCCATAAGGAACGAGAAGAAAGGGTACGACAGGTACTGGCATTTAGCCAACACTTGTTTTGTCTTAATGCTCAATCCACTATGCATTCTAAATCAATGCACCAACTAGCTCTACTTGTCTTTGTTAAAGGGGTACTGACATATCTTCCAACTATTCGTTTGTTTGAATGAAATTCCTAGACCTCTAAACCCCAGAAAAGACACTTTCAAGCCTCAGAGCACCATAAATTATTTAACGTATGCTACTAATAGCTTTCCTGCAGTGAGTTTCAGTTTTGTTTCTACTATGTTATGATGTTAAGACATAGAGTATGTGGTCCTGTAAGAGCAGGCCATTGTGACGTTATGACACTCTCTCTGGCTCGTTCAGTCACCTCGTATGCTGCTACTTCGTTGTAAGGGCCGATGCAGCAGCATAGCGACGACCATGCTCGGAGTATGTGCATTGGCATTGCCAGCAACATAAAGCAGTTGTCCGCACTACCTTCCAACTGAAACTTGGGCTCAAGGCAACATTGAAGGGAATGCCAAGAACAAAACTGTAGTAGATTTTTCGTGTAAATCTTAGGCAGAAGCTGGGGGGGGGGGGGGGGGGAGAGTGCATGTCCTCAATTCCACTTCTATTGTAGAAATGTCCTATTCTCAACTGCCTGTCTTTTGATCCTGAGCCCTATGCGAGTTTGTCACGGTGCAAAATGATGCAACACATTTTCTTACCATTTTTCCCTGAGGCCACTAAGGACTAATACTAGCAGCATGCTTTGAGGCAGCGACGGTGTATTGAAACTCGCTGTGAGATTGGTCTATATATCAATCAATCAATCGAGGTGATGCCATCACTCACAGTAAAGAGGAAGAGGAACTCGACGGTGCCTGTCCCCAGGTATGAGAAGAGTAGCTCCTCGGGTGCACTGCGGAGGGCCAGGTTGAGCAGAAGCAGGGATGGCAGCGCAAGGCCAAACAGTCCGAGGCACAGGCCCCTGCCCCCCGTGCTGAAGTTGTCTGACCTCGCCTTGCTGCAGCAAAGGGGAAAGTGTGTATGAGGTACACAACTCGCGAGACAAGCGAAAAAATAATATGATGAAGCTATCTTCAGGGAGGGGCAACAAAGGCTTGTTCAGGCCGAGCCATTCAGTGTCTAGCGTGGCACGGAATAGGATTTGGTGGCGGCAAATTCTGCCAAAAAAGCCTTTTCCACAGTCAGTGGTTCTAAATTGGTTTCTGCCGCCGCTGCCGCCGTAATCCCTCGCCACGCACCAATCGGAATGCAAGTCAGCTAGCGAGTCTTCTCTCGCGGCACAGCGCAACTGCATTTGAGCCCAGCATCTTGCAGACGACTATCGCAATAGCAGATGTTAACAGGGGCTGTGAGATGTTATCGGGTTCTGTACAATAAGTGCCGCATCAAACACAAGTAGCACGCTGTGAAGGTCAAACTAATGCAAAAAATAAAAGAGTGCAACCTCAACACGAACCAGAAAAACTCAGAAAAAAAATGTGCAGAGGGCAAACTCTGAGTGGGGGCGTGCACCTAAGTGAGTGCATACTCGGCAAACCACCTTAATAGTAAAATATTGCACACTCTTTTTTGCTTTTGCAGTATTTTGAGAGCTGGCAGCAGCTTCGACAGTGCGAAGGACAAGCAATGTGAACGGCCCAGCGTTTCTATGACTGGAGATTTCGTGCCACTCCAAACATTGAATGCTTGGATGTGAACAAACCCCAACTGCTAGGTTTGGCGTTGCAGTGATTGAGACCTTTAAAGGCTAACTGCAATTATATATTGGGCTCCGTAAACCTAGTTTTAGACAGAGATATGTAGAGCATCTTCCCTACAAAATTTCACATTTTAAATATAGATGCATCATGAGAAGTGCAGAAATCAAACAAACACAACAATTACAGCTCATTTATTTATTTATTTATTTATTTATTTATTTATTCATTCATTCATTACTGCAGAGTTTGGTGTCGAAGCAGTAAGGGCATAAAGATATGAAAATGCACTAACAAGATGTGATTAAGAAAATGCTAGAAATGCATACAAACAAAGCACAGTGCGTGATAATGTGTGATCTAAGCACTTACAATCATTCATTCTGTGTTTAAAAAAAAAAAAGAGTATTTGAATGTGCCTATTCTGTCAAAATACGGAGTTTGGATATGCCAACAGCAGTGTTTGTTTTTTTGGGCAAGATCACCAGGTCCCGGCCAAGTTAACAAAAAGCAACCAAGTGATGATGACGATAACTTGCATGTAATTCTGTCTTTCTACATTTTAATTGTTCCTAGATGTCTTCCATAATCATTTCCAAACTATAGCTTTAATTTACCTCCTCTAATCATAAGTCAACATTTGCAATCCGATAGAGGAGAACACAACTACCAATTACTTAAAATGATCACTGTGTACATGACAATAGACCCCACAAAGCACTGCTTGAATTCATACACAGCACAGGCCCTATGCACATGCAAATACATACACAACAGTACGCTAAGGCAAGCCTTAATTGCAATAAAATAAACAATATCATAACTCAAGACTGTGCTTTTCCTATAAAAGTAGCTTTGATGTATCCAGATAGCCCCCTAATAAGCTTTTCACTATGTCATTAGAAGCAGTGACACGCAAAGGCACATATATGGCTCTTGCTATAAAACGGGGGCGAGGCACTAAATTCAGCGTAAGTCCGTTAAGTAACCTTATAATCACTCAAACAGTCACTAGGACTCCAAAATGGCAAACTTATTGGTAATGCACTGAAAACTTGCCACATTTATCTTCTTCCTCACTAAGGTACCAACGCTAATGAGTAAAGCCTGGTTACAAGTGGCACAACATACGATGAAGGGTCAAGGGCTACCTTGGCGCTAGTCAGTGGAGGAATTGAAGGAGTAATTTCTTTCTCTGTACTTGAAGAACGCGAACGTCACTAGACTGCACTACTAACTCATTAGCTTGCACCTACGTCGCCAAAGTCAAGTTCTACTTGTCTAGGCCGCAGTCTTTCATCTCTGCTTACAAGAAACGAACCCCACTCTTCAGCTCATTTTACATTCAGTACAGGGAGCACTGGATTAACTTTGACCACCAAAATTTGTTTAATGTGACCTAAGTCTACGTATAAAAGCGCTTTTTGCATTTTGCCCTCATCAGAATCCAGTCCACACGGCAAGAAATCGGACCCGCAACACCGTGCTCAGCAGTAAAACACCATGACCACCGAGTCACCGAGGCTGTGATTTTCGTTGCATGATTTCATGTTCACAAGACTGCTTTACAAGAAAACTACATAAACAGTTCAGTAATGGGCCTTCAGTTATGCACTTTACTGGCTTCATGGCTGGAGTAGGTTCTTTTTCTTTTCTACATCACTTTGAAACATCACATCTGGCTTGTCTACCAAGTTATGCATCTATAAAACCACTTCAGAAATTTTGAATGACTGATACAGTCTTGGGCAATTATATTCTTCATTCAGACACTGCGTCCACCAATGCCATTAAATTTCGAGGCATTCACACAAGAGCACTTTCTTCTTACGACTTTGAACTTACTTGTCCTGGCTAATTCTGAGTGACACTTCATTGCAGAGTCGTTCACAGTCATGCTCGAGAGAGTTGAGTGCATTCTGCACGGTCTGGTTGATGGTTTTCTCAATGTCCTTGCACACCGCTTCAATTTGGTTGACGCAGCGCACTGCTTGCTGGTTGGTTATAAAGAAAAAAAAGAAGAAAAAAAGAAGTTGTGGATGATTAGCTACGAGCTGACACACATTTACGACACACTTCGCCTTTTTCAGTCTGAAATCCAAATTAGCATGTTAGGCGGGTGAGCAGTCAATAAAACTAAGGCGGCGGCGATGCGCTGATGACGAAGAAGCGTGTAAGCACGTAAGCAGTAAAAATAATTGGCTAGTTTTTGCATCTCGATGTGGCAGCATCTCCTCCTCCACCACAAAACAATCAACATCAGGAAGCAAAATATTTTTGATCACACAGTATCAAACAGCTAAGCGAATAGTACGCTTGCCACACAGGCACAATAAATGACAATAGGTGTCTAATGCCTTGAGCTGCTTATGGCATTATTCTTGGATTGATGCTATCTATACATATCAGAATTTGATGTCATTAAGTGCCATGACAATGATGTGCCCAAAATATTTATTTATTTATTTATTTATTTATTTATTTATTTATTTATTTATTTATTCAAAATACTCACAGGCTCCAAATAGGAGTATTGTGTGAGGGGGGCATGTACAGAAAATGAAGGATACAAGAAAGCAGCTCATGCATCATTATACAATGGGTAACAGTTTCACAGGACACAAAGAACTAATGAGAAGTATAAAGTTACAAATATAAGGCCAGAAAAATATTGCACAGTATATGCAATCTATGAAGGAACATTGAAATGGCGGCTAAAAGGGTGACTAACGAAGTACAAGGCAGTGAATAACACAGTTAGGAAAACCAGAGCAGTACTTGGTCTTTGAAGGCTGCAGAGTCATGTAATGCAACGATGCGATCAGGAAGATCATTCCAGTAGCTTATGGCACGTGGAAGCGCTGATGAATTAAAAGCCGTGGTTCGACCAAATATGCGCCTAAAGCTGTGGCTATTACAAAGACAACGGGATGTACGATTGAAGATTCTCACTGCTATTTCTCACTACAAAACAATTTTGCAAAACATGGCGTTAACTTCTGCTGCACAGACGACAAATTGGCTTTGAGCAAAAGGTTCATCCAACACAACCAGTGCCAAATGTGGTGGTAGGAATTCACTATAATGTATACAATTTGCACTAGTAAAAGCACAAATTTTAAACAAATTTTATAAATATGTGGTACAAGATAAATGCATTGACAATGGAGGTAAAATTTAACTCATAATGGACAGTGTGCCTGTCATGTACTATTATTTTCATTGACCAGTATTATTATCTACATCAACCACATAGCATTCCATCGTGCTATCGATTTAGCACTTCGCTGATATAGCATTGATAAGTGTAAAAATTATGCTGGCTGGCATAAAAGTCGGTAAAAGACCCCCACCGCTTGGCTAGCTGTGACATTTTCATTACAATCCAAACGAAAGCTCCTGAATTGATAATAAGCATACTGGTTAAAGAAAACTGCACACAAATATCATGTTCAGCAATCTGATAGCAACATATACATGGTGCATAAACTGTCATATACATTGGTGCATCAACGGCCTAAGTTCTACTTATGAAGTTTCCAATTAGGCTGAACAGTGAAAAAAAAATGAGTTGTTGCTTTAATTTAGGTGCACAATGTTTACAGCTCACCCTGGCAATAAAGACTTCTACGACCATCTGGAACTTCCCGAACAAAAACACATAGAATGTGATAAGGTGAGGATAGAACAACATTTTGTTGCTCTTAAGGCCTGCCTTGGATCTTTTGTAACATGCACACAACTCCCTCTGGGACAGCAACATCAACCTCAACATTTTAGAAGGCTCCCGCCCTACAAGCACACACATGCACAGGCAGCTGCTTAAAGACCGGTTATATATTAAAAAAGCTCCACAACACACACATATTTATGAAAGGCAAATTGGTGAACACTGATTTCTGGACAGATCACAATAGCCAATTAAGCACCAATATAGTTCTGCTAAGACAATGAGTCAGATAATCCAGTGACTAACCAAAATGTGGCTCACAGAGAAAGCCATTTTCGAATCTCTCATGCAGAGATAAACCGCTCACCAATACATCACTATCTGGGAACACAAAATTTACAACCAAGATTTACAATCAATTCACACACAAACCCACTTTGCAATGTTTCTTGCTTGGTATATATGTATGTTCTAATCTAATTAACGATTCCACAAGTAGGAGAAAGCATGCAAACAGGCCTTGCATGCATCTACTGGTATATGTAATTCAAATCATAATTTTCTCTCAGATCTTAGGTAATTTATTCACATCTTCATATAATTCAAACCTGACACACACAGAATCTGTGGCTGCAGTTTGGATTAAATTAAAGTGAAGTCAGTATTTGTATCTGTCAACTGACCTTGCTTGCATCTGGAATGTAGATGGCCGGCATGTCGAACCCACATCGGTTTAGGCCTGGCCGCTTGCACAGCTCCTGGACAATCTGCATCATGACTTTCTAGAAAAATAAAACAGACAGAATGTTCTTTAACAGATCTAAAGCTTATGCACAATGGACAGTGGCAGGACCAATGACTGGCTAAACACCAAGATAACAATGCCCAACTTATAGCTAACAAGCTTCTCTGTGACACTGTCAAATTACCCTTGATATACCTACATATAATATTAACCCTTTAGGTGCTGGCAAGAAATCCAAAAAAGCATTCAGAAAATGAAAGGTTTCTAAATTGCTCATCTGCAGAGCAAATTCCTCGCATAGCAAAAATAAATAAATAAATAAAATAAACCAAGGGGGCAGTCAATTGTGTGTCTAAAAATACAAAATGACATGAACCCTGTACATTGTTTATAAATGAGGGAGTTGATAGGGCTTTAGTTCTGTTGCAACTGCTTGATGCATTACATTTTGGAGGAAGCATAGGTTGCAAATGCAAAAAAGTCAAAGTTCTCGAAGAGTGGCTGTTGAGGATTAGAGCATTGCTTTCGTATGCTAGATTTCATAACATACTACAGGGCAATGTCCCCCACCATACGCCTTACGCGAGACGCATGTTACTTTTACAGACTCTTGTCAGCACTGCTTCGACCTTTGCTACAGACAATGCACCACCATGATGGATGGATGTTGCATGCCTGCTGTGAATGGGATGAGGTCCACAAAGTGCCGTGTTATCAAACAAGTAAGGCCTGCTTCCGAAGAACGTGTCCGCTTCAGGGGGTAGCAACATGCGACTGGCAGGCGCCACTTTTAATATCTCTGCTGGACGAACGGACTTCGTAGGTGCCTTAGTGACTAAAGAGGGAGCTCCCCAAAACATCAAAATGAAATGTACAGGCCCCGTTCGTTATTCGAACCTTGAAAAAAAGCGCCAAACCATGTGGACAGAAGAAACTCATCCTTGGCACTTTATGCAAGAAAAAACAAATTGTAACCAAGTAGGACTTGTCTATGGCACTTAAAACACTAGAGACTTGTTTCATCCACATAGAAAACTTTGCTTTTTTTTTCCGTTGTCTTTTAAACATTTGATCCATGTTAGCTGGAACACCCCATATAATTCAGGAAGTGTACAGTGACAACGCAATGTCAACTGCTGACTCGGCGATAGCAGTAACAAGCTACGTAACTGATTTTGGGTCGCATTTCCTCCACCTGCCGCAAACTTTTTCCTCTATGATTGCGCACTAAAGCTGCCATTATATGCACATTATATGTGCATTATATATACAACTGTAATTTAGTGTCTTGCCAACAACTGGGTAAGGAAAAGGGCCCCGACTGAGAGGTCATGTACTCGCCTGCCTGTCGGCTTCATGGCCCGCCTCGTCTGCTTTGCTCAAGTAGAACCGCATCTTGTCAACAAATCTGTCGTTAAGTTCTTCGACAATGTTGAGGGTGCGCTTGCACAGGGCTTGACCAATGGGGTCAAAGAATACAAAGATGAGATCGGCCATCTGACCTGCAGAAAGAAACAGAAATCGAGTTTCAGAGAACAAAAAACTGCCAGAGTAGTGTCTAGCTTAGGGGGCCTGCAGGAGTTCTTGCAACTTTTGGCACCAAACCAGCTTTCATTACGATGTGGAAAAGTTCAGAGTGCAATGTATAAAAATTCATTTATCCAATCACTCGAGCTGGAAAGTGCTTCAATTTATGGGGTACATTTTTTTAAAAGTAAACCTTTTCCGTCATCCATCTCGGAACACATGGAGTGCAGAAATATCCTTTTTATGCAACAGCTAAACTGGTTTGAATGAAATCGGTTGCATGTGAAAGAGGAAGTTAAATCCTACTGATTGCAAGGAGATTTTTCATTTAAGCCTTTTTTTTAAAGAGTCCTGAAACACTTCTTGAACATAGTAAGAAAACGTTACCTATCTACTAACGAGGCTCCTGTGAACATGTGAGCCCATTATTATTGCATTTTGTGCAGCAGGGAATTTACAATCTCGTGCCAAAAGCAGTGAAATATCACTTGCTTCCCCTGGCTTCCCACAATGTTGTCAACGCCAGTTTCATTGCAAGCTGCTGGACCTACAACAGCTATTGGCCGATTTCGTAATCGAGAGAACATTCTCAGTAATACAATTATTGTCCATTTATTGCTCTTTATTTTACTAAATGCAAATGTACGAGTGCAAGTCCACAGGTAATTCAGGGATGAGACTTGACAAACGAAACAATTCTTTCCATGACCTGTCACGAAAAACGCATGGCACTGTGTCTTTGAAACATTTCTCATTTCCCACTCTGGCTAGCTGAGCACTCCTTTTGAGTGAAGCGCTCACCTGAAATGAAAGATATATACGTCTGCAATCTCAAAAAGAGAGAAAGACCATTTCATCTTAACACTGCCGGTCTAAACACGACAACTGCGCTTGGCCTTCAATGTGAAAAGCATAGCATAGATACGGCGGCTGCAATGAGGTTGTAACGAGGTTGCCACGAGCTGTCTCGCGTTTGACCTCTGGGCGGGGCCAGTGGGACATTGCTTCCTTGCTGTCTCCCCTGTGTAAGCTTTCAGCACACTAGTGTAAATGAAAGGAGAAAGAAAGCCTCTGATTGATTTGATAACTACGTCACTTCACTTGCGTGTGAAGGATCCGAAAATTTTTTGCTGCAAGAGATTCGTGAGGCGATGTAATTTAATAGTGATGTCATTCTACGATTAGTTAGAAAAGTGTTTCAGGGCCCATTTAACTGCAAACAATTGTAAATCTTCCATAAAAATAGAAGCATCAGGTCAACAGCTCTCTCACTCCACAACAAAAACAGACATCATGATTTACTAGGCTGCACATATTTAGCACCAAAAGCAGATAAATATGGTATTTATAAATCGCCCTGAAGTGTGCCAATTATTGCGAATGCAACATTTGTAAGACTCACATAAATAAAGTGCTGATCTTATGTAAACTGCACTCTATTATTATTTTTGCCTTATCTAACCAGTTCACTTGATGTTGCCTACAAAACTGAAATGCTTGTTCCCTATGCAGAGTTATGAAGTTGTGAAACTTCACACTTTCATCTTTCTTCAAATAGATTGCAATCTTGCAAAACATCTGAGGACCTAAATAAGTAAGTTCCACTCTTGAGAGTCACTCCAGAAAGTAAGAATTTTTTTTTTCCCAAGCTGAACCTAAAGTACTGTCATCAAAAGTTGCATTAGAAAGAATGCTCACATACTCACCTAGCCAGAGGATCGTGTGGTTGACGTCGTACGGATACTTCATGTCACCATCAACCAATCCCGGCGTGTCAATAAATGTTACCAGGCTAAACCTCTTCTGCCTCGAAGTGGAAATCTCCGTGGTCAGGTAATCCACCACACCTAAAACGAGGTATTGCAAGGTTGGAGAAATGGAAGAAGAAAAAGGAAAGAAACTTGAAGCGATCGTTCAGAAATTCAGCCAAGCCACTAGACCTCTAGGTGCTCAACTAACTGCAGTATAATGCAAGACTTTTAACGCTAATGCTTGTAGGAGCTTTGACCTGTTTTGTACAAAACAACGGGGAAAAAAAATGCATATTTAACAGTTTAGCCAAGCACTTCACAAACTAACTCAACTAGAAGCTGCGTGTCCCTTTTATCTCTGTCCACTACTAAATGCAAAGGTGCCATGGCAGCTCAGTGGCGATCGCATAACACTGCTAGCTCAAGGTTGTTGTTTCGATCTCGGCCGCAGTGGCCACATTCTGATGGGGACGGAATGCAAGTCCACTCGTGCACTGTGAATTGGGTGCACGTTAAAGAACGCCAAGTGGGCAAATTATTCCGGAGCATCCCGCTAAGGTGCGACTCATAATCAGATCACGGCTTCAGCATGTAAAACCTGAGAATATAATGTTCTACTTTACTAAAATGCAAATGTACGAGTGCAGCAAGTGTACAAGACGTTCAGTGATGAGACTTGACAAACAAAGCAATTCTTCTTTTCATGACCTGCAAAGAAAAAAAAGCATAGCACTGTGTCTTTGAAACATTTGTCATTTCCCACTTAGGCTAGCCGGGCACTGTCTTTGTGTTAAGCGCTCATATGAAATGTGAAGCCTGTGTAGTGAGCTGCTGCGCCCAAACTCGTCAACAGTCAGAAGAGCAGGTAAAAAAACACTCAGGGGAAGCACAATATTGTCTCGTGGTACTGTTTTGTTCAGTCGAGCAACTAACTGAATTTTTGTTCACAATGCCCAGACAACTGGACTGTACAACTAGGCAGCATAAAAATTTTGGTTTCTCATCAAAGAAATGCAGGATTGTTAAAACGATGCCGAGAGTAGGATTGTTCCCTATTGCCGAACCAAGAATGTCCACATGCAAGTGACAGACAATTGCAACAATGCATGCAATTTTGGGGAACAAAACAAAATAAAATGTGTCAAACAACGTTGCAAATGCAATACATAGTTCATGCAAGCAGCTACTTGAAACAAAACAAAACAAAGAAAAACCAAACGTGGGCGGGTCTTGCAGAAGGGGTGCTCTCGACGGGAGTTCAGCAGGAAACCAGCCCTTCATTGGGCAGCTTGCCCCATTGAGACAACAAGCCAGCAGCCCAAAGATGGGCTAATCCCCATGCGAACGTACTTGCATCCAGGAATGGATAGGAACAGCTTCAAGCACACGCGCAGGATCAAGGGTCCACACACAGCAGTGTTTGAGTGCAACACAAACATGCCAGCATAGATGTATCCAAAAAAGCAATGTATGAGGGAACATAAGTGCCGCTGATTGACACTTTCTGAAGACGCATTCTAACAATGTTTTAACAATGTTTCACTTATTGGCTAGCATGAATACACTGGTACTGATATACTTATCAACTTCTAGTATATTTTTACATTAACACCTATATCTACATTATGTTACAACACTGCAAGCAGAGCCAATTATTCTTTATTGTAGGACTCTCCTGCGATCTTCATGACAGTTTGTGACGCAATGTGTGAAATATAAAACAAAAGTAAGAAAGCTTGAAGTTGGCATTACGAGAGCATAACACCACAGTTACAGAATAAGCAACGAGTAACCAGAGCAATGCTTTGACAAGCATCCGGACTAGCACTTCATGTGACTTCCCAACCAGCAATTTATGCCTTTCCTTCATTCAGAGCAATGCTTTGACAAGCACCCGGACTAGCACTTCATATGACTTCCCAACCAGCAATTTATGCCTTTTCTTCATTCAAGAGTTTCTTTCTTATTTATCATGACACAACCATTTCTGAACTCTACACAATATAAAGGAAGAAAGCCAGGCAATGATGATTAGCAGGCTTAACTGTTTTATGCTTATTAACTATGGTTTGCAGGAACAAACATACACCAACACAATGAAGTAGAAAGGCCCCTGATTCCCCAAAAACATAACCTCACCTTTAATCTTCTGTAGTGGCTTGAAGTGTGGGTAAAGGTGTAAGGTGGCATTCCCCTGAAATCGATATTGACACAAGAAAGTATTAATTGGACTAATAATTTATACAATTATGAAGCTAAACAATCAGCACATCACACATCTGAACATGTCACCGTATACAGAGCTAAACACAGCAAACACCTGTGTTACCTTCTGTTCCTGTACAATGGTGTATGGGAAAACTAAAGGAAAAATGAATTCTTGGGTTTTATGTGCCAGAACCACAATATGACAATGATGCACACTGTAGTGGGGGACTCCACACTAATATTTACCACCTGGAGTTCTTTGATGTGCACCTATACATATGTACAAGTATATGTATGTACATATGCAGCTGCTACAGCCGGGATTGAATCCATGACTTCAAGTTCAGCGGTGCAATGCAATAGCAACTAAGCTACCATGGCCAGTTATGAGAAAATGAGGGCACAGCGCTTCAGCATGATACAAGATATGGAAGCATAATTGCATATTTGCCTTCCTGCCTGCCTTTGTCAAAACACGTTTCCGATACTTGTAAGTAGCTGGGAGCGACACATGTTGGAGACCATTTCCCACGCAGCATCTGCATGATATTTGATATTGTCCAGTCCTGTACACTTCTGCAAGCAGTGCACCAGGCCCATTCCGAAGGCAACAAAAGCATTTATAGATGCTGCCTGGTGGACATTAAAACCATGTGATGAAACCTTAATAACTGCTTGTCATACAAAAATGTTGCCCAATTTGCTATGTCATGCAGAGCAAGCGAAGCTTTGACAAATAAATGCAATGGTATCCGTCTCTCAATGGCTGCATGTTTGACTATGTCAAGATAGAACAGGACATGGGCTGTTAAATATGTTGCAAATATGTTGCCAAGAAAGAAAACAAAAGCTAACATTAGTATTTTTTGATGTATATACCTTGAACATTTATCAATTTAATCATTTTCATGACATAATTATATTCATCAGTGTCTTTAACTTTTATCAATATAATTATTTATGTGGCCTCAATATAATTGCAACTATTCTTTTTTGCACTTTCTTGTAACTAGATATCAATATAGATACCTGGATAACACCATGCTAACAACATTAAAGCCAAGTGCTTCAGAGGTTCCCCAGCTTCACAAAGACTGCCTGAACAGAAAAATGACAAGGTATCAGAGTGAAATTATTGGGAATTACTGCTACTATCAATATGTAACACAACTAAAGCCCATTGCGAAGACCTAAAGGCCAGTAAGTTGTCACTGCCTATGGGTGGCTAGCCTTGACTTTTTGCGATCGGGTGTACATAGTCTTATCAGTGTTATTCAGTCACAGGGCACCTGGATAAAAGCAATGTGTGCCTCAATGTAACACTCCTATCGTGCTTCATTGTCTATTAGTGACCAACAGACGGCAAAGTGGATTGTTCCCAATGTAATAAACATGATTAAATTACAGGCAGCTACGCATAAAGGTTTCATTTGTAGATAGAAATGTACACAAGTTGTGTTGCAATACTTCATTACACGAAATCATATGGACTGATGAGATAACCAGATTCGCAGTTTACAGTGTGGGCTCATGTGACGAAGGGACCGGAGATCTTCGGATAGAACCTCTGCCGTGCAGTGTCCTTTATTATTTTGCTGCTAAATATAACTTCATCAGTCAGCCTTATCTTGAAATTCCATCCAGCCAATGATAAATAGCCATTCGATCACTAATTACACAACAAGATAAGGTGTAGCTGACAATGCCATGCCAATAATCTGTGCAGCATTCTGGCACGCAGCTATCAAACCAATATAGCTGCAATCGCTCACAGCTGACAAAGAGAGTACATTTACTAGAAGGGCAGGAAGTAAGGGGGAGGTGAGGGGGTCAGGTTTCACTCACTGTTGGCTCTTTCGCAGGTTACCTTACAGCTCATACGAGCAGCCGAATGTCGGTTGCACAGATGGTCGCACAAAAAGCGCGCGCAATTAGTTCGCGATCACGTGATCCAAGCATGTGCGCGCGCTTGTGCGCAATAACGTGTCGACGAGCGCCACGCTGTTAACCGAGTTATGCACCAGTGACCAATTGCGCAGCCTAGCAGACAGACTTGACGCGTTCCTTGCGAGTTCTCTGAGTGCGAATCTCAAATACAAATCTACCTAACACCACCTTTCCCATACACTTTTACACCTAAAGCTTGACTACAAGAACACAGCACCTCTAAGCGAAGAAAGTTCCATCGCGCATCACTGAGACAAAAAAAGAATATAAAGAAATAAATGAAGAAATGAATCGATGCGCACTTACCGTGAGCGACTCCCGCTTCTTCCCGCTCGTGACGAGCGCGAAGCCTTGGGTTTCGATGGCGACCCCGGTCTTCTGCACATGTTCCTCGATGTACCTGCACAAGAGCGCGCTAGGTGAGCGCAATGTCGCGCCGAAAAGCAGAGCGCGAGCGTCAAAGGGGTACCGCGGCGACGACTACGGCGGTGCGAACGCGCACAGTCACAGCAGCGGTAGCTGGGGGACGCCGCGCAACAGCCGACTACCGCTCGCGCACAAAATCCCGGCCACTCGTCGTCGTCGTCGTCGGTTGACGAAAGACAAAAAAAAAATGAAGGCGAAGAGAAGAGAGAGAGAGGGAAAAGTCAGGGCTACGGCGCGGCTTCGCTTCGTAACACGCTCGTCCGTTCGCCCGCAAGGTCCTTCGAACGGCACAATGCGATTACAGGTTGCAACGACGGCAGGTTGCACGACGCGTAGTTGCCTGGGCTGCTGCCGCTACCAGCGCAAGGACAGGAATATCACGAGATTCACGTCCACTGCCACAAAACGCCGCGAACGCGGACGACGCTGGACGCGCGCGCGCAGGAGCGCCTAGCAGACGACAACGGAGGGCACACAACTGAGCGCAGCAGCGCAAACAAGGGCTGTGCTCCTGCAGCTCCTGCGCGCAGCTGGGCAAGAAAAATGAAGAAAGGCTGAAGGTGGGGGGGAAGAAAGAGAGGGCATTCCCGTTTCTAGGTTAGGCGCATGCATGCAATGCACGGGGAGAGCTCGCGCTGCTGCCGCTGTCTTAGCGCTCTACTTGCGCGAGCGAGCAGGCTCGTCGGGCAGGCGGCTTTCATGCGCGGACGTTGTAACGGATCCGCGCCGCCAGCGCGGCCTCACAGTGCGCTGCGCACGGAAGTTCCTCTCCTCCCACCAACAAACGTCAGCGCCCGTCAGGCTCGCGGGATCGAGTGCGTCGCACAATGCTTCGCGTAGCACCCGACGAGTAACGTTGACGCGCCTCATCAAAAGTAAAAATCTAGCAACTTTACTAGAGTTCGATGACAGCTCAGTGACGCGACGTCGCGGCACGTCTGCTGAATGCATCGTCTGCTAACGCGCTCATCAGGGCTTGAAATCGTCACATCCGTCGGCTGTCCAAGGCGTCTCGACTGTTCCCTGCAGCATGCATCGCAATAGTAATATTCCGGCCCTCGGGTTCGTCATGAGGAAATAACCGCTTGCCGGACGCCAGAACGCAGATCTTAAGCTAAATAAAATTTAACCTAAACTTCCGCGAAATGCGAGCTGATACGCTAGCTCCTCGCGCTATCCGAATACTGCAACGTAACTCTAGCCCGTGGATGAACTAGCATATGAGAGAAAGAAAAAAACGCGGCAATCACAAACCGTGATAGAAAGAGAATAATGCATCTCGCGGAATGGAACAATGTCACTCTCACCCGATCGAAGACGGCTGCAGTAGTAACACCGCCCGCCGGAGACCCAGCGCTAGACGCTAGCTTGCAACAGCCGGAGAGAGAGAGAGGGAGGGGGGGGGCGGAGCGGAACGGGGAAGAGCGGAGAGCCGGCAGTACGCATACACAGGAAGGACAGCGCTCACATTTCACACGCCGCGTTGTCGGTCCGACGAAACCGCACCAAAAAACGAAATTACACCGTTAGCTGGCGCGTGTCGGCAATACGCTGCGCGCGCAGCACACTTTTTGCGAAAAGGCGGCCGCCGCCGCCACTGGGTCTCTTCCTTGCGACGCGAGGAAGCGGGCGGCAGCGAAGACGAGCGGCGACCACAAGGCGACTGGGTGCCCGAGCAGACGGCAACAAACAAACAGACGCAAGTGCACATCGTCCGTGGCGCCGCAGTCGTCTGGACACCGGCGCAAGAAAAACTGTCCGGCTGGCCTCTTCTTCGCTCCGCTGTCTTCGCAAGATGGACAGCGCAACAACATAGACGCGGACGAGACCGCAAAGTAGAAGAGAGAGAGAGAGAAGATGGACAAGCTCGCGGGGGAAGAGCATCACCGATTTTCTTCTTCCTGCTTTTGCTTGCCCGCACACGAGACCGTTTCGACAGGTAGGAAAAAAAAACGAAAAAAAGAAAAGCCGCCAGTGGCAGCGCACGCGAAGATTCAGCGAGCGCGAGCGCCGCGTGCTGCCTTCAGTGTCAATCGCTCGGGGATCCACAAAAAGAAATAAAATGCGCCCGTTTCCCAGAAGCACCTAGGACAGCAGCGCGCTCTTTCTAGACTCACGCGCCGTCCGTGTCAGCTGTTTTCAGAACCAGTTTATATATATATATATATATATATATATATGTGTGTGTGTGTGTGTGTGTGTGTGTGTGTGTGTGCGTGCGTGCGTGCGTGTGTGTGTGTGTGTGTGTGTGTGTGTGTGTGTGTGTGTGTGTGTGTGTGTGTGTGTGTGTGTGTGTGTGTGTGTGTGTGTGTGTGTGTGTGTGTGTGTGTGTGTGTGTGTGTGTGTGTGTGTGTGTGTGTGTGTGTGTGTGTGTGTGTGTGTGTGTGTGTGTGTGTGTGTGTGTGTGTGTGTGTGTGTGTGTGTGTGTGTGTGTGTGTGTGTGTGTGTGTGTGTGTGTGTGTGTGTGTGTGTGTGTGTGTGTGTGTGTGTGTGTGTGTGTGTGTGTGTGTGTGTGTGTGTGTGTGTGTGTGTGTGTGTGTGTGTGTGTGTGTGTGTGTGTGTGTGTGTGTGTGTGTGTGTGTGTGTGTGTGTGTGTGTGTGTGTGTGTGTGTGTGTGTGTGTGTGTGTGTGTGTGTGTGTGTGTGTGTGTGTGTGTGTGTGTGTGTGTGTGTGTGTGTGTGTGTGTGTGTGTGTGTGTGTGTGTGTGTGTGTGTGTGTGTGTGTGTGTGTGTGTGTGTGTGTGTGTGTGTGTGTGTGTGTGTGTGTGTGTGTGTGTGTGTGTGTGTGTGTGTGTGTGTGTGTGTGTGTGTGTGTGTGTGTGTGTGTGTGTGTGTGTGTGTGTGTGTGTGTGTGTGTGTGTGTGTGTGTGTGTGTGTGTGTGTGTGGACTTTTCCCACTTTGACACTCCCAATGGTAACGCAAAAATAAAAAGGCATCCTCAAATCTTGCGTGAAGCGGAAACTGACTCAAGTCGTCCGCATACTTCACGCGAGAGCTCTTATGCTTTCATCGATTCTAAATGTCACAAGTACATGCCGTAAGGAACCGACAATGTTTAACGCCCACTGGTGTGCGTAACTTTGGGCAGCCGTAAACGGGGAAAACACACGTTAACAGGTGCTGACAGCGTTCGGAAGGGGACAGTGCCCGAGGGCACTAACAGGAAGTGCCACTCCCCGTGGATCATATTTGGCGACAACAGCGTTTTCGCAGTGCTTTAAACGGTTATAAGTCGTCACAAAAGCGCCACGAGGCGCCACGCTGGCCAAAGTGGAAGGTATGTCCAGTGACTGACCGACCGAGAACGCGATCTCCGTATTATGCGTCCGCCTTGTTCTAACGGATGAAGAAGCAGCGGATGTCGTTACGTAAGCCACTGCTGCGTACTAAAGAGACTCTTTTAAAGGCCTTCAAGACTAGCTTGAGCTGCAATTAGAGTTAAAAACCGTTGCTAGCCGTTGCACCGAAGTGTGACGCGCACTGTACATATCCGGTCGATGAACAGAACCGAGGCGAAGAAAAGAAAATAGAAAAAGAAAGGAAATCGAGTCGAGTTTTTCAAGCGTATTTGCCAACCTGTGAACTTTAATTTTGGGAAAATCCCGTAAATACAACACTGAGGAGAAAGTGAGGGGGGTGGGAAGGTAGCACACTTGTTTTTGAATGCCTCCGGAGCACACTTGCTTTGTAGGATACATAGGCACGTTATTAACGATTACTTAACTTTAGACGCAGCCCACTCGCAGCAACAAACTTGGAACAGCACAGGCCGAAAAGCAACCAAACGCGTTTATATTACAGTGACCCTGTTCGGCTATTTTGCATTTACCGATTTCGCCTGCTTCAGGAACTGGTCAGCACAAACTTGCTCGAAGCAAGTACATTCGCCATCAGAAGCTAGGCTTCCAACAGGTTTGGAGACTGACGAGCGAAACTTCTTTTCGCGAGCAGCATTTTTCGTAGAACGTGCCGTAGCACTCGTAAAATCCTAAAACGGGCCACAAAATTCGCAAGCTTTTACACAAAATTCGGGACTGCTGGCAGTTATACTGAAGACGGGTATGTCCACCTGTGGAAAATTCGACGAAGCGGCACACCGAACGATCGAGGTCGAACGAAGAGCGAAACTCTCCCTAGCACAGCTGCGAAGACACCCGTTTAGCCGAGCAGACGACCACGACGACTCGCGCGCGAGCGCGTGCATATATGTGAGAACCGTAGCGCGGTGCGGTATTCTTTTTCCTTCGGTAGGCGTTGTTCGTTGTTGTTGCCGCACAGCGGTGACTGCTAGCAACCCTGCCTCTGCTGCGATTTCGCTCTCGCTCACACGGGGAAATGTCAAGCTGCGAGATAAGAAACGTAAGAAGCCGCGCGGCGCGCGCCATCTCCTCCACCTCCCCTCCTGCCGGGCACATAGACATACGCACACACACACAAACTCGCCTTGCGGACACGCAACAAAAAAAAAAAACCTCTCCGCGGTACAGGCAGGCAGGCGGGCAGGAAGGCAGCGGGGCAGGCGGTGATCGCGAATGTAGGTCACGCAAACCCTGGCGACGGACGCCGTTCGCAACGGAGGTCGCCGATTCACTGCGAGCGCCTTTTTCAATGACGCCAGTTGCGGAAACTGGAGGTGGACCTAGCGTTTCGAAAGACGACGTAGAAATAGGCCCCGAACTTCGTAGCTTACAAGCTTTCGCGCCACCTGTGGACAAACAGCCGAACTGAAAGATGTCGTTCCTTAGGGCAAGGCACAGCAGGCAACGCAGGTGCATATAATGAATAACGAATCTCGCAAAGGAGGCGCCTAAGTCGGCGAGCTCTTCTTAAAAGCTGGTCACTTGCCGATGACCGCATTTCGTTGCGGAGCTTCGCAACTGGTGTCATTTGAGAACTCCGGTTCATTGGCCGGTCGGACCAGGCGATGGAGGCTGCCTGGAACGGCGCGACCAATCGGAGCGTTGCCTACGCGTACAGCTGCTGCGTTCTGCGATGAGCGGCTATTCTACAGTATGCCTTGGAGGTCGGCCGTCGATGCAAACGCGGAGGGTCACGATCAGCCACGTCACAACGAGAGCCCGCTTTACGAGCAATAAAAAAATCGAGAAGCTGTAGTCCACGTGCTTCGCGTGCCTCTACGAAATCCAAGGTTGCGCGACGCGGTATCGTGTCCTAGCTGCGTCGAGTTTTAACCAGGGGATCGGTCGACCACTTTCCGAACTGCTCCGATCGTACGGCAAAACCATTCCTATACCGTGTTCGCACAACTACCACCATAAAAGTACATATAAAAACAAAAAGAAAGAAAAGAATCACGCTTATGGACAAGTGAAACCGCGTTAGGGTGCCACAAAGCAAATTCCTTGAATGCGCGCGAAATGCGATTCAAAGCAGCGTCAAAGTTTATGAAACATCCAGTGCACTTAGTCTAGTCTGTCGTTGTCTCACTACCCTCCTGCGCATTGCCACTTAACAATTTCTATCTGCGCCAACGTACGACTGTAGGTACTCATAAAAGTTGAATAGTGTGCTGGACCTGTAGGTCTTAAATAAACACGCATGCAACTTTCAAGTATGAGTGCGCGGCGATCAGCAAACGATACATTATGTACAAAACGCGACAACCGACATAGGTGAGCAAGCAGCACGTAAATCCTGAAAGACAGGCACAGATTTGTCGGATGCTCGATCCTGGCATACGCCGAAGCCCAATTCCACACAAACATAGGAACCGTGCACCGGCTTTCTGTCCATATATTTTATTAAGCCGCAGAATTAGCATAAGTACGTTAATGCCGGATGACTCACCGATGCAGTGTTAAGATGCAATGTTAGAAGCAATGTTAAGAAAAATCTACGTAGAACCTAATTCCACTAGCAAGAGCCCCACTAGCGCGTAGATTTGTGTCTACGCGTTTTTGTACAGCATCCGATTCACACAAGCTTTCGTTTGCCTGCCAAGCAGGGCACGGAATGAGAACGGAAAGCCACCTCGAGTATCGATACCAACGGTCGGCAGCTGATACGAATGTATACAATAACGCACAGTCAACAATGAAGGCCCCGACAGTACCAATTGCCAATGCCAATTCAAGCTTCAATGCATCGGGTCGATAGGGTTAGTCAATACCGAAGATCGTAGGTAATGCCCAATGCCAATACCAGTCTGCCCGAACTGAATACCAATGTTCAATAGCACATAGTTGATCTCATGGTCAATACACATGGTCGAAACTCGCGGTGTTAGTCAATACCACGAATCTATATGTCGATGGTCAGTGATAACGGCCGACGCAAAATGTAACTATTCCTGTCAGTAAAAAAAAAAAAAAGAAAAAGAAAAGAAAGAAAAAAGCACGCATCCTCTGCGCCCACAGCGAAATCTAAACCAAATCGATGAAGTTTAATTAATACATCAAAACCAAACCGCGCGATTATAAGTTCGCAGAAACCGTCCGCATGCCCCACTGCTATTCTGTTGGCAACAAAGTGACGACGCGGTTCCCGTCCGCTGCAAGCCATCGTCCTCTCTGGCACATCATCACGCGGCGCCGGCAAGCAAGCGTGAGGGCGACTAACCTTTTTTTGCCACGTCCAAACGCAACATCACACGCGCGACAGCACAACGGGCAACGGTCGTTGTTCCTGTATACGGTAAACGCTTCCAGGGAGGCGAACTGCGCACGCACGCACGCACACAGACACACGAGATGCCCGCTTCCCCCCCACCGACCACCTCCTCTCTCTCTCGGCTTTCGCATTCGTTCGATCCATCAACCTTCGCAGCTGTCACAGTCAAGTGTGCTGAGCCTCTTCCGTACACCCGCACACACACACACGCGTTCAGCCACGCAACGCTTCAGCGCGGCTTCTCTTCATTTTTTTTTTCTTTCCTGGTTGCGTACACAGACCTCCCGCAAGGCCAACGACGCTGAGGTCGTAAGCGCGAGCTCCCGACGCGGTTGTCGTCGTTACGTGAGGCCGAAAGCACCCCGACTCATCGTTTTCTCCGAGCTCGCATATGTACGTGTATGCGCTCCGAAGAGGAAACCCCGAACGCCAACGCACGGTAGTTATAATACGTCAGCAGCTTAAATCGCTCCTCGTTAGCTAAATTTGATAGCACCGGAGTTGTTGTAAACAGCCCAGGAGTAGAGGCTCTGAGCGTGAGGCCTAGGGTTCGACTTCCGGTCACGGCTGCTGCATTCCTACGAAAGCGGAATGTTAAAAACAGGCAGACTTCAGCGATTCCCGAGACTCATTTACTGCGACGGAAAAAGCAGACAACAAAACTGACGCTCCTGCTCTTTTCTGTTCGACGCTTTGAACAATCATCTTCACCGAGTTACTTTTTCGAGTGCTGCGTTGGAGCGAGAGAGAGCACGAAGGTTACTTCGCTCGCTGCCGCTGCCGAGGTTCCTCTCGCGACAGCGCTCTGACAGCGAGTGTCCGCGGTCATCGAATGCGATGTGTGCAATGCATGTCTGCCTGTGCGCGCTGACACCATGTATGCTTATCAATTTAGTTAGTAAGCAAGTGTTTACAAGTTTATACGGTCGATATAACTACTACCTTTACTTCGTATGGCTGTCTAATAATTTGCTGTCGCAGTGGATGCTTCGCCTTTCGGGCGATACGGCGACTTTTTTTTTTCTGCACCACATTTTTATTAATTGCCTGTGGCAAATAGTACAGTATTAACCCTTCATCTAAATTACTCGACTGGGAGGCCATCACATCTATGACAAATCAAATTAAATAACAAATAATTACGCTAATTACATGTTAATTATATACTTAACGGTGCATACTTCAATATACGAATTGTAGCGAGTGAGGCGGCAAGGCATGTAGACTTGCAACGAATTCAGAGGATATATAGGATAGATTTCGACATATATATGTGCCGTCAAAGTTGCGGTAAAAATGCACTGTTGTTCCACTTTTGTAAGAAAACGCTGTTGTATGCGATGAAGCACAAACGAAACTGAAATGCCAATGCATTTCGTCGGACAGCCTGAAAATTATTACTATCTCGAAACTGGCGTATGCATAGTCCCGATAATTCCTTCTAAGCGATATGCCATGCATACTCACTAGCTACATATTCGTAAATTGAAATATGTGCCGCAAAGTAATTAATTTAATAGTTCATTGACGTAAGTACATTAATAATTTAATTAAGCATTTTGCTTTTTCGCAATAGTAATGGCCACCTCATCCAGTAATTTAGATCAAGTGTCAGAATTATGCTTTCTGCTATAGGCAATATTTAAAAACTTGACGGAGCAAAATAAGAAATACAAAGAATACAACCTGTATATGTTCGGTGTTTATTTGTGTATTTGGCCACCGTGTTCCATTTGGCCCCACGGATGCACTTAATTAAAAGCGCCATTATGACACTAAAAAAAAAAAATCTTCGACTGAACTGCTGGTGCTCATTAAAGTTCACTCTCTCTCTTGGCGCACGCAAAATTTGCCAGAACTTGTGTGAAAACGCATACCAGTTGATGAAGGTGCTCTTGCCGGCCGAGTGGTTGCCGATGAGTAGAACGACGATCTTCTTGCGCGGTGGAAGTAGCGTCTGGCCTAGGGACTCGGCGATCTTCACCAGCCCTGCGCGAACGAGAAAGGCGCGCCGCGTCGATCACTAACGCGGCCGTGCTGC